>NW_020954637.1:1803604-1883659 GCF_900497805.2 Vombatus ursinus
GAAAGAAAGAAAGAAAGAAAGAAAGAAAGAAAGAAAGAAAGAAAGAAAGAAAGAAAGAAAGGCAGGCAAAAGAGAAAAAACAGCCACTTGGAAGAAATGTTATCAAGTTCTCAGCATCTGCAATTTACAAGGCAGTCCCCCAGTTTCCGCGGCCTCCCAGGCCCCGCCCCCTGCTTGGGCTGTCGAGCCCTCATTGGTGGGGGGCGGCATTTCCAAGCCGGTGCTTGCGCCCGAGGAAAGGTTGCCTCGGACACGCATCCCTGTGTGAATGCATGACGTCCCAGGCTGGCGCCAGGCTGTCTGGAGCTGAGAGTTAGATCAACACAGCTGTGGGACAGGGACACACAGCTGGGCAAAGGAGCGGATTCCTCAACAAAAAATAGGATTGTGAGAAAAGTTCTGAAACAAAAACAGCGCAGACAAAGGCCTTAATGACATCCTTTCATAAAAATAAAAAATGCAAGAGGGAAAAAGCCTGGTAAAAGGAGCAGAACTGGGAACAGAAAGTTCAGAGAAGAGGGTCGGATGCTGTGGGCCTGCAGCAAAAGGAGCCGCAGAAGGCATTTGCATCCTTCAGCTGTTTGTGAAAACCTCTAGTTAGGCCCCAGCTCCAATTTCCCAGCCCTCACTTAACCTGCCTCTGTTCTGGGCAGTGGAAGGACTGGGAGACCTGGCCTCAAACTGAGGCTTTCCTTTTAACTGACTCAGACCTTAGGCAGTTCATTCCCCACTTTCTGGGACTCAAGTATCTTCATCTGTAAAACAAAGGCCTCGGAATTAACGTTCCTTCAAGCTCTAACATTCTGCAGTTCTAACACTAGATATTCTAATGCCCCTTCCGTTTCTAGTTTCTAGTGTTCTTTGTTCTACAGTCCCTTTGAGGATTCAGGCAGCTGGCACTCTCCAAGATTCTTCTGATACCTCCCAGGCCGGTGGGGTTCTTTCTCCCTCCTCCAACCCATGTCTCTTCTGACACCAACCTCAGAGTCCCGTTCCACCATACTTGGGTATCTGTCTTATCTCTTGTAAGCAACTTTAGCTGAAGGTTGGGTTCTCATCTTTGTACTCCTCACCATAAGAGCAGAGGATAAAGGGATTTTGAACTGAACTCAATTTGAGCCCTGATGATACCAAGTATAGAAAGAGGCTTTGGGAAAGTATAAAGTGCTAAACAGATGTGAGGTGGAATTGTGATCATCCTCATCCTCACCATTCATTTCATTAAGCATTTATTAAACCCTAGGATGTAGTAGGCACCGAATTGGAGAGGGGATGGGGGAAGTAATAGACATCATCATTATAAAAAGGTGATTGTGGTTTTAACTAAGAACATTATTGGTCTTTAAAGTTCTTAAAATAGAGGGCCCTCGACCTTGGAAGGAATAGGTCCTCTATGGTCTTCAGACTTTAGAACATGAAATAGTGGAAGTGGAACAGAGAATGTCAGAGCTGGAAGGGACTTGAGAATTTATTAATCATTGGAGCTGAAAAGGACAAAAATTGATTGAGAATGAAATCTAGAGTTGATGATTTTATGATGAAATCTAAGCTGGGCTAATGGAATAAAGGGAACCTTAACAAATCTTTCATGGAGGTAGATACAATAATTAACTAAATGCCATGGTTTTGCCACCAAATGGGGCTTAACTCTGATCTGAACTCCCCCAAAGACCTTTTCCTAATGGGCAAAAAATGAAGGCCTCAACCCTTAAAACACAGAATAGAAGCATAAGGAAATCTAATGGCTGATAACTTTTTGTGTTATTTATCTCTGGAGGCATGAACATGGATTGAAGGAGATTTATCTATCATCAGATTTCCAAAGAGGTTTACATCATGAGATTGGGTCCATTTTGAAGGCTAGTGCTCACAAGGAACCAGAATCTGATCTGACTCTAGGTACTGACTCTTTCTGCCACTTGGAATCCTGGGATCCTGGCTCTTGATCTCGAAAATATCTTAGAGGCCATCTAATCCAATCCCTTCATTTTACAGATGAGGAAACTGAGGCTACCAAGTCTAATCTCCCAAAGGGATACTGTTCCTTATGCCTAGAATGCCCTCATTTAATTTCATTCTATTTTATTAAGTTCAATAAAAATATATTAAGCACCTACTATGTGTCATCAGAGTACAAATACAAAAACCCCACAACAGACCTACTCTTCACATAGATTTTTCTTCTTTTCTTTTTTAAGGGAGGTGGGGGAGATGACATATATACAGATACATAAATACAAAGGTTATACAAAGTAATAATCTTCTCTTGTTGAATTCCTAATTCAAACATTACTTCTTCCATCCCAAATCCCCTCATTCATACATACAGTTAGCTGTCCCTTCTCTGTCCTTGCTCATTATTGTGTTTGTACTTGGCTCATGTTTTTATATTGTAACATGGTGCATTATCACTATCATTTTGTGCCTTATCCTCTCAATGAAACTGTAACTTTGCATTCGATTCAAGAAGCATTTATTAAGCCCCTCTGTTATACAGAGGCAACTTGGTCTAGAGATGACACGGCTGGCCTTGGAGTCAGGAAGACCTATGTTCCCATCTTGCTATGCTGTGTGACCCTAGACAAATTATTTAGCCTCTCACTGTCCCAATGCAACCCTCTAAGACTACGTAAAGTAGTAGAGATGTAGTCGTTCTACTTGGAGGAGGTAGTCTCCACAAGTGGTGTGTTCCCTCCAAACTGATGAAATCATAGGTCTGGAGGGAGGGCAAAGGGCGATGTGCAAATCACATCACCCCTGCGAGGTTTCTGCACATTGTAGATATTTAGCGAATATCTGTTAAATTGAAGTTTTTGCTGTTATAGAATTGAATTTCACAAATGGAGAAACTGAGACCAGGAGAGAGAAAGTGACTTGCCTAAGCTAGGAAAAGGCAGGACTAGAGGCCAAGTCTCTTGACTCGAGTCCAGCGAAAGGCTCAGTGAGACAAGCGCTAGATTTACGGTCAAAGGACTTGGAATCAGACTCTGATTCAGCCACTTTACTACTTATTGGACCCTGCAGCGGTCACTTCATCTTTGGACCTCAATTTCCTTATCTGTTAAGAAAAAAAAAAAAAGGATTGAACTAGATGATCCTTTGAGGTCTCGATGCTCTATCTATTCCACCAAATCTTAGTTTCCCACCTCCTGGAGATCTCCTTTCCTTGTGGAAGTTCCTAAGTCCCATCTCGTTTGGGTTTTTTGCCTGCCACAAAAAACCGTACCCCCTTATTCAAACAGCCCCCCACTCCACGTCCCTCCCCTCTCAGTGACCAAATTAAATCTGTTTTCTCCATTGTAACCTCAGCTCACCGCCATTCATTTTTTTCCCTCTGGTCACAAGATAATTCCTGACGCCAGAAAGTCTGGAGGTCAGATGAACAACAAATTGAGGAACAAGGCGGCACTAATTCCTTACAAGATTCCCTTGAAAATCTTTTGCCTTTTAAAAAAAAAAGTTTCCTCCTTGCTGTTTGGGGATTTATGACCTCCGACGGGCCTCCGTCCGAACCAAGGTTGAGGGTGGGGGCTGGGTTGGGAGGAACCAGACTCAGACTCGGGTCCCAGCAGTTTCTCCAGTGGCCTGGGAAGCAACCTAAAGAAAGGGGCATTTTCCATGTAAATTATTGTAATTGAGTTTTTAAAGACCCAGGGGCCCGCCCCCCTCATTCTCGGAATCCGCGACTGCACCGCATTGGGTGTCAGGCCAAGCCGAGCAAACCTGTTTTGCAATTAAACAGCTTGTAAATACTCCGTCCAACTTTTCCACCCCCCCCACCGCCCCCCACCCCACCCCACCCCACCCCCTGACAGTCCGCAGAAGCTGAGCCAGAGCCCGGGGCGGAGTGTTATTTGCATAAACGGGCGGAGCAAAGCGAAGGATTCCCTAATAAGAGCGTATAGCGGGCGGGTAGGGGGTGGGGCTTGCTGGGTGGGCGTGGCCCAGGTCCGGGCCCCACTATAAGAGCGAACGGCGGCAGGCTGGCGCGCAGCGTGGATTTGGCCTGTGCTGGTGTCTCTCTGTTTTTTTTTTTCTTTCTCCGATAGTTCTTTCTTTTGCGCCCCAGCCCCGCGAACATGAAGGCTCTGAGCCCAGCCCGAGGCTGCTACGAAGCCGTGTGCTGCCTATCGGAGCGCAGCCTCGCCATCGCGCGTGGCCGTGGAAAGAGTCCCGCAGCCGAGGAGCCGCTGAGCCTGCTTTATGATATGAATGACTGCTATTCGCGCCTGCGGGAGCTGGTGCCGGGCGTCCCGCGGGGCACGGAGCTCAGCCAGGTGGAGATCCTGCAGCGTGTCATAGACTACATCCTGGATCTGCAGGTGGTGCTGGCCGAGCCCGCCCCGGGGGCCCCCGACGGGCCCCATCTCGGCATCCAGGTGGGTGCGCATTGGGGACGGCACCGGACGGGAAGGGGTGGCCGCTGATCCGCTTGAGAGAAGCCTGAGGGCTGAGAACCGGAGTTGAGGGTGTGTGGAGGAAAGGAGGATGAGGTCGGAAACCCTGAGAGGGATATGGAACAGGCGGTGTCGGAGACTTGGCTCCCAGACCGGTAGTAGGGAGGGTGGGGGGTTTGGGTGGCCTGTGATGGGCAGGCCGAGTGGGGACTTGAGAGTGGTATGTCGGGAGTGGGGGGTACTGAAACCCAGATAGGGAGATGAGTTAGGTTGGGTTGTGATCAGGGTGCGGTGGGGAGCTGAAACTCAGAATGGGATGTGCCCGCCTGGATTTGCGTGAGGTGTAGACCCAAAGGTGGGCGCGAGGACGTGAATTTAGGTTAGTCGTGATGTGAGGGGGAAGAGAAACAACCTCAGGGCCCCGGAGCAGAAGCCCGTCAGGAGTTGTCATTCTTCGGGTGAAGTTGGGCAGGAGCAGAGAGACTGACCCCACTCATCGGGCCAGCAGAGGTTAAGCTCAACTCGATTCTCTCCCCTAACCAGACATCCGAACTGACGTCTGAACTCTACTCAAAAGATGAGAGCAGTCTTTGCCACTGACCCCAGGCACCTCTAGGTGAGCATCCCCCTCCTTTTTCGTGAAACCTGGCTGCGGGTTTGGGCTGCGCCTCTAATGTCAGCTCCCGGGGAACACTGTCATGAAGGTTGAGGTGGAGAAATGGCCAAATTTCCCCGGTTTCCAATTGCCCCCGACCCCAATTCTCACCCCCCGGAGGCAAGTCCCTGGGTCCGGCTTCATCTGTGAGCCTGCGATTTGCAGTCAGCCTATGGAGATGGGGAGGGGGGAGAGGGGGGGAACTCTAGGCACAGATTTCTTATCAGTTGGAGGGAACAAAGTTTCCTCCCTGGCGCCGACCAGTCTGCAGACCTGCCCCTGCCTGTGATCTGGGAGGAAACTGACCCGTCCCTGTATGTCTCCCTCCCCCTTCCCCCTTCCAGTTCTGTATGCAGGTGTTGTGATCCCGCTGGGACCCCGAGGATCAGGCTTTGACCAGAGCCCCAGGAATGGCCAGGTCCAAACTGGCTGCAGCATCTGTTTTTACCACTGTCTCCACCTCGGCTGGTTTAAGGCTGAAAGGAACTCTCAGCAGAGCCCTCTCTTCCCGGGATCTAGGAGAAGCTAAACTGTGGGACTTCTGTAGGAGAAAGAGAAGGCAATTTTCACTTCGCTTTTCCCCAAGTTTAAAAGGATTGGTTTGTTAACCAGGTTTTTGTTTTTGTTTTTTGCTTTGTTTTTTTGAAGGGATATTTTGTTATTTCTCTTCCCCACCCCACCCCCAAACAATTTTGTTGAGGCAGCTGGAGACCTTAGATTGTGGTGTCCCCGGAGGGGGGGAGACCCTTCAGCAAAAAGACTTGCTTGTTCCTGCCCCCTCCTCAAGACCTCACTGTGATTATGAACTCTATAATAGAGTATGTCTAGCATATGTACCTTTGTGCAGGAAGGTGACTTTCTGTAATCATGCATTGTACTTTATAAACTTTTTATAAAAGTTAAAACTTTTTTGCATAATAAAGGCGTTTTTTTTAAACTTTGTATGCCTATGTTCTCTAACATCTCCTCCCCCATCCCATAAAAATATCTTCAAAAAACATCTCTTTGTAAAAAGGGTCTGAGTGCCCTCTGTCTCTTTGGTTTAGGAAAGGTAAATGAATGACTCTCGGGGCAGCTCCCTCCCCCCAGGGGGTTGATAGGATTGGACAAAATGTCCTCCGCTAAGAAATGTGGCCTTGGCCAGCCCAGGGGTGGAGTGGGATGTTGTTAGGCCAAGGCCTTTTAAACCCCAATTGCCTTTTCCCAAAGTTATCAGAACAAGAAGCACAAAATGATAAGAACTAGCTGAGTTCTTTGAGATAAGCCTGCCCAACCTCGGAATTTTTACTGGAGAAAATGGCCCAGAGAGCAGGGAAGTGATTTGTTTGAGATAAAATAGACCTGGGATCAAAACCCAAGTCTCCAATTCTGTTCCCTGTCTTTTTTCACTGTACTGGGTTTCCTCATTAAGAGTAACTTGTTGGCCTCGTTAGGTCATGTTATTTGTCTTTGGAGAGGGGCAAGGTTGTCACGGTTGAGGAAAGAAGTCTGAAGCTAAAAAAAAAAAACCTGCAGCTATCTCTCTCCCAGATCAGTGTTTCCTATTCTATCACCTTTTGATAGATTGCCATTAGAACTCATTTCATGGATGACTAAAGATTTTACTAGGGACTTGGATGGAGTCGAGCTTAGATGTGGGTTAGCTTGTTAAGGAGGTCCTCATTCTGGGTTCTAGGAAGGGTATGCTGCTGTTCTCAGTCTGAAAACTGATGTTTATTTCCATTTGAGGGTGTGTAATTAATCCATGCTGCTCTCATCATTCCACCTGAGCCAGAGAAATTAAGAACTTCAGTGACATTCATTCACTATATAGAGAGGGGTTATCTGTGTGTCAGCTTTGAGGGGCAGGGAAGGGTAGAATAGTGGATAAGATTGACCTGAAAATTTACAAGAAATTTCATCATTTTCTTGTCTGTAAGATGAGAGGACGGAAGATCCCTCCCAGCTCTAACATTGTATGTTAAGGATGAGAGATTCAGAGATAGGGAATTTAGAGACCCCATCCCACCCCATTTATAAATGAGGGCCTGAGGCCTAGGAAGAATAAGTGTCCAAAGTTCCTCAGGTAGTAAACAGCCAAGTTGGAAACCAAAGTCCTTTGACTCCAAATCTAGCAGCCTTTTCAATGTACCATGCTACATTTCAACATCATTCCAAAGTCTCTCCCAGTTCTTACATTCCATGTTTCTAGCTTTGATATTCAGTGTTCCAAGGGTCCTCACAGCTCTGACATTCCATGTTCTAAGGGTCTTCCTAGCTTTGGCACTGAATGTTTAAGGGAACTTCCAGCTCTGGCATTCCATGTTCTACAGGCTCTGACATTCCATGTTTCAGGGGCCCTCCCAGCTTTGACATAAAATGTTCTAACATCCATTCCATCTCCAAAATCCTATTAAGTAAAAAGTAATATGGTAAATGTAAATAGGAAAAGAGACTATTGCGGACAGATGGGCGGCTTGCTAAAAGAAGCTTAGAAAGAGAGGCCCCTAGTGGCTCAGGGTATCTGCTCTTCAAATAGTTGGAGCAGCATCCTTGTAAAGAAGAAAAGGCAAATCATATTCTCTCCCATTGAACAGGTAAGACAGTGGAAGACCAAAATGGTAAAGTCCCTAAGCCAAAGTCATAGCATAACAAAACTGGAACTAGAACCCAGGACTCATTGATTAAATACCCTTTGTCAAGCCTTCGATTGTTCAATGAACATTTAGAAAGGATAATTTGTTATTTATTATATGTGATTAATAAATTTTGTAAATCACTCTTGAAATTTTAGAATGCTACATTAATGTCTCCCCTCTCCTTTTCCTCCTCCTCTCTCTCTTTCTCCATCACCATTATCATCCTTACCATCTATCGCCTCCTCCGTGCCTTTTCACTGACTGTCTCCCCTTCACACCTGGAAAGCTTTCCCTCCTCCCCTCTTAGAATCTCTAGCTTCCTTCAAAGCACAGTTAGGTGCTATTCCTACAGGAGCCCTTTCCTGATTCTCCCAGCTACTAATGCCTGCCCCAAAATTATCTTGGATTTATTTTGTTTTTATTTTGCATATAGTAATAATAATAATATCTGGTGGGTTGGTTACTGTCCTTCATACTCAGAGGACCAAAATGACATCACTATGTTGGGGTCAAGGTACAGTGTGTCCGACTATGGTTGATCAGACCAGTATGAATGCTCTACCACAGGTCGGGCACAAATAGTCCATGTGAACATCTGGGGTGGAAATGTCTCTAAATAACAATACCTAACATTTATATACCACCTACTATGCGCCAGACACTGTGCTAAGTGCTCTGCAAGCTCCACCTCATTTGATTCTCACACCAACCCTGGGGGGTAGGTGTTATAACTATAGAATGGCTAGCTAATAAATGCATAGTGCTGTGTAAACCTTAAAGTGATAGATAGATACACTCCTATGTAATTTTTATATGTGTATATATGTGTATATGTATATTCGTATATATTATACAGCATAAATGGGGTTGGTATGTATTTGTGTATGTATATATACATATATAGTATTGCGTGTGTGTGTGTGTGTGTGTGTGTGTGTGTGTGTGTATGTGTGCACATACACATGCAATACTATCTCTCTATATAGCTATTATTAGTCAGGAAGAGTCAGGAAGACCTGAGTTCAAATTCAGCCTCAGACAACAATAGCTGTGTGACCCTGAACAAGTGATTTAACCGACATTTGCCCTAGTTTCTATGTGTATGTATGTATGTAGTATGTATATGTATGCATATGTGCGTGTGGGTATGTATATGTATATGCACACATATACATATATATTGTGTGATATATACTATTATTACCTTAAAGGGATATCTCTAAACATATACATACATATGTGTGTATCTCATTTTAAGATTTGCAAAGTGCTATATATTTGTATGTGCATATATGTATATATGTGTATGTGTGTATATGTATATATGTGTGTATATATACACATATCTATCTATATCTATATATGTATCTATAAACTCAATTCAGCCTCACCACCACACTATGAGTTAGGTGTATTTACAATCCCCGTTTTATAGACGTACTGGAGTTGAGGAATATTAAGTGACTGGCTTAGAAGTGTATGTGGCAGGATTTGAACTTGGGTTTTTGTAGCTCCCAGGCCAGCACCCTCACCACCCAGCTGCCGTCCCCACCCTTGTCACTCTTCTCCCTGCTGAGACATGAGAGGGCCCATCAGCCACAAAGGTTGCATCCAACTGGTGGGTCCCAGGACCAAGGCGAGGACCCTTCCCTCCCCCTCCTCCACTTAAGGCTCCTGAGGGATCTCCCTAGTTAGCTTCTCTCTGACTCCCAACACTCCCCTCAGAATCTGTCCTCGCCAAGCCTTCGAACATCAGCTCCCCCACATCTCCCTGCCCATCTTCACTCTTGCCAAATCTTTTCCAGATGCTGGTCAGCATTGCCTTCATCGTGGGACTGCAGCCTGCTTTGCCTTCTGAGGTAGACAGGGGAGGGAGCCTGGAGCAACCCCCCTTCCCCCAGGCCTTCCCCACAGAGGTCCCTGGAGCTCAGGGGCTGAGAGGAAAAGAATAATAACGGTGGCAGCTAGCATTTCTAGAGGGTTTGAAGTTTTGCAAAGTGTTTTCTATGTTGCCCTATTTGATTCCCACAACCCTGAGAGGTAAAGGCTAGGAAAGTCAGGCACAGAGAAATTTTAAAAATTGCTTGGGGTCACACAGCTGGTAAGCGTATGAGGCAAGTTTTGAGCTCCTTTTCCCGATTTCCATGTCATATTCTCTACCCATTGCTTCCCAAGAGAAATTGGCCTGCTCGTCTGCTTTTCTCCAGTCTTCCCTTTTGGGGGTAACATGGGTCCTATACTGAACCAAAGGCTAAGCGGGGAGCCCTTGGGACCCCTCAATCAAAGGTATTTGTTAGCTAGCTTTGGAGGTGTGACCTGAGGAGGCCCCCATCAATCAAACAATCAATAAGCAGTTATTAAGTACCTACTATGTTCCTGGCACGGTGCTGAACACTGGAGATTATCTCCCAGACCTCATCCCAGGATCACAAAAGTTGTGGTTCTGGGAGTGTTTTCAGAAGGCCAGGAGAGAGGAGAGGGTGTTTATAGAGAGGTGACATGTTGAACAAAGTTAACAGGCCTTAGAGAAGAAGTCAATGGAGACCATGGAATCCAATGCCTTCGTTTTACTGTGGAAGTGAAGTCTTTTGCCCAGGTCACTCAGCTCTGGGATTCAAACCTAGGTCTTTGAATTCCAAAACCAGTGCTCTGTGCCCTGTCCTGGCTGTGTCCTGCATCTCCAAGGCCCTGATCAGGAGCTGTCCCTTTGGGAGCTTGGCTCTTTGGCAGCCCAGGAGAAGGGGTGGAGGCATTCCAATGCATCATAGGATTTCCTGTGCTTGCTGTACATCTATGTGTGGCAGTGTAGGCTGCGAGCGTTGGGACTTCACCGATTTGCCTTACTGATGCTACGCTGAGGGAGGGAGAAAGAACTCCCCTCCCACCTCCACCTCCACCACCACCACCACCTTGGAGATCTGTCTTCTCTTCCCCAGGAACACAAGGCTAGGTTGGGATCCGGTGAGGTTATAGGGAAAAGGGGAGAGGCCTAAGGCAAACTGGGCAGGGCTGAGGCTATCCATCACATCTCCAGGGGGCCTGGGTGTTTGCTGGGTGATGCCTGCTAGAGGTGGGGGGGGGTAGCCCCCTGACTTCTCCTGGCTCAGGGCCTAGGGGTGGAGGGTACTCTCCAGGTGGGGCCTCCAGGGGGGCCTCAGATTTGTGTTTATAATATGACATCATCTGTGTTTGGCTCCTGGCATGAATTACTACGGTATTTAATAACAAACAGACATCAAGTCATCCCCCTTCTCCTCTTTTAGTCCTGATGAGGTTTGCTGCAGTAAGTAGAGGTGAGTGAGGCAGCTAGGTTCAAAGGATCTTTTCCCATCCTGACCATCTCATTCCTCTTCTTGCTCAGGTACCACCTCCTCCATGAAGCTCTCCAGGATCTCCCTTTCCCTCCCCCAGTAAAAAACAATCTCATCCTCAAATTCTCCTAGTGCACTTTGACCCATCACATCCCACCTTTTATCACGAAGATTTGGGACCTCTTGATTCAATGATAGACTTCTCAAAGGCTAGGAATGTCTTTTTATCTCTGCATTTATCCCTAGTGTGAAGCACAGTGTACATAACAGGGACTTAATAAATGTTTGTTGAATTTAGTTAAATGTACCTCACGTTCATTCGTTCATTCATTCACACTTATAGAATTTCAGAGTAATCTTTTCCTCAAAAAACTACCCCTCTTTTAATCCCCCAATTTACAATATCACTTTTCCCGAACTCTACTTTCTCTAACCTTCCCCCAATTTAATTAGTCATCACATTTCATCAATCCACATACAAATACATATATACGCATATACATATATATATATATATATATATATGTAAAACCATACTATGCATACTTCTGTTTTTCAGTTATTTCTCTGGAGGTGAACAGCATCTTCCTTCGTAGGTCCTTTGTAGTTGATTTGAATATCTGTAATACTTGGAATAGCTTAGGTGTTGGAAGAATATCGCTGTTACTGTATACAATGTTCTCTTGGTTCCACTCATTTCACTTTTCATTATTTCATGCAAATCTTTCCATGTTTTTCTAAACTCAACCAGCTCATCATTTCTAACAGCACAGTAGATCACAATTATATACCACAACCCAATTGATGGGCATCCCCTCGGTTTCCAGTTCTTTGCAATAAATATTTTAGAACATCTAGGTTATTTTCCTTTTTGCCCCAGATCACCTTGGGAAACAGACCTAGAGTGTTATTGCTGGGTCAAAGGATACACACAGTTTCATATCTCTTTGGGCATAATTCCAAACTGCTCTCTAAAATAGTTGACAGTTCTAACAGTGTTTTAATGTCCCAGTTTATCCACATCCCCTCCAACATTTGTCATTTTCCCCTTCTATCATTTTAGCCAATCTGATAGGTAGGAGATGACTAAAACAAAGTTGTTTTAATTTCCATTTCTCTAATCAATCATGATTCAGAGCATTTTTTCATATGACTCTATATAGTTTTGATTTCTTCATCCCAAAACTGCCCGTTCATATCCTTTGACCATTTATCACAAAGTGATATTCCTGCAGCACAGCTCCTATCAATTCTCTCTCCCTGTTCAAGAAATTCCAGGGACCCCTTATTGCCTCTAACATAAAATATAAACTGCTTTGCTTGGCATTAAAGGCCTCGCTTTGAAATCTGGCTCCTGGATGCCTCTCTGGCCTTCTCTCGCCTCACTCCACTGCATACAATGCCCAGTTCAGTCAACTTGCTCCTGGTCAGCTCAAAATGTTCCAGCTAGGGTCTTCCTGACTTTGCATAGACAACAAGGCCCTCCCACCTCACCCACCTCTTCCATTTGGCATCCCTGGCTCCCTGGCTTCTTTCAAGGCTCCGGATAGGAGCCACTGGCTATGTCCATCCCGACCTTTTCATTGTCAGGGCCCTCCCCCCACGTTACTTTGTATATGTTTTGTATGGATTTACTTACCTGGGTACATCATGTTCACACACACACGCACGCACGCACGCATGCACGCACGCACACACGCACTGCCAGTAGAACGTCTGTTCCTAAAAAGCAGGGGCTGTTTTGGGTTTTGTCTGTCCGTGAACCTTAGCACAGTGTCTGCCGCCTATTTTGTCTCGGCTGAGTCTGACATTTGGTAACCCCATTTGGAGTTTTCTTAGCAAAGACTGGTTTGCCACTTCTTTCTCCACTGGCACCTACAAGGAACTTGATAAATCCTTAATGGATGGATAAATGAATGAATGAATGAATGAATGAATGAATGAATGAATGAATGAAAAAATGAACTTGGAGGCAATTCTGTGGCAATCTGGTCCAACCTATGCCTGAAAAATAATCAGCACTAAAACACTGACAAGTGGTCATCCTGACTTTGTGAAAATCTCAATCAGTCAATATTAAGCACCTACTGTGTGCTAGGCACTGTATTAAGTGCTGAGGATATAGAGTGCCAGGCTGGGAGTCAGGAAGACTCATCTTCCTCAGTTCAAATTTGGCCTCAGACACTAGCTGTGTGACCCTGGGCAAGTCACTTCACCCTGTTTGCCTCAGTTTCCCCATCTGTAAAATGAGCTGGAGAAGGAAATGGCAAACTGCTCCAGTATCTCTGCCAAGAAAATCCCAGATGGGGGTCACAAAATGGGACTGGATTGAACAACAATAACAAAAACTCCAAGGAGCAACACGCAAACAATTATTTCCAAACAAGTTATAGACAGCATAAATAGGAAATAACCAACAAAAGGAAGGCATTGTGATTAAGAGAAATTTTTAAAAGGCTTCCTCTAGAAGGTAAGATTTTAGCTGGGACATGTAGGGAGCCAGGGAAACCTGAAAGTAGAGACGAGGAGGGAGGACGTTCCAGGCACAGCGGAAAGCCAGGGGAAATGCCCAGAATTGAGAGATGGAATGAGGTGTTTGTGGAACAAGCGGAGAGGCCAGTGGCACCGGATCAAAGAGTATCAGGAGGTATATAAGGTAAAAGACAACCAGAAAGATCAAGGGAGGAGGGAGTGCTAGGTTATGAAGATCTTCATAAAGGATTTAATACTTGATCCTGGAGGTGACAGGAGCCACTGGGCTCAATTGAGTGGAGGGTGACATGGTCAGACTTGAGCTTTAGGAAAATCCCTTTAATGGCTGAGTGGAGGATGGACTAGAGGTGGGAAAGACTTGTGGTAGACAGCCCCACCAGCAAGTTACTGCAACAGTCCAGGTGGGAAGAGATGGGGGCCCTGCACCAAGATGGTGGCAGCATCGGAGGAGAGAAGGGGGCATATTCTAGACCCCCTACAAAGGTAGAAAGAGAACTGTTCTATTTCCTAAGGCAGCCCGATCCTTTTATGGAATGAGTTCATTGCTTAGAAAGATTTTCCTGACATTAATAGAACTCAGATGAAGAGGTGCTACAGCCAGCAGGGCCCTTAAGGATCATCTAGTCTCTATTTTTGCCTCTTTGTAACTTCCTCCCATTGCTTCTGGTTCTGTGCTCTGGGCCCAGATGCAATGGTTTCCTGCCTCTTCCACCTGGCAGTCTTTGTTTCTTTCCAGTCTCCCACCCCACCCCATTTTTCTTCTTCAAGTTAGACACTCAGTTCTTTCAAATGATCCTCACACGGTGTGAACTTGAGGCCCTTCCCAGTCCTGGGAGCCCTGTTCTGGACCCCCTCCAGTTCATCAAGAGCCTTCCTAAAATGTAGTGCCCAGAACTGAGCACCATACTATAGACTCAGTCTGCCCGGGGCAGAGTCCACTGGGGACAATCTGCATGCCTTCTCGTAGCCTAAGGTCTCATCACCGTTTGTGGCTGGCATATCACATTCACTGTCGACCCACACTTAAGTTGTTCTCTACCAAAACTCCCAGGCCTTTTTCAGACGAATTCAAAAAGCAAGCATTGAGCATCAGAACACAAATGACTTACGCTGGCATTGACCCACCCTCACTAGCTGCCCATCTACTCTTCCGGGGTATACGAACATTGTTCCCCTTCATACACTCCTTGCTATTCCCAGAACATCCTACTTCACCTGTCTGCCTTCCACACAGTCTGCGTTCTGTATCAGGAATATACTTATTCCTCAATACCTGCTCCCTGCTTCTTTAAGTCTCAATTTAGTGGCCACCTGCTCCCCACCCCAAAGCCTTTCCTGAAAAACCAAGTTGTTAATGCTCTCTCCCACCTCACAATATCTCATCCAATCAACCAATTAACATTTGTTAAGTGCCTACTACCTGCTGGGCACTTTGCTGAGCTCTGGGGATACAAATAAAGGCAAAAGACAGTCCCTGCCCTCAAGGAGCTTACAATCTAATGAGAAGTATCCTAACCAATTTGCTTAACCATAGGATCTCCTGGTGGTCAGCTAGGTGTGCCTGCAGTCAGGAAGACTCATTTTCTTCTGTTCAGATCAGGCGTCTGATACTTACTAACGGTGTGACCCTGAGCAAGTCACTTCACCCTGTTTGCCTCAGTTTCCTCATCTATTAGGTAAGCTGGAGAAGGAAATGGCAAACTACTCCACTATCGCCAAGAAAACTCCAAAACCCCAAATTTGGGGTCACAAAGAGTCAGACTGAACAAAGAATTCCCCAGTAAAGTGTAAGGTCTCTGAGAGCAAGGGCTGTCTTTCTTTACAAGGCCCTGCCTGGAGTAATGAATGAATCTATGATTGGAGAGAAGGGGGTAATATATAGAACTTAGGTGGAAAAGGGCCATCTAAACCCACAAATTTCACAGATTGGGAAACGAAAGCCAGGAGAAATGAAGAGGTTTGCTCAAAATTCCACAGCTAACGAGCATCTCGGCCAGGACCCAGACCTATTAGGTCTTCAAGGTTCTAAACTCAGAGCTATTCCCAGTACAGTAACCTGACATGGGACAGTTAGAAGGAATTGGGAAGGGGGCAGGGGGCTGGCAAAAATGGGAAGTAGGTGGAATTTCTTCCACCCTTTTTCCTTCTCTCACTAAGGGCAGAGGTCAAGCATCAGATAAATTTACTTTTAAAGGTGTTAGAGATTTCCCGATTTACTCACACTAGGAGGATCTGCATCTCAATAGAGGACCTAGGGAGAAGGTAGTAGCAATGCTTAACTCTAATGGAATAACTGATTCATGGCAGAATCTCAGGCTCTGGTGACAGGCCCTGGGGGAGATGGGCCAAATGGGCAGGTATGGATAATAAGGTGCCACTTCTGGGGTCGAGAGTCCAGGGAGAGGAAATAACAAAGAGAGTACTGAGACCTGGGTTCAAGGCCAGGCCATGTGATGGATGCTGGACAAATCTCTTCTTTCTGCAGACTCAGTTTCCTTTTCTTAAAACCAAAGTTCAGATCAGGGATTCTTCTCCTTTTTGTGTGTCATGGACCCTTTTAACAATCTAATGAGACCCAGGAACCTGTTCTCTAAAACAAATCATAATTGAAGCAAATACTAAGGTTAGAAGTTAGTGAAAATCAATATGTAATTCCCCCCCCCCCCGCCCAAATCCAAATTCATGGATCCCCTTGAAATTCCTCTGCATCATTCAAACGGTTCCTACCATCACCCACCTCCTCTAATCAGTCTTTAGTATGAACATAGGTTTGCAGCTGGAAGGCACCTTACACACCATCTATCCAGATCTTCAGAAGAGGAAAGTGAGGCCCATATAAGTGACTTGTCCAAGGTCACGTAGATAGTAAATAGCCCAACTAGTAGGCTGATGCCAAACCCAGGGCGCTTTCTGTATTGCTGCCTTCAACTAAGCACAGGAGACTGACCAGCTGTTTCCTAGGCTCCCCCCATCTGCTTCCCCTAAGTCTCACAACCCCCATCTCCACCTACAAGGCTGTCTCTCAAGTCAAATCATTACTAGATAATTGTTGGGAGAAGGTAAATCCTTTGTCTCATTTTTGAAATAGAATTAAAGAGTGCTAGCTGTGTAACCTTGGACTGTTTGATTAATCTGAGACTCAGTTTGCCCATTTGTAAAATGGGAAGAGTAATATTTTTATTAACAATTCCTAGCTGGAGGGGGCCTTAGAGGTTGAGAACAACCTTTTCATTTTATAGACAAGGAAACAAAAGCCCACAGAGGTTAAGGGACTTGTTTAGGGTCACAAGATGAATAAGTATCTGAGTAGGGGTCCAAATGTAACTTGGAGTCTCTCTGACTCCAAAAAACACTGCTCCATCTATCACATCCCACTGCCTCTCAGACCTCACAGGGCTGTTTATGAGGAACGGACTTTTAAAGCTTAGAGAAATGTGAGTTGTTATAATCAATAATAATAATGAAGATCTGCCAGCTGCCTGGAGCTGCCTCACTGTCCAAGCCTGAAGCGATTAGACCTGCCCTTCCCCCCTCCCCCCACTACCGGGGTGGGGGATGGGGGGGGCTTGGCCCGGCTCAGACCTCCCACCCCCAGCCCCGTCCCTCCCACAGACACTGTGTGTGTCTGTGCTGGGCACGGCTGGCCTGGGAGCTGCTCACAGGTGTTTGCTGGCGCCCCGATGTCTGAGCTCAGGCCTCCTTCCCTCTGCCTCCCCCTCCCCTTCCCAGCCTGGTCCCGGAGCTTCCCAGCACCCGCCTACCCTCTGCACACAGCCCCAGCTTCCTTCCCCAGATCTGCCAGCCCCTGGCTGCGAGCATAGCCACCCCCACCCCCACCACCTCCAAACAGGGCAAAAGAGGCAGCTGCCCACAGCTGGCCAGGGGCCCACCAAACTGGGAGGTGGGAGTGGGGGTGGGGTGGGGCAGGAATGGGGATCAGACAGCTGGGACCCAGGTTGGAAAGGCACTGGACTGGGGGCCAGAAGATTTCACTGTGTGACCCTAAGCAGGCATAGGCCTCGGTTTCCTTCTCTGTAAAGTGTAGAGCTTGGACTAAGATGATTTCTAGCCCCCCCCCCCCACCCCATCCCCAGCTCTGATGTTTTATGCTGGAACATTCTATGTTGGGGGTAGCTAGATGGTGCAATGCATAGAGTACTGGGCCTTGAGTCGGGAAGACTCATCTTCTTGAGTTCAAATCAGGTCTCAGACACTTACTAGCTGTGTGACCCTGGGGAAGTCACTTAACTCTGTTTGCCTCAGTTTCCTCAACTGTAAAATGAGCTGGAGAAGGAAATGGCAAACCACTCCAGTATCTTTGCCAAGAAAACCCCAATGGGGTCACAAAGAGTCAGATAATACCAAACAACAACATTCTGTGTTAGAAGATCCATTCTGCTCCTGTGGTTCCGCAGAACTCTGACATTTTATGGTCTGACACTGTATTCTAAGGTCCCTTCTTGTTTCACTCCTGCCTAGTACTGTGGATAGAACCCTGGACCTGGAGTCAGGAAGACTTGAATTCAAATGCAGCCTCCTCAGACTGTAACTAGTTGTGTGATCCTGGGCAAGACACAGCCTCTGTTTGCTTCAGTTCCTCATTTGTAAAATGGGGATAATAATAGCACCCACCTCAAAAAGTTCTGAGGATCAAATGAAATATTTGAAAAGCACTTAGCACATAGTAGTCACTTAATAAATGCTTATTCCCTTCTAGCGCTAATGTTCTTAATTCTAAGGTTTCTTACTGTTCTAAAATTCTGTATGCCAAGATTCCTTCCAACCTTAACATTCTATGTTCAAAGGGCCCTCCCAGCCCTGACATTCTGTGTTCTAAGGGCCCTCCCAGCTCTGACATTCTCTGTTCTAAGGCCCTCCCAACCCTGACATTCTGTGTTCTAAGGGCCCTCCCAGCTCTGACATTCTCTGTTCTAAGGGCCCTTTTCAGCCCTGGCATACCATGTTCTAAAATCCTTTTCAATCCTGATAGCCAGTGTTCTAAGGTTGCAGCAGGAAATATCCTTGATTTCCTGACCCAGAAGACTCTTATTTGTCAAACCTTAGAGCGCTATGCAAATGTCAGCTATCTATAGTTCCTCCTAGCTCCTTCCACTTCTCCATTTGAAAGGCTTCACAAGGAGAACCTTCTCCATCCCACCCTCTGGCCGCAGTGGGATTGGTCAGTGCTTCTGGCCCCCATTCATTGCACGATCCCTAGGATGAAGGTACGTCACATAATTTGGGGACCCAAAGATTTCAGAGCTGGCCTGAAGCAGAGAGGGGCAGCCTGGGGCCCATTGGGCTAGCTCCCTTGAGGTGCTGCAGATCAAAGGACCAGCTGTGGAGCAGGCTGGATGTATGAGTCTGGGGCAGGGTTAACCCAGGCAAGCCAACTCCTGGCCCTTGCAGGGCCCTCCCCTGTGCAGCTGGGACCAGTGCAGCTGTGAATCCTTCCAGCCAAGGAGCAATTCCTTGTAATCACAGGCCTCAGCTTGGGCACCAGCACAGCTGGCAGAGCTGAGGGCATGGGGGAGGGAGGTTCCTGTCTACATCAAAGTGGGAAGGCGGTCCCAAGGAAGAGGATCCCAAGTCCCTAAGGAGTCCTCATGAATATGGAATCAATTTGTGGAGGAGGACCAGAGAGAGCCCACTACTGAAAACATGAGGGTGGGCATGGAGAAAGGACTCTTCTGAATTCCGACCTCTTTGGTGGCCAGGGCCGGGTCTCCAAGGCCTAGGAAATCACAGAACCATAGGTTCATAAGATTTTAATCTGGAAGGGATGATATACTGGAGACATTAGGGGCAATGTGTTATGGTAGAAAGGGTCTTGTTTTGGAGCCTGGGAGATCCTACGGAATCAATTCAGCACTCTTGTGACTCCAGGAGAATTTCTTTATCTTTCTGAGCTATGATTTCTTTCATATGTAAAATAGGGATAATAGTATATACTTCTCAGCCAGGGTTGTCTTGGGGGGAGACCAAGTGAGAAAACTTTGCAAACCTTCAATTGCTACATGAATATGACCCATTCTATCAACTGGGAAACAGCTAAACAAGCTGAGGTTCATGGACATGATAAAATGTGACTGGACTATAAGGATTCAGAGAAGCATTGGAAGATTTCTGCAAACTGATGCAGAGGACAGTGAGCAGAACCATGAAAACAATTTACACAATGACTATAATATGAACAGAAAGTACAAAATTGCATGCCTTATAGTTATGATGACCAAGCTTGGGTCCAAAGAGGGGTGGAGAATAATAAGAGCTATAATAATAGTTAACATTTATTTAGCACTTACTATGTGTTAGACACTGTGCTAAGCACTTTACAAGTATCTCATTTGATCTTTACAACAACCTTTGAGGTAGGTACTATTTTGATCCCCATTTTACAGATGAGGAAACTGAGGCAAGTAGTATTGTAGTGACTTGCCCAGGGTCACACAACTAGTAAGTATCTGAGGCTGAATTTGAACTCAGGTCTTCCTGACCATGCCAGAGCATTCTATCTACTATGTCAACTAGTTTCCTTCCTTTCTTCACAAAGGTGGGGTACTAGGAATTATGGAATATTTTATATACTGTCAAATATTGCTGTTGTGTTGGATAGAGACCCCTCCTCCTCCATGACACATGCTGGCTGTGTGACGCTGGACAAGTCACAATCTCTATATCCCCATGACAATTCTCTAAGACTCTCAGAGCATCTTGACAAGCAGGCGTTCTCTGACTTACACTGGTAGAGGGAATTTCCTCTCTGGGAACTCCTACAGTGGTGAAATCACAGGTTAAAGAACCCCAATAAAAGTACTGTTAAAATTGTGATCTATTACTATTATTATGAACTTGTACTCACAGAGTAATTTAAAATCTACTGGATACCTTCTGTATGTTACCTCATTGGGGCAGTGCTAGATGGCCAACCTAGAGTCAGGAAAACCTGAGTTCTAATCTGATCCTACCCACTCACTAGCTGTGTGACTCTGGTCAAGTCACTTAACCTCTGTTTGTCTCAGTTTCCTCATCTGTAAAATGGGGATAAGAATAGCACCCACCTCTCAAGGTTGTTTTGGGGATCAAATGAGATAATAATTATTAAGTACTTAGTGCTTGACTCAAAGTAATCACTATATAAATGTTAGATATTATTATTATTATCATTATCATTATCATTTGTCCTCACAACAATTCTTTGAAGGAGATACTACGGGTATTGTTATCTAGGTTTTACAGAGGAGGAAACCAAGGCAAGTGGGGTTAAGTGACTTGTCCAGGGTCACACAACTAGTGTCTGAGGCCAGATTTGAACTCAGGAAGATGAACTTTCCTGACTTCAGGCCCGGCACTCCATCCATTGCACCATCTAGCAAGCCCATAGGTGTTGATAGTGGTAATAAGGTAATAGAGGTAATTTCAGTAATAAGACTCAAGATTTCTGTCTCCTTCCCAAAACCACATCTGAATCAGGAGAATTTCAGATTCTTTCTGACACTGTAGGGGAAAAAAAGATCAACCTTTAATCCAAATTCATCTCTTCTAGGAAGCCTGAGGTTCCCTCAGTGATTCCTAGTGTATCCAATAAAGATTTATTAAGAACCTGTCAGGAACTGTGCCAAGTGCTAGGGACAAAATTCATAAAAAAAGAAATAGTCCCTGCTCTCAAGATGCTTACAATCTAATGGGGAAAGATAACACAAGAGGCAGAAAAGGTGGGAGGATCAGGGATACCCAGCTTGGGGACATTTTGTTCCCTGCGGTTGAAACCAGGTAGAGCTGTAGATGAAGAGTGGATCCATCTTCCCATCTTGGTATATACTAAAAATTGACATTGATATGGCTTTAGAATTTGCAAAGCACTTTCGTATCCATTATTGCATTTCTTCCTCACAGCAAGCCAGTGAGGCAGGCAAAGATTATCATAACTGCTCTCTCCCATTTTACAGATGAAGGAAATGTGCCTCAGAGAAGGGAGATGATTCATTAATTCATGCACATATTTATTTTCTTTTTTTATTGATTTCTTTTGCACTTACACTACCTAATTTCCCAGAGGACTCTTTCCCCTTTCCAGAAAACCATCCATTCTAATGAGGAATAAAAAACGGGGGGAAAACAGTCCAGTAAAACTAACCAACAATCACACAAATTTGACATTATATGGGTGTTCCACACCCACAGGCCTCCATCTCTGCAAAGAAGAGAGGGAGGTTCATTCTCCTCTTTCTTCTTTGGTCCCAGACTTGGTCATTATAATTTCACAGCATTTAGGCTCAAGTGTTTTGTTTTTGCTGTTCTTTATTTTTTTTAAAATAATTTGGTTAATATTTTGGTTTTTATTGCCTGCCCTAAACCCAGTGTTTTTCCTTCCCACCTCCATCCCTTATAACAAAGAATAAAAACAAGGGAAACAAGCCAGTAAAACTAGTCAATGCATGTAAAGTTTGACATTATATGAAATGTTCGCACCCACAGTCCCCCAACTCTACAAATAAACACGTGTAGGGGGATAGTTTTCATTTTTCTTCCTTGGGTCCAGCTTGGTCATTATAAACTCATAGCATTCGGTTATCATCATTTTGGGGTTGTTCTTTCCACTTACATTGTAGAAGTCATTGTTTATGTTGTTTTCCTGGTTCTGCTGATTTCATTTTGCCCAAGTTCATAGAAGTCTTCCCACACTTCTCTGCCATGCTTGGTGTTGTTTGTCTTTTATTTTCTTTTTTCTTTTTCTTTTCTTTTCTTTTTTTTTAAGTGAGGCAATTGGGGTTAAGTGACTTGACCAGAGTCACACAGCCAGTAAGTATTATGTGTCTGAGGTTACATTTGAACTCAGGTCCTCCTGACTTCAGGGTCGGCGCTCTATCCACTGAGCCACCTAGCTGCCCCCTTCCTTTGTTTTCAAAGAGGACCAATGACATCACAAGATGATGTCCTGACTCATGGGTGAATTGAATTTAAGGGAGGCAGAATTGCACCAAGTCATCAGCCTCCCTGTCTTTTCCTGAATCATCAAAGTCCAGTGGCAAAAGTCAGGACTACTGATGATCACCTGGGATACAGTGGATGACCTCAACATCTTCAATGTCTGACCAAGCTCTAAGGCTCCACAATACCTGCTTCAGCCACCTTCATGGTCTTTAGAACTGTTCTCATCTGCCCATTCTGCTGGGGAAAATATCCACGTTAGGTACAAAAGACACAGTAGTCGATGACTATAGTAATCTACTGTTTGATAAACCCAAAGACTCCAGCTTCTGGGACAAGAACTCACTATTTGACAAAAACTGCTGTGAAAACTGGAAAATAGTAGGGCAAAAACTAGGCATAGACCAACATCTTACATCATATACCAAAATAAAGTCAAAATGGGTACACAATTTAGATATAAAGGCTGATACTATAAGCAAACTGGGAGAGCAAGGAATAGTTTACCTGTCAGATTTATGGAGAATGGAAGAATTTATAACCAAACAAGAGATAGGGAACATTGTGAAATGCAAAATGAATAATTTTGATTACATTACATTGACAAGTTTTTGCACAAACAAAGCCAGTGCAACCAAGATTAGGAGGGAAGCAGAAAGCTGGGAAAGAATTTTTACAACCTGTGTCTCTGATAAAGGTCTTATTTCTAAAATATATGGAGAACTTAGTCAAATTTATAAGAATACAAGTCATTCCCCAATTGATAAATGGTCAAAGATATGAACAGGCAGTTTTCAGATGAAGAAATTAAAGCTATCTATAGTCATATGAAAAAATGCTCTAGATCACTATTGATTAGAGAAATGCAAATCAAAACAACTCTGAGGTACCACATCACACCTATCAGACTGACTAAAATGATAAAACAGGAAAATGATAAATGTTGGAGAAGATGTGGGAAAATTGGAACACTAATGCATTGTTAGTGGAGTTGTGAACTGATCCAACCATTCTGGAGAGCAATTTGGAACTATGTCTAAAGGGCTATAAAACTATACATACCCTTTGATTCAGCAATACCACTTCTAGGGCTGTATCCCAAAGAGATCGGAAAAATGGGAAAAGGACTCACATGTACAAAAATATTTATAGCAGCTCTTTTTGTGGTGGCAAAGAATTGGAAATTGAGGGGATGCCCATCAATTAGGGAATGGCTGAACAAGTTGTGGTATATGAATGTAATGGAATACTATTGTGCTATAAGAAATGATGAACAGGTTGACTTCAGAAAAACCTGGAAAGACTTGTATGGACTGATGCTGAGTGAAGTGAGCAGAACCAGGAGAATGTTGTACACAATAACAGACACGTTGTGTGGTGACTGACTTTGATAGACTTAACTCTTCTCAGCAACGCAAGGATATAAGACATCTCCTAAAGTCTCATGATGGCAAATGCTATCCACAAAGAAGAAAGAACTATGGAGTCTGAATGCAGATCAAAGCACATTATTTGATATCTTTTTTTTTTTTCTTCTTTCTCGTGGTTCCTCCCATTGGTTTCTAATTCTTCTTTACAACATGGCTAATGTGAAAGTAGATTTGATATGAATGTATATGTAGAGCCAATATCAGTTTGCACGCTGTCTTGGGGTGGGGGGAGGGGAGGGATGGGGAGAAAATTTGGAACAAAGTCTTATGGAAGTGAATGTTGAAAACTGAAAATAAATAAATTAATTTTTAAAAAGTCTTCATATGTTTGGGGTAGACGGCCCTCTAACTCACTGACAGGTTTGACGACTATTGATTACCCTCAACCTGGTTTAATCCATGTGCTGAGATGGTTTCACTGGAGTATGGCTGCTGCACATACTACAGCATCTTGGAGCTACAGATGAGAGTTAGGTGACAGGTGGACAACGAAGGTGGATGAGCAGACCTGAAAAGTCCTCACACAGAGGCGTTATTCCTCCTGAACACTCCCAAACACTCCCATACACTCCTCCCTGCCATGCCCACATTTACAAAGCACCCACTGTGGGCAAAGCCATTAGTGGCAGCAGAAAAAATGTCCAAAAGACCCCCACCCTCCCCAAAATGACAGCCTCTACTCTCAAGGACCTTAAGATGTATTAAGATTAGAGGCCAGCTTCCGGTTAGGGATTTTTACAAGGTCAGACGTAAAAAGAGCAAAGACAGACCAAAGATATTGGGGGGAAACTAAGGGAGATGTGGCTTTCAGATGGGAGGAAAAGATAAGGCAAGGTAAGACTTTATCAAGCGGGGGCACCTGAGTAGAACCTTGAGGGAAGAGCGTGTGGCTGGGAAAGGTGGGGCTCAGGAGGGAATAAGGTAATGGCCATGGGAAAGACAGGTTATGATGAGACTGAGGAGCTACAAGCCCAGTTTGACTGGAAGCACAGTACCATACAAAAGTATGCACTAAGGCTGGATAGATGTCTTGAAGCCAAATTGTGGATTTGCTTCCATACCATGCAGCAGAGCCCTAACTAGGCATTCTTGGGTTCTGGGCAAAGGTGGGAGTGGGTCATAGGAGTGATGGAGAGAAGAGATTGACCCAGGTGCAGGCATGAGGCAGGTGGTGTGGGGCTGCTGGATTCAGAGTCAGAGAATCTGAGGTCAGTTTCCCGCTCTCTCCCCTGCTACCTGGATGAACCTGAGCCTCTCTGAGCTTTTTGATTCTGGTTTTCTTTGTGCGTACAATGAGGTGGGTTAGACCAGATGGCCTGTGGGGCCCTCTCCGCTTTAATCTTATGATTCCAGGGCAGTAGAGTCCGGCCCATGACTCCGACTCTAAAGGCAATGGTGGGAGTGTGTGTGTGGTGGGGAGACTGTCTGGGAGAGACACGGCCCCAGGCCTAGTTATTTTGTATAGTGTCACCAAATTGGGGGTGACCTGGAGGTGATGAGTAGGGATGGCAGTTAATTTGGGAAGGAAGCCCACGCCCACCTCCATGTTGATACCATGGACCAAAGCCCTGGCCACCTCTTTCTAGTTATGGTGGTAGAATGAGAACAAGAAACTTGTGTCTTCTGACTCCAAGCCAGGTGCTCTTTACACTACACCACCCTGTCTGTTTCATTACTCCATAGCCAACAGTATTCTCCTCCTCATGCTGGTCCCAGAAAACAGACCATTCTGAAGTCCCCCAGACACACGGGGCCACTGGAAGAAGTATGTCTGAAGGAAGACACAGTGCGCTTCCCCTCGTTATTACATGATGTCCCTTCACTGAATAAAGCACTAAGAGGTTGATGGTGAGATTTATTTTTTATTTCAATTTTGTTCTATTTTCAGGTCTGTCTTATCTCTCTTCTACCTTCCCTACTCCTCATTAAGAAAGCAAGAAAAGAAAACAAAACCCACTACTATCATACATAGTCAAACTAAATAAATTTCCTACATTTGTGATATCCAAAAAAAAAAAAAAAAAAGTCCCAGCCTTCACTCTGAGTCTATCCCCTTTCTATCTAGAGGAGCCGGAGTAAGTTTCACTAGTCCTCTGGAATTGTGGTTGGCCCTCTTGTGGATCAGGGTTCTTGAGTTCCTCTGGGTTCTTTGTTTTTACAATCCTGTCCTTATTGGATGAGTTGTTCTCATGATTCTGCTCACTTCACGATTCATTGGTTCATATACGCCCTCAGAGCTCATTTAATTCAACCCCCTTATTTTACAAATGAAGAAACGGAGGCCCTGAAAAGCAAGGGGACTTGCCCAGTCACACAGAGAGGAAGATAGTAAGTGGCAAAGCTTGGTGCTCCGACTCCAAATTCCCTGGCATCCTTCCTCTCCCCACTCCTAACTAAACGTCTGTCTGCTCTTTCCATCTAGACTGTGAGTTCTGCAAGCGTAGGACCATTTCTTCTATTTCCTAGGCAACACTCACTGATGCTCCCTTAAATGCGCACGTAGATTGAATTCAAGGTCCAGACTAGGGTGATCGTCCTGGGTCCCAGCCTGTGGCTGCCCTCTGGTGACGAGGCTATGTACTACAACTCTCAGCCAACGTTGGATGGATTAAACAGAAGACTTGGTTCCGAGGCAGACAAAAGAGATAGGATCGTGCGACCGCAAAACGTTAGAGCTGCAAAGGTCGCTCTGTGTGTGTGTGTGTGTGTGTGTGTGTGTGTGTGTGTGTGTGTGTGTGTACGTAGAATATTAGAACATCATCGCTTCTTTGGGACCACTGCGATATGCTTCAGCACCCAGTCTCCTCTCTCCAAGTCATTCCCCACACAACGCCCCACAGGTCTGATCTGGTCACTCCATTCCCCCGCTCAAGAATCTTCAGTGGTTCCCTATTGCCTTCAGCACAAAATACAAACTGGCATTTAAAGCCCATCCAGTCTACCCTCTTGTGCTTATTACTTACTATGTGAGTGATTCCCCCTCACGTTCCCTGTGCTCAAGCCAAATCAGACTACCAGCTGTTCCTGGAATTCGGCATTCTGGCTCCTGTCTCAGGCGTTCTGCACAGACCGCCCCCTTCCCTCCCCAATAGGAAAACATTCTGCCACCAAATTCCATTGTTTCAAGGCTCCTACAGAAAGTCTTTGCTGATTCCCCTGGTTGTTAGTATCTTTTCCTGTCTTAAATCATCTTGAATTTATTTATCTGTTTGTTTGTCTCACAACCACTCCTCAAAATATGTTAAGGACCAGTTGTTTTTTTTTTTATTTCTACCACCTCACAACTTGCCTTGCACACAGTGGATGCTTAATAAATGCTTATTGCATAATTGAATGGATGATAGAAGCCAGATTGTTGGAGCTGGAAAAAATCGGAACAATCGTTTATTTGGTCAAACTCCCTGATTTAGCCCAACGAGTGGAGGCCCAGGAAGGTAAGATAACTTACTTGCCCAAGACCTCAAAGTTAATATTTGAGCTGGGACTAGAGCCTTGGGCTCCTGATTCATGCTGCTTGCTCAGTGCCTTTGAAAAGAACATCAGTGACTAAAGAGAATTAAGAACACAACAAGGGCTTAAGATCATAAGAAACTTCAGGTAACCCTGAGAAAACCTGGAGGAGCTTGGAAGGTGTCCAGGGCCTCTTTCGTCTCTCATTATGGCGGCCCACGGCCTGTTCTTCACTCTTACTGTCTCCAGGCTCCTAGAGATGGATAGCATCACCTCTTATACTGGTACGGAGCCCTGGGCTTAAATTTAGCATTAAAGGAGTTTGGTCTTTCAACTGGTTGTATTTGTGTTTTACAGCTTAGGTGGTGGGGGAAAGAAAAAAATGATGAGAATTTGGGGGAGATGAAAAGAGAAATTAAATATATGGATTTTAAAATATCTGTTCCAGCCCCAGACACTTACTAGCTGTGTGACCCTGGGCAAGTCACTTAACCTCGATTGCCTCTAAAATAAAAAAATAAAACCCTCCTATTCAGGAGGCTGCATAGGAGAATTAAATTGATTATGTGATATAGGAGAGAGAACAGTGGACTTGGCAGTCCTGCCTGACCATTTATTCCTGTGATCTTTATGTATTGTCTTTCTCCCATTAGAATGGAAGCTCCTTGAAGGCAGGAACTGTCTTGTTTATCACGATGTATCCTCTGTGCTTAGCTTGAGGCTTGGCACATAGTAAGTAATAAATGCTTTTTCTATTTATCTGTCTCCGGTCATTCACTTTCCTTGTTGGCCTTCATTTTTCTCCTCTGAAAAATAAGAGGATGGAACTAAATGATGAGGTCCTTCTAACAATGTGATTCCCTGATAAAAGTCATGGTCAATAAGCCAGAGTAAATAGTGTCATTCAATAAGTATTAAGTAAATAAGTACTTGCTATGTGCCAGGCACTGTACTCAGCCTTAGGGATACAAAAAGACGCATTAGAATTTGGAGGCATGGGGAAAGGCTTCCCATGGAAAGGATTTTAGCTGAGACTCGAATGAAGCAGGGGATCCAGGAAGTGGAGATGTTCCAGGCATGGGGAAGAACCAGGGAAAATGCCCTGAGTTGAAACTGTAAGGAGGCCAGTGTCTGTGGATGGCAGAGTGTCTGGAAGGGAATGAGGTGTAAAGACACTGGAAAATGGTGTGTGTGGGTAGGTCATGAAGGGCTTTGAATACCAAAAAGAGAATTTAATATTTGATCCTGGAGATGATAAGGAGCCACTGTAGTTTACTGAGTAGGAATGACATGGTCAGACCTGCGCTTTAGGAAAATCACTTTAGCAGCTGAATGGAAGATGACCTGGAGTGGGAAGTGATTTGTGTGGCAGACTGACCTCCACAGCAGGCTGTTGTGATAGTCCAGGCCTGAGGTATTGAGGGGCCTGCACCAGGGTGGGGGCTGTATCAGAGGAGGGAAGAGAGAATATTAGGCAGCTGTTGCAAAGGAAAAATCCATAAGCCTTGGCAACAGATTGGCTGTGTGTGTGTGTGTGTGTGTGTGTGTGATCATGAGGAGTAGAGGGTGACATCTAGGTTGTGAGCGTGGGTCTCTGGGAGGATGGGGGTAATTGTAATGGGGAAGTTTGGAAGCAAAGCAGAGGAAGGGTTTGGGGGCAAAGATAATGAATTCCTTTTTAGACACGACCTGATGAGTTGAAAACATTCACTGGGCATCCTAATAGGCGGCTGGAGGTCGGTAGAAACGCTGAGGCAGGATAGGCACATTTGAGAACCATCATCATATGGGACACTCATGGTTAGCTGGTGCATCTTGGATAAGGATCCAGCAAAGGAGACTGAGAAGGAGCAGTCAGAGAGGCAGGAGGAGAATCAGGAAACAGGGGGGTCCTCAGAGCCTAGAAAGAAGAGACGATGGGGAGGAGAGAGTGGTCCGTGGTGCCAAAGACTGCAGAGAGGTCAAGGAGGATGAGGATGGAGAAAAGGCCATTGGATTGGGCCACTAAGAGGTCACTGGTAACTCTGGAGAGAAGAGTTTCCATAGAATGATGAGGTCAGAAGTCAGGCTACCAAGAGTTAAGAAGGGAGTAAGAGGAGGCCTCTGTTATAAATGGCTCTCTCAAGGACTTTAGCCTTGGTATATGAAAGTGATGGAACACTATTGTGCTATAAGAAAGGGTGAGCAGGCAGACTTCAGAAAAACCTGGGAAGACTTGTATGGTCTGATGCTGAGTGAAGCGAGCAGAACCAGGAGAACGTTGTACACAATAACAGCCACGTTGTGTGATGACTGATATTGATAAACTTAACCCTTCCTGGCAATACAAGGACATAGGACATTTCCAGAGGCCTTGTGATGGAAAATACTATCCACATCCAAAGAAAGAACTATGGAAGTTGAATTGCTATTTTTTTCTGTTCTGTTGAGTTTTGTTTCCTCTTTCTGATGGTTCCTCCTATTGGTTTTAATTTCTACTTACAACATCACTAATGCGAAAATATGTTTAATGTGAATGTAAATGTATAGCCTATATCAGATTGTGTGCCATCTTGCGGAGAGTAGTGGGGAGGAAGGGGGGGGAAAATTTTAAACTCAAAAGTATATGGAAGTGATTATTGATAAATCAAAATAAATTAATAAAAAAAGAATAAAAAAAACCAAATTGCTCTCCAGAATGACTGGGTCAGTTCACAACTCTGTCAACAATGCATTAGTGTTCCAATTTTCCCATATCTTCTCCAGCATTTTCATCTAAAGAGCATCTTGAGCAGACTCTTTTCAGCCAATGGCTCATGCTCTGTTATCTGTTATATGTGGAATCAGGAACAGCTGGATAGAACCCTGGCCAAGTTGGGAGAAATTTAGGTAAGATTTAGATTTGGACAGTGGGCCATATTTTATATTTTCCTACTCTTCCCTACTGGAATCTCAGTGAGTTTAATCTTTCTTTTAAAAAAAAAGCATTTTTATTGATTCTTATTATTGTTACCTCATATTCATTTCTGGAATATATTCCTCTCTCTCCTCTCCCTCTGGGGACAAATCAGAAGTATGGGTGGAAATTGTAGAAAGACAACTAGCCTGATGTCAGGAAAAACAGCCAAACAATTAAATCTGCCCCAAAGTGTAAAAGTATTATGGAGTTAAACTATCTTCACGTGGCATTTAGCTAAAGTCTGTCCGAGGTACTTTTATTATTTTATAAGTGAAGCAACCCCTTGTACTTGGACTCACAGTTGGGATGTCCCCACAGGGAGGACTGACTGCTTTTTCTTTCAGGGTTCTAGGAGTAGGTAACCTTGAGGAGTTGGGTTTCCAGTTCAGTTCAGCCATTTTTCAGGCATTTCTAATTCTCCATGAACCCATTTGGGGTTTTCTTAGCAAAGATAATGGAGCCATTTCCTTCTCCAGGTCATTTTACAGATGAGGAAACTGAGGCAAACAGGGTGAAATGACTTGCCCAGGGTCACACAGCTAGGAAGTGTCTGAGGCCAGATTTGAACTCACAGAGATGAGTCTTCTTGACTCCAGGTTAGGTATTCTATCCACCGGGCTACCTAGTTGCCCTGGGTTTCTAGTATTGTCGCTCAAACTCTGCCTTTTACCCCACCCCCTGCTCCCCATTAACATTAGTCAGTCAGACTCCCTTAACTTTTAGAAATGAGATTTACTGGGAAATTATAGCAAGTGCCTTCTCAATGCGTGGGGGAGGGGCAGGAGAGAGAGAAAGAATTTGGAATTCAATTTTAAAAAGTGTCAAAAAAAATAAATTAATTTAAAAAGAAAGAAATAAATTATAGTAAGAACAGCTGACACAAAATATTTCTCTGGAAACTGGCCCACACTCTCCCCTTACCCATGTAAGGTCCATGGGAAAAGTAGACTGAAACAAAGTATAATAATAGCGAGACGTACATGTGTTGTTGAGTCTTTTTTTTTTCAGTTGTGTCTGACTCTTTGTGACCCTATTTGGGGTTTTCTTGGTAAAGATACTAGAGAGGTTTGCCATTTCCTTCTCCAGCTCATTTTACAGATGAGAAAACTGAAGCAAACAGGATGAAGTGCCTTGGCCAAGGTCACTCAGCCAATAAGTGTTTGAGGCCAGATTTGAACCCATGTCTGGCTGATTTCAACCCTGGTTCTCTATCCGCTGTCCCACCTAGGTGCCTTGAGACATACATGTAGAGAATATGATTTGGCAAAAGGGTGTAACTCAACTCCTGCTACTGAGAATCTTTTTCTTCCTTTATAAAGTCCTCAGTGAGTTCTCCTTAGATACAGATCCATGTTGGGCACTCATCCCAAGCAGGCTCTGAGGCTCTGTGCCTCTGCTGAGTTTCTTGGTGACATTCTTCACTATGCAGGTTTTCCTGCTCCTTGAAGCATCCTGCGTCCTCAGGTCATTGTCTTTCCTCGCCCGTAACAGGCACTTCCACACCTGCCTTCAATCACCGCTGCTCAGATCAATGCTTCAGACACTGTCTCAAACGTGTCCCTTGACATTGCACCTTTCCTTTTGACCCAGCAATAGCACTTCTAGGGCTGTATCCCAAAGAGAGCATACAAACGGGAAAAGGACCCACATGCACAAGAGTATTTATAGCAGCTCTTTTTGTGGTGGCAAAGAATTGGAAATTGAGGGGATGCCCATCAACTGGGGAATGGTTGAACAGGTTGTGGTAAATGAATGTAATGGAATACTATTGTGCTATAAGAAATGATGAGCAGGTGGACTTCAGAAAAACCTAGAAAGACTTAAATGAACTGATGCTGAGTGAAGTGAGCAGAACCAGGAGAATGTTGTACACAATAACAGCCATGTTGTTCGATGACTAATATTGATAAACTTAACCCTTCCCAGCAATACAAGGATCTAAGACATCTCCAAAAGTCTCATGATGGGAGATGTTATCCACATCCAGAGAAAGAACTATGGAATTTGAATGCAGATCGAAGCTTACTATATGCTTTATTTTTCTTCTGTTGAGTTTTGTTTCCTCATTCTGGTGGTTCCTCCTATTGGTTCTAATTTTTCTTCACAACATCACTAATGTGAAAATATGTTTAATAGGAATGTATATGTATAGCCTAAATCAGATTGCATGCTGTCTTGTGGAGAGTGGTGGGGGAGATAGGGGGAGAAAAATTTTAAACTCAAAAGCATATGGAAGTGATTGTTAATAAATCGAAATAAATTAATTAATTAAAAAAAAAAAAACAACATTGCACCTTTCAAAGATCATGAGGTTAAGATCTGAACACTTCCCTACTAGGATACTCATTCACTAAAGGTGGGGAAAGGAACACATACAAAAGAAAAGGAGGCAGCTCCATGCTCACAGCCCGAGGCCAGTCAGGTTGCCCCTCCAGACAGTACAAAACTAGCCTCATGTTTCCAAGCTGGATGGAAGAGAGAGTAGAATGGGAAGGTTGCCTCTTTTAAATATAAACTCATAGAACTCTTCATCATCTTACAGCACAACCCCCCTGAATCATCACCCCCACTTCCAAACATCCCTGTTACTGTCCAGGGTAATAACCATCCTCCTGACCCCCCAGCCTCAAAACCTAGGTGTCTTCCTCGACTCTTCACATTCCCTCACCCCTCATATCCAATGTGTTGCTGAGGTCTGTCCATTTTTACTTCCTAACATCTCTTGTATACCCCTCCCCCTTCTCTCCTCTGATCCCACCACCAGCCTAGCACATCTCTCATCACCTATTGCAATAACCTGCTAGTTGGTCTTCCTGCCTCAAGACCCTCCCCATTCCAATCTATCCTCCACTCTGCTGTCAAACTGACCTTCCTCAAGTACAAGACTGACCATGCCACTCCCTCATTCAGTAAACTCCAGTGGCTCCCTATTACCTCTTGGATCAGATATAAAATTCTAAGCCTTTTAAAGCCCTTTATAACCTGGCTCCTTCCTACCTTTCCAGTCATCTTACACTTACTCTCCTCCACACATTTTGTAATCTAGTGACACTGGCCTCCTTGTTGTTCCCTTCACATGACATTCCCTTTCCCAATTCCATGCACCTTTTTTTTTTTTTTTTTTTTTTTTGCTTTTTGGCAAGACAATTGGGATTGAGTGACTTGCCCAGGGTCACACAGCTAGTAAGTGTCAAGTGTCTGAGGTCGCATTTGAACTCAGGTCCTCCAAGGCCGGAGCTCTATCCACTGCGCCACCTAGCTGCCTCAATTCCATGCATTTTCACTGGCTGTCGCCCATGCCTGCGACGCTCTCCCACCTCCTCTGTGCCTCTTGGCTTACCTGGCTTCCTTCAAATCCCAACTCAAATTCTCACCTTTCGCAAGAAATCTTTCCCCATCTCCCTTAACCCCAGTTGTGTGGGGTGCTCAGGGAGGACTGGCACCTGGTCCTGCTCATCACCTTTGGCATCCACCTGATTCACCCAGCTCTTACCTGTGGCTCCAAGAAGGTGTCGCACGTGGAGAGGCCACACCCTGGTAAAACTGTCAGCTGATGGTCTAAACCAGGCTGAGGGTAACTGCCAGGCCTCAAACACATTGGTGAGTTAGGGAGGGTGTCTACCCCAAGCATGTGAAGACTTCCCAATGGAATGGGCAGATGAGAACAATTTGTTCTAATGGCCATGAAGGCGACTGAAAGCAGCCACTGGGGTGCCTTAGAGGTTGGTCAGACATTGAAGAAGCCAAGGTCGTCCGCTGCATCCTGGGCCATCACCAGTCATTCTTACTTTTGCTCTGCCACTGGACTCAGGAAGAGAGAGTAAGGCTGACAACTCTGGGCAGCTCTGCCTCACTTAAATCCAATTGCCCCAGGAGCGAAGATATCACCTCTTGATGTTATTGGCCCTCTTTGAAAATGAAAGACACACAACAGGTTCCTTCCCTTTGCTGATTATTTCCAATTTACCCGTGTACAGCATATGTTGGCATGTTTTCTCCCTTGTTAGACTATGAGCTTTTTGAGGGCAGGAACTGTTTTTCTTTTTCTTTCTTTTTTTTTTTTTTGCCTTTCTTTGTGTCTCTGGTGCTTAGCACAGTGCCTGGCACATAGTAGGTGCTTAATATGATGCTTGTTGTTGACTTGACTTGATACATAGATCTGAGACTCATATGTATAGAGATGATAACTGAATCTGTAGGAGCGGATGAGATCACCAAATAAGATCATATAAATAGAAAAGAGAAGAGGGCTCAGGACAGAGCCTTCGGAGACTCTCACACTTTGTAGTTGTGACCCAGATGAAGATCCAGCAAAAGAAACTGAGTGGGGGCCCAGCGCTGTGTGACCCTGGGCAAGTCATTTAACCCCAATTGCCCCCCACACACAAAACAAACAAACAAAAAACAAAGAAACTGAGGAGATATCAGACAGCTAGGAGGACAACCAGAGGAGAGCAGTTTTTGGAAAATCCATAAAGGAGAGAATATTTAGGAGAAAAAGGTGATTAACAGTGTTAGAGGCTGCAGAGAGGTTAAGAAGTATGAAAATTGAGAAAAGATCATTGGAATTGGCAATTAAGAAATCACTGGTATCTTTGGAGAGAACTCTTTCAGTTGAGTGATGAGGTCAGAAGTCAGACTGCAGAGGATTTAGAAGAAAGGAAAGGTGGGCACTGAATGTAGACGGCTTTCAAGGAATTTGGCCATGAAGGGTAGGAAAGATGTAGGATGATAGCTAGAGGGGATGGTAGGATCAAGTAAGGGTTTCTTAAGGATGGGGGAGACATGGACATGTTGATTGCCAGCAGGGAAGGAGTCAGTAGATGGGGGGGGGTAGGGAATTGAAGATGTGTATGAGAGAGAGAGTAAGGAGGATAGTGGGGTCAATTTGCTAGGAAAGTTGAGAGAGTATGCGATGAAGGGTGCATTTAGAGGGGTTGGCCCTAGTAAGGAGAAGGGGCACACCAACAGCTGAAGAAGTCTCACCCCAAGCTTTTACATGACTGCTTAGACCAGACCCAGGCAAGCTATATCTGTACATTCAAGTAATAATCCCCTTGGGTCAGTGTACCTCTAATACACAAGCAATTGCTTGGAGAAAAAACTGGCCAACAGAATTTCCCCTGCTATTTGAGGACTCTGAGACTAAAAAAAAAATTCAACTCATATTTATAGTCATTGTGAAAAAAATGGAGAAATTTGCAGCAACAAAAAGACAAAGGTGGTTTCCAGTTATCATTCTGCATAATCTGCCAAAGAGAACAATAGTAAAGCGAACACACCCTTGAAATGGCCTAGTTCTACTGATCTCTTGGTGATCAAGCATGCTCCCAAATCCTAATCTGGTCATTGAGCCTTAACAGAGATCACTTGTATAAAATGAATACTTAAGTTTTTCAACACAAGGAAGGCCTGGGTAGATACAGCAGGCCTCCACCATCACCCATCTGAAATGAAGGGAGCAGGGTACATTTTGTCAGCTCTGCAGTTGGGCCAAGTTTGGGTGATGTGATCAGCATTCTTTTTATTGTTCTTTCTGTTCCCGTTGTAATTATTGTGTTCATTATTTTCTTGTTTCTGCTGACTCTGTTCATGTAAGTCTTTCCATGTTTCTCTAAATTCTACATATTCATGTTTTCTTACAAAGCAATAATTCTATTAGGTTCATGTACCACTATTTGTTTAGCCATCTCTCAGCTGATGGGCACTTATTTTGTTTCCAACTCTTTGCTACTACTACCACACACACACACACACACACACACACACACACACACACACACCCCTTTCCTGCTTATACACTTTGGTACATATGAGATTTATTTTGCATTTGACCTTCTTTGGGTCTAGACCTAGCAGTTAGATTGTTGGGTCAAAGAGTGCAGCATTTTTAAATAAATTTTAAAAATACATTTTATTGATAGTTACATTTCCCAATGTATCCCTCCCCTACTCCCTCTTAGAGCCATCTCATAACAACAACAAAAACAACAACAAAAAAGTTTATCAAAACTAACTGTAAGATTACGCTCTGGATTTACTCCCAAAGTGGGGCCTCTGGGGCAGCTGGGTGGTGCAGTGGATAGAGCCCTGGAGTCAGGAGGACCTGAGTTCAAATCCAGCCTCAGACACTTACTAGCTGTGTGACCCTGGCCAAGTCACTTAACCCCATCACCTAACCAAAAAACAAACAAACCAAAGTGAGGCCTCCTAGATCTCCCCCTCAACCCTCTAGTATTATCCACTGAGTGGTTTGGACATTCTCTTCCTGCAGCCATCTTTCTGAGCCCCCACTGCTTATATTTCCCCTGATAGTGACTCACTTTAACTGACATTTCATTTAACCACTCCACATCAATTAGCTTTTATCACCTAGAGAGAGTGGGCTCAAATTTGGCAGTTTTTACATAGCATTGATCCCATCAAGTTGTGTCATGGAATATGAATTCCAGATGACCCCTTATCATGGATACCACTCCACTCCTTGCTCCAGAGGTCAGTAAAGCTAAACTGACTACAAAACCCAGAATGGTCTCTCCAATTTCCAGACTCCTAGCAATCTGCTCTTTTGTCTTTTCAAATTCACAAGGTTGGAGCCTCCAGACGAATCTCTTTTACATAAATCAAAAGACTTTGGCATGCCCCAATTGTCACCTCTAGATGGCAGTCGCCCCCTAGAGGCAGCTGACTGGCTCCTCTAGGACTTCCCTAGGGAGGAGAAGGGTAACACTAGATACCTCTTCTGCCTAGTATTAGCCTAGGGTCCTTTGCAACCTGTTTATGAAAAACCAAATTCAGCTCTAATTAATTACTTACTATATGCTTTGACCTGTGCTAGGCACTATGGATACAAAATCAAAACAAACAAAAATGTAGAATGTGGATAATAATACTCCTACTGCTTTTAAACCGTTTTACCTCTGTATTATTACAGACATACAAAAATGGGAGGGAAGAAAAGGAAACTGTTGCATTAATGACCCCGGGAGAGGCGGGATGCCCTCCCCCTCCCACATCATGCCCGGGCTCCATCCTGCCTCACTCTAACTGCCTCCGTCATTTCCTTGAGAACCAAAACATCCCTAAACTATTGGTCTACGTGTTCCTAGGACCAGCAAATCCTGCCCTGAATGAAGACGCACAGAGCCTCCCTAACTAGGAGACTACGGCTGCGGCCCCTTTAAGGGAAGAACCCACTGTTGCAATTGACTCCCGGCAGAATGTGTCCTTTCCGGCGGGCGGAGCCTGTGCAGTTGCCCTGACCAATCCGAGGGCGTTATTTTCCGCGGGAGATCTGAATTTCGCGGCACGCAGTTTGGCGCTAAAAAAAAAAAGGAGGAAAAAAAAAAAGGAGCCCCAGACAGAGAAAGGAGGGAGGACTGGGGCAAGTGGAGCGCGGTCGGGGACCAATCTTGGCCTATCCCGGCGGAGTGAGCCCCGCAGACCCCAGGCGCCCGGCAGGGGCTCCGGCCCCTTCGGGTCCTGGAGCTAAGCCAGGCTTCACTAGCGGGGCTGCCTGGAGGAGGCGGTGCGGGCCCCTCCTACCCTCCCCGCCCTCCTGGGGCTTGGCGCTGCCTGACCGGCTCGGACCCGGGCCGGCCATGCCCATCGCATCCTAGCCCGCGCCGGGCTCCCTGGGCCCAGCCTTGTGCTCTCCCCCCTCATCCCCAAAGGCTCCGGATCGTCGCCCCAGGCCCAATGTTGAGGATCCCCAAGGGGGTCTCTCCGGCCCCGGGGGGCTCCGCCCCGGCCGGACCGCACAAGCCTCCCCAGCCGCTGCAGATCAAGAAGGCCCTGCCGGTGGTGAGCCCGGTGTGGACGCCCGACGTGTGCAGCCCGCAGGGGGGCCCGGTCCCGGCCAGCCACTTCACGCCGCTCTATCCCCAGATGGTGGCCGCCGTCGCCCCCGCAGCCCCGGGCAGCTGCCTGGACGCCACCCCGCAGGGGCCCGAGATCCGCGCGGGCCGCGCCTCCGCCGGCCGGCTGCCGGTAATGCCCAAGGACCCTCCCTCGTCCTTTCCTTTCTTCCTCCCTTTATCCCTCGTTTCTCCGCTGCGGGAAAAGCGCCGGACTTTTGGCGGGTCTGAGCTCCCAGGCTTTCTGGAATTTTATGTGCTCGAGGCTCAGTCTCTATATGCAGAGGGGGGACCTTAGGAGGTTCGTGGATAATAGGATTTAACCGGACCTGCCGTTTCCCAAGCCAAGGAAACGAGGGGCACGCACCCCAGTTTTGCAGGTCAGATGAGCTTTCGGAGCGCCCTGCCCTACTAATGCATTACATGTGCCTCTGTACAGATATGGAGACTGAGGCGAGGGAGATGGATAGAGGCTTGGCCACAGTCACAGGTGCTGGGGCTGGAGCCCCGGACCTCGTGCACTTTGCATTCGAACGTTCTCGTTCTCCCAAGCATTTCTGTCCGAGATTTCCTTCATTCTAGGAATGGCGTATGTCTATTAGGGTCACCTTGATTTGCCTTGTTTCTTCCCCCTGGCCTTCAGTGACATCCGAGCCCCCATCCCAGGGAGATGCTGGAGCTGTGAGGATGGGCGCATTATTTCCCCTCTCCGGCCTTCAGTTTTCTCATCCCCGCTGGGGTGGGGGTGGTTCTGGGTGGGAGGGGAGGTCATGGGCTGCAAGGCAAGTGGATGACTTCCAGCTCTCCCATACAAACACATACGCTTGACGTAGAATGTAGGGACTGGTAGAGGAAGGGGCTAGCCGCCAAGGAAAGGGGGAGATGCTCCCACCGCCTAACCGTGACAGCCAGCCCCCGTGTCATTTCTAGGGTGGAATCCCAGGTCTTGTCTCACCCCACAGATGCCATGGGGAAACTCTGCACCCCCTGCTTCCTCATTTTAAAAGGGTGTGACCTGGAGGTTTTCCAGATCAAACCATGGGGTGTGCCTTGATTTTTGCAGTGTCCCCTGAGCTGAATTTTTGCCAGTGGACTCTATATTCTGCTTGGGACCTTGGGTTGAAAGAAACCCTTTGGGCAGGGCTGGTTCCAGTGAAATAGCCTAATTGTCATCTTAACTTCCTTCAAAAAAAAAAAAAAAAAAAAGAATGCTCCTTTAGAAGCAGAATCCTGGTCTCAGCTCTGAGCTGGGCTTTCCTTCCAGTTTTGAAAGCACAGGTAAAGCCTTGGAGAACCCAAGGTCACCTCCATGCCTTGCGGCAGCTTCCTGGAAGGGAGGGTTTCAAAAATAGTAATTCAAATCCACCAGCTCTTGTTAAACACCTCTTAGGATGCTAAAACAAAAGTGAGAAGATAGACCCTGCCCTCCAGGACCTTGCATTTTAATAGGGATAGGAACAGAACCTGTGATTTCACTGTATAGGGAACTTGAATCCACCAATACAATTTGGCACCTTCTTTCCAGTTTAGTCTTGGAGATACCTGAAGCACTGAGTGGTTTAAGGATTTGTCTTGGGGTCCCACAGCCGGGATGTGTCAGTGTTAGGACTGGAACCCATGTTTTCCTTTCTCAGAGGCCACTCTCTATCCGGGATAATAATAACGCCACCCCTCCAAGAGCTCACATATAGGCCTACCAAAAATTGTACATATCCTGTCTCCCTCAGTCTTCTTGACAGTCTTCTTGGGTTCTTTAAGGATGCCCATTTTACAGATGGGATAAAAGAAGCCCAGAGTGTTGAAATAACTCATCTAGAATTCTGCGGTTACTTAGTGGGGCTGCTAGGATTCAGGTAATCTGACTTCCAAGGCTGGGTCTCCAGCTGCCTCAGGGTTCTTCAGTGCCCCTTCCATTGTCTACCCAGTCTCTTCTCCTGGCACCAGGAGCCTTTATGCTGCCTCCCCACCCCCTTCCACCCAGGCCTGAGTTCCCAGGATAGGTCTAGGTCAAGGATGGGGAACCTGGGTCCTTGAGGCCACATGTGGCCTTCTAGGTCCTTGGGTGCGGCCTTTTGACTGAGTCCGAGTTTTACAGAACAAATCCTTTTATTAAGGGGATTTGTTCGGTGAAATTTGGATTCCGTCAAAGGGCTGCACTTGAGGACCCAGAGGGCCACGTGTGGCCTCGAGGCCAAAGGTTTCCCACCCCTGGTCTAGGTTTATTCTGTGGGCTAGCAGGCATTCCCTAAGGGTCAGGTCAGCTCAGCTTCTTAACACTAAGGTGCTAACGGATACTTAATGAAATTACCGGGAACACGAATATATATATAATTAGTGTTTTAAATTCAGTGAATCTGTGATAGAGAATAATAGGGTCATAGAATATGGAAACTGGTGGGAGCCTAAGGAGCTGGGAAGGGTTAGGCTGGAAAGGGCCTTGGGGACCAGTTGAATGCCCTAAGGCCCAAAGGAGATTCTAGGTGGTAGAATTTAGTGGGAACAGGCACCTTATTTGGAGACGGGGCACCTGAGGCCAAAACCCAGCTCTGCACTTTGCCACCTGCGGCGACTTTGAACTGGCCACTTAACCTCAGTGGGCTCTGTTTCCTCCATCTGTAAAATGGGGCTTGAATTAGACCTCGGGTAATACTAGCTAACATTAGTATTGTGGCTTAAAGTGCTTAAAGAGCCTTCCGAGTCTGTACCCTTAGTGGCAGCTGGACGATCTAACTCGGGCCAGGTCATTAACTGAGTCAAAGACCAGAACTAGAGGCTTCTGAATTCCTAGGTCTGGAGACTCTGCTTTAACTGTCTACGAACCTTTTTGTGAATCAAAAACTCTTCTGTAATGCAAATGACCGTTCCTCTTTTATCTGTTGGGGATGTGAAAGCCCTCTGGGGCCTCTAAAGGCCTGTATCCCTGGAACTGCTGCAGCTGCAGGGTGCTGAGCCTGGGCAGCTGGGTTTTACTGAGGTATGGGGGGGAGGGGGGAAATGACTGGAAGGGCGGGGGATGGTGCCACATTGGTAGTGGGGGGCAGGAGGGAATGGGGATGGGCACGGAAGGGTGGTGTGGAATGGATTTGTCCATTTCTCCTCTTGGCTGGTTTCTTCTAACTCACCTGGGGCTCCTAGAGCTGAGAGCTCTGTATTCACAGGTGGTAACGTAGAAATGGAGACCATTTCATCCTCTCCTACTGCCTTTGCCTCCTGTATGGCATTGGCTGGGTCTTCTGGATCTAGGGTCACAGAGCTGGCCGCTCCCCCCTGGGGGAGTCCTTGCTCTAGGGTCCCTTTGCTCCTGTCAGACGAGCTTGTGGTGCAGGGTTCTTAGAATCATAGGATGTCAGGAATGAAAGGAACCCTAGAACATGGAATGTCAGAGCTGGGAGGGCCCCTAGAACACAGGATGTAAGAGCTGGGAAGGATTTTTAAGGGATGTAATTAGTCTGGGAGTTCTTTTAACCTGGTGTCCATAAATGGATTTTTAAGGAGAGTGGTGTTTGTGAACTCTTTTTCCATTTTTTAATAAGTATTTTAATAGAATTTGTTTCCTTTCTAGTCCCATGGATTTTTATTTATTCATTTAAAAACATCATTCATAAAAGGGTTCACCAGCCTTTCTTAGGGGTCCATCACCCAAAAAAATGTTAAGAGCTCCTGATCTTGTCCAATCTTCATCCCAGATACAGAAATGGCTGGTTGTACATACTGACCCAAAAACTCTCTCTTTGTCCTGCTGTGGAATTAGATAACTTTCCACTACCCCATTTTGAAGATGAGAAAACTGAGGCCCAAAGAAGTTGGTTAAAGATTGTGCCTCAATTACTCAGTGCTAGAACCAGGTATAAGAACCAGGTCTCTGGGCACCCCCCCCCCCAAGAGCCTGGACCTTTGCCCTCCCTGGCCCCATCCTTGCCTCCTCCTCTTATCCTTGGACTTTCTTCCCTCTCTCTCCTGGGCCCCAGGGCACCTTCTCTCCTTCCTTCCTTTTTTTTTTTTTTTTTTAAATTCAGTTTGCCCTTCCTTGAAAATCTTGGAGTGAAGAGCCTTTTGGTAGACCCAGAGCACCAGGGATGAGTGACTGGAAAGAAGTTAGACGCTTTTTTAGTGTTAGAGGGAAAAGGGGGTCTTAGAGACAGAAGTTTGAGGCCCTGCTCTGTTGTGTTCTAGCCACCTGCTTAGTCATTTCCACTCTCTAGGCCTCAGCTTCCTCATCTGTAAAACGGGCATAATATTTGTACGCCTTCCCTTGTTGGGTTTTTGCGAGGCAAGTCCTTGCAGTGCCATGTAAATGGGATCTGTTGTTTGAGTTTAGACCGGTGATTTCATCGAGAGGCTGTTCTCCAGCTTAAGAGCCTCGGAGGGGAGGGTTTAAATTCTTTGTGTGAGGTCACCCCGGGCAAGGCAGCACTGAGCCCTCCCACCTTCCAGTGCGATCCAGGATCTACGATGTTGTTGTTTATTACTTAATATTTATCCTTGCCCTAAAGCCCAGGCGCCCCATCCCCCCATGAGTAGGAGACTCCCCTGCCCTGTGATTGGCTGTGGTTTCTGGGGCCCCAGGGCTGGGCCCCGCAGAGCAGATGTGGCCCTGGTCTGATTTCCCCAGCAGGTGTTTCCCAAGCCTGGGGAGGATGGGTGGAGAAAGGATAGGCTGGGGTAGGGGATTCCTCCGCGGCTTGTCCAGAAGGCCGGCTTGGATGGATGGATGGAGGGAGGGAGGGAGGCACTGACCCTCTCGGATCCTGTTGGGCACTGGGGTGCCATGGCAGCCCCCACCCTTCACGAAGCTCTGGCCCTGGGCTCCTGGTGCCCTGGGGCTGCTCAGCTTGTGGTCTGAGCAGGTGGCAGGGGGCCAGGAAGCCCTGCTAAGGGGAGGGGCTGGGGGGGAGCTTTACCCCGATAAGGACCAGCTGGGAGGCTGCTCTCCAGCCCCGCCCCACCCTGCCCCGCCCTCCCCTACTGGCCCCTGGAGATAGGCAGTGGGCCCAGTGGGTACTGGCCTGGACATCCTACAAACAATTATAAACCCCTTGCTCCTCCCCCCAGCCCTGGTAGGGGGTGCAAAGATAAACGGCAGCCTTGTACCTGACCTTAAGGAAATTGCAGTTCACACACAGTAAACAGATTGTTCAAAAAGGGGGAAGAAAACCCTCAGGTCCATAATATTGCTGCAGCCACTTGAAGTAGGCTGTGGGAGGTAGTCCGGTCCCAGCTCCAATACTCTGCTGTGTGACCTCGGGCCAGTCACTCGCCTGCTCTGGGTTTCTGCTTCTTACTGTGTAAATGAAGAAATCATTTCAGAGGTTCAGTACGACAGCTGACTTGGTTGGTTTTAACATTGTATGACTGATTATGTGGTTGTTATGAAAGCCTTCTCCCCTCTGTCCCCACCCCTGCCTGTGCTTGAACCCTTTCCCAAACACTGGCTTCTCTCTGGTGGAGCAGGGGCCACGGTCAGGGTCTCCTTAGGACCAGCCAGGAATCCTTGGCTGGATCCCTTCCAGGTCAGAACTCAGAAGGTGGGAGTGTCCCCTCTGGGGATTTCAAGGCTTACCCTTTAGATCCCCTGGAGGTTCCCTGCTAGACATGACCCAGACAGGGAAACCGAGGCACTTTTGTGGCTTTGGTGTCCTAGCACCAAGAAAGAGGGCCTGGGAACTGGGAGGGGCTGCCTCTGTTTCCATCTTCTATTGATTTCCCTCTTTTGGTTTTTAGGGTTTCAAGGCTAAGAGGAAATTGGATCTGGAGGGGATGGGACGGCAGGGACTCTCTGAGTTCCGGACACCCAAGGGGAAGTGCAGCGGAGGAGACGGCCTCCAAAGTCCCAAGAGTGAGTGCTCTGGAGCACAACAGGAAGGGGATGGGCCAGGGGGCCAGTGGCCGGGAAAACAAGATGGGTAAATGAGCATGGCTTTCCTAAATCCCTGCTCTGTGCCTAGCTCATTGTGGGCATGAGTCCTTGCTCTCAGGGATTGAAAGCACAGAACAGAATGTCAGAGCTGGAAGGGACCTGAGAATATGGAATGTCAAAGATGAGAGGGCCCTTAGAACCCAGAATGTCAGAACTGTGAGATCATCTTAGAACAAAGAATGTCAGAGCTGGGAGATAATCTTAGAACCCAGAATGTTGGAGTTAGGAGGGCACTTAGAACACAGAATGTCAAAGCTGTGAAATAATCTTAGAACCCAGAATGTCAGAGCTAGGAGGGACCTGAGAATATGGAATGTCAAAGATGAGAGGGCCCTTAGAACCCAGAATGTCAGAGCTGTGAAATCATCTTAGAACAAAGAACGTCAGAGCTGGGAGGGCCCTTAGAACACAGTATGTCAGAGCTGGGAGATAATCTTAGAACCCAGAATGTCGGAGCTAGGAGGGCACTTAGAACACAGAATGTCAAAGCTGTAAAATAATATTAGAACCCAGAACGTCAGAGCTAGGAGGGACCTGAGAATATGGAATGTCAAAGATGAGAAGGCCCTTAGAACCCAGAATGTCAGAGCTGGGAGATAATCTTAGAACCCAGAATGTCAGAGCTAGGAGGGCACTTAGAACCCAGAATGTCAGAGCTGGGAGGGCCTTAGAATACAGAATGTCGGAGCTGGGAGGGCCTTAGAGCACAGGATGTCAGAGCTGGGAGGGCACTTAGAACATGGAATGTCAGAACTGGGAGGGGCCTTAGGATACAGAAGGTTAGAGCTGGGAGACATCTTAGAACTCATTGCCTTGGACATTGCATGGTACTCTGGAGGTGACCTTGGCTTCTGGTTTGGGCCCAGTGATAGATTGCCCTGAGACCCATGACATCTGTCCTCCAAGCACTAAGTGAGGGAAGGGCTCATTATGCCATGTTGGATGCCAGGACATCATTTTATTTGGTCATCGCTAGTCTCAAAGAGCATCAGCAAAGGTACAGAGAGATATCTTGGTGGTTCAGCATGATGTGGGTTAGAATGTTGACTGTAGGCTCAGGAAGACATGGGTTCTGAAGCTTCCTAGCTATATGACCATAGTAGACAAGTCACTTAGCTTTTCTAAGCCTCAGTTTCTTCATCTGGAAAATGGGAACATCAACACCTGTACTACCTTCCACACAAGGTACTGATGAGGAAAATGTTTTACAAATGAGGTGCTATATAACCAGAAATTATTATTACCCACACTGATGAAGTCACCAATCCTTGATGTGTTGAAGCACAAGTAGCTTACTCTGAGCTCCTGCTTGGTTTTGTTTCTTTAAAAATGTCCGTGAATCCATCATTCTTCTCATTCATTCCACACACTCTCAGATCCCATAATTCTGAGTTCCCAAGAATTAACTGGCCATGGGTCAGCCATCAAGTGGCTTCCCTGACCCCAGAGTAGGCCAGCTCACAGCAAGACCTTCCCTGAGATGTTGTGTGGTGTTATGGAAAGAGTCAAAAGCCCAGCCAGTATGATTTGGAGAAGTGGCTTCAATTCAGCCTCCATTAATCTATCCAAAAAAGAGCACGACAACAGGCATACGAAGAACCTTACTGCAAAGAAAAAACCTGACGAATACGACTACAGTACTCTGGGCTTTAGTCTCGGATCTGCTGGGAACGATTTTATTCATTTTAACATTAAATCCACTTTTAGTTTGGAGAGAGATGTTCCCAACTGTCATAGTCCCTTGTGCCCTCTGAAATGACTCTTCATTCCAAAATAGTTTACATTGATAGGAATCCTCAACCAGGGGAGGCTGGCTTACCATTCCAGAATTGAGCAACGGAGTCCCCATTCCATTCCTTCCTGCACCACTCCCTTCACTTCAGGGGTTAAACAAAGGGGCCTTCAGTCTACTGATTCCTTAATTCTTTCTCAGTGGAGCGGTGTGGAGCTTAATACCAATGCCTTCAGGCAAGTATATGAACTTGACTGGAGTTATTCTTAAGTCTTCTAGTATCAGAGTTAACTCTGTCTTTAAGGTATCAGATATTGGACCTGAGTTACCCTGTCAACAGGTATCATCCTTAATCCATTCCACCATAAAAAACTTTCTGTCCAACTCTCAACCACCTTTCCAAGAGAATTTTCCCTGGAGTCTGGAAAGGACTTTGGAGAAAAATAGCAATAATGGGTAGCATTTATATAGGTCTACAAAGTGCCTTCTGTGTTTTAACTTTTTTTGATTCTCACAACAACTCTGAAAAGTAGGTGCCATGACTATCTCTGTTTTACTGATGCAGAAACTGAGGCTGAGGGAGGTTTACTGAGTTGCCCAGGATCATATAGCTAGTAAATGAGGCAGGAAATTCAAATTCTCTTCAGTTTTATGTGAAAAGGAGGTTTAAAATACATTCAAAATAGGTTTAATAAATTAATAATAAATATTAATACATTAATAACTTATTTTATTAATGATTAACATTTATTCTTTATACACTTTATATAATTAACATTGATGACGAACATAATATATAAATATATTTAAAGAAGGTTTAATAAATAATATTAATGAATTTAGTGATGATTAATAAAATTATTAAATTAAAATTCATTAATTAAAATTAATAAATAAAATTAATATAAATTTAAAGAATATTTAACAATAAATAATATTAATAGTGCATTTTATTAATAACTAATTTATTGTTTGCATCATATTAATAGTTAATATAAATATATTTAAAGAAGATTTAACAAGAAATAATAATCAATTTTATTAATAACTAATACTTAGTGCTTACATAATTAGTATTAATAATTAATATAACCTAAATATATTCAAAGGAGGTTTAGAATACTAAATAATATTATAGTTAATTTTGTTAACAATAAAATTAATAATAAATAGCATTTCAAGGAGGTTGTAAAACTCAGAATCACAGAATTTTTACCACCAGAAGGGACCACCTAGTCTAGCCTAGACCCTGTCCCCATACAAATCTTTTGCATAACATGGTGTGAGCGGTCATCCCGCCTGTGCTTGAAGACGCCACCATCTCCCGAGGCATCCCTTTCCACTTTCGGATCCCTCTGCTGGTTGGGAAGTCTTTGCTGATATTGACTAAATGTCCGTGTCTCTATCTGAGGAGTCCCTTCTCCCAACATGCCCGGTCCCTTCTGCTGCTTTCCTCAGGTGACATGGACTGACAGTTCCTCACCATCCTGGGTGGCCACCTGGATACCCTCCAGCTTATCGGTGCCAAAACAGTGGTGCCCAGACCTGGATGACGGCCAGAGCCTGCTGTTTGGTCTGTCTTCCTGCCTTCAATCTCTCCCCGACACTCTAGGCCCCTCCTCCACTCAGTGCCAAACTCGTCTTCCTCACACGCCGGTCTGACCACGCCACTTCTCTCCTACTACCTCCATCTTCTCTCTGGCTTTGAAAGCCCTTTACAACCTGGCGCCTTATAACCTTCCCAGTCTTCTCATCTCGTTCCCCTCTTCATATTGTTCCATCTCGTAATATTGGTGTCAAGACACCCAGATGCCGGGCATTTTCTCTGGCTGTGCCCCATGCCTGGAATGCCCTTCCTTCAAGTCCTCTCTAAAATCAGCCTTCTACGTGAAGGTTTTTCCTGATTCCCCTCAGGGCTCCTGTTTTCCCTTGGTTATTATCTCCGTTTTATCCTGTATATATCCTGTGTGTGCGTGGTTAATAATAACCAGCACTTACCTTTACAAATATCTCATTTGATCCTCACAACCACCCTGGGAGGAGGTAGGTGCTATTATCCCCATTTGATGGATGAGGAAACTGAGGCTGAGAGGAGTTTAAGTGACTCATCCAGCTAGTAAGTGTGTGAGGCCAGCCTTGAACTCGACTCTTCCTGACTTCAGGTTGTTTATGTGATGTCACCCGTGTTAGTCTCTAAGTTCCTGGAGGACCAGGGACAGTTTTATGGCTTTTCTTCACATCCCCAGTCCTTGGGCAGCTAGGGGGTGCCATAGTGCATAGCGCACCAGGCCTGGAGTCAGGAAGACTCATGTTCCTGAGTTCAAATCCAGCCTCAGACATTTACTAGCTGTGTGACCCTGGGCAAGTCACTTCACCCTGTTTGCCTCAGTTTCCTCATCTGTCAAATGAGTTGGAGAAGGAAATGGCAAGTCAATCCAACATCTTTGTCAAGAAAACTCAAATGGGGTCATAAAGAGTCAGACATGACTGAACAAGAACAATAAATATCCCCAGTCCTTAGCAAAGTCGCTGGCACATGGTAGGTACTTAATAAATTCTTGTTGACTTGATGTGATCCAGAAAAGTTCTGGCAGAGTCTGAGTACAGTGACAGATGCTATCACTTCCCTATTCCAGGAAACTAGACTTCTAGTAATGCAGCACTAGCTGCTGAATCGTAGCTGAGCTTGTGTTCCGCTACAACCTCCAGGTGTTTTTCAGAACAACTGCTGTCTCATTGTGGCTCCCCCCCATCCTGTACTTGTGAAGCTGATCTGTAGAACTCATGTTTCTTCCTCTACACATTAGGACTGATACTTAGACTATTTACCCCTCAGGGTCAAGCAAACCTTTTGTAAAACTTACAACCTGTAAAAATGGGAGTTAGAATGAGATGCATTTCAATTGATGCGAAGTGACATTGTAGGTGCTTAATAAATGCTTGTTGATTGATTGGAAGTGAAATCAGTCAGTCAGTACTTATTAATCACCTACTGTATGCCAGGTACCATGCCAAGCCCTAGGGATAAGATGAAAGGCAAAAGCTAGCCAAGGGTGGGGAACCTGCAGCCTCCCTCAAGGCCACATGTGGCCCTCTAGGTCCTCAAGTGCGGCCCTTTGACAGAATCCAGCGTGGCCCTCTAGGTCCTCAAGTGTGGCCCTTTGACGGAATGCTGGATTTAGTAGTTAGAGACCCTGTCCTTCAGAAGCTCCCCATCTAATGGGAGAGATACCTATGGATGAACAAGCTGCAGACAGGAGAAATTAGAGCTTGTCTAAGAGGGAAGGTGCTAGGATTAAGGGGGCCGGGAACAAATAAGAAGTCAGCAGAACCAGGAAAATGACGTATAAAATGCTTGCAACGACGCAAGTGGAAAGAACACAAAACAACTGAGACCAAGCTAGCAGCTCTTTTTTTTTTTTTTTTTTTTGGTGGGGCAGTCGAGGTTAAGTGACTTGCCCAGGGTCACACGGCTAGTAAGTGTCAAGTGTCTGAGGCCACATTTGAACTCAGGTACCCCTGACTCCAAGGCCAGAGCCTTATCCATTGCGCCATCTAGCTGCCCCTAGCACCCCTTCCTTTTTTAGAGATGGGGAACGGTGAGTATGGAACGTTGCATCTGTTGTTCATTTCACTGACTTTTTTCTTTACTCTTCATTACCCTGCTTTTGTCGGGGGCGGGGGGAGGGGCGGTTTCATATATCTGGAGGCAAAGAGGATTTAAAAAGACATATCAGGAAAGGAGTAAGCACTTGTTGAAAAGCACCTGCCATGTGCCAAATACTATGCTAAGTGCTTTGCAATGATTATCTCCTTTGATCCTCACAAACACCCCTGGGAGGTTGGGGCTATTCTCTCTTATTTTACAGATAAGGAAACTGAGGCAGGCAGGGGTTAAGGGACTTACCCAGGGTCCCACAGCTAGGAAATGGCTAGGTAGGGGTTTAATAAAATTAAAGAAAAGAAATGAGAGCTCGAATTATCTAAGCGGGTCTTTACCTTCCTTTCTCCCTCCTCATCAGCCCCCAAGTCCCCGGGTGAGAAAACAAGGTATGACACATCGCTGGGGCTGCTCACCAAGAAGTTCATTTACCTGCTGAGTGAGTCAGAGGACGGGGTCCTGGACCTGAACTGGGCGGCCGAGGTGCTGGAAGTCCAGAAACGGCGCATCTATGACATCACCAACGTGCTGGAGGGCATTCAGCTCATCCGCAAGAAGGCCAAGAACAACATCCAGTGGGTGTAAGTGGCAGGGAGGCCTGGGGAGGAGACCCCTGGGGAGGAGGAGGAGGAAGGTGGGCCTGGCCTGGCCTGAAGGCGGGGACCCCAGACCCCCTAGGAGCTGAGCTGGGGCTGGAGGGCAGGGATGCTGAGGGGTGAACCCAGCCCTTTTTAATAGAATGGGGGAGGGGTTCTGGGTGGTCATAGTAGGCTGCCCCGGCCCCCTACTCCTGGAAACCAGGTTCAGAAAGCTCCCTCCGGAGCTCCCCTGAGGCATCCCTGTGATAGAATGCAAGCTCACTGAGGGCGGGTGCTGCTTCACTCTGATTCCCCAGCGCCTAAACACAGTGCCTGGCACCTAGTAGGTGCTTAATGCTTGTTGATCGAGTGAGGCAGTGAAGTGATTTTTGCACTCATTTCATTCAAATATTAAGCATGCAAATCTGGATTGGGTCAGACTCGGCAGCCAGCCTGGTTTCTTCCCCCTCGGCTCCCCCACCCACTGAGGCTGGGACTAGGCCTGCACCAGAGCTAAGAGTGAGGTTGTGGGGTCTCTCTATTCCCAGAGGCAGGGGAATGTTTGAAGACCCGGCTGGGCCCCGGAAGCAGCAGACCCTGGGCCAAGAGCTGAAGGAGCTCAGCGACATGGAGCAGGCCTTGGACCAGCTGATTGAGAACTGCTCCTTGGATCTGAAGAACCTGACGGAGGACGAGGCCAACCAGAGATATCCTTCTTTGGAGGAGGGTCCTGGGACGTGGGCGTGGGGCAGGGAAAGGGAAGGGGGTCTCCTACTGGGACTGAGCTTGAGCCCTAGAAGTCTAGAATTTCAGTAGATGGAGGTTACCAGTAGAGAAGGCACTCTAGGCAGAGGGATGTTGTGAGCAAAGGTGTGGGGGTGGGGAAGTACATATGGTGCTGACAGGGAAATGACTAGATCAGGGTGGGGAACCTTGGTCTGGATTTCACTGGATTCAGTCAAAGGGCTGCCTCGAGGACTAGAGGGCCACATGTGGCCTCGAGGCCAAAGGTTCCCCACCCCTGGACTAGATCCACTGAGTTCTGGTTAAGGAGTAGTAGGGAAGGGGCCCTGAAAACCAGACAGAGGAACTTGGACCTGACCAGACTCCCTTTCCCTTAACCTGGCTTCCACATTGGCCTATGTAACCTACCAGGACATCCGGGCTATAGGAAATTTCAAGGACCAGACGGTGATTGCCGTCAAGGCCCCTCCTGAGACTCGTCTGGAAGTCCCTGACCTGAGGGAGGTAACTGTTCTGTTCTGCTAGAAATCCAGGATTTAGGAAGCCGGGGATCAGTCATCCAAGGTAGCATCCAGGCTGCCTGGGCACCCGTGTGCACTGCGGTCACCAGCAGGCCAGGGAGCTCTCATGCAGTGTTTCAGGGGACCTGAGAGTGTCCTGGGAATGTCAGAGCTGAGACCTGAGAAAGTAGAGTGATAGTGGTGAGTGGGACATGAAGACAGCTTTAGAACATACATGTCAGCTGGAAGGGCCCTTAGAACACAGAAAGTCAGGGCTGGGAGGACCCTTGGAACATAAGAATGTTAGAGCAGGGAGGGCCCTTAGAACACAGGATGTCAGAGCTGGGAGGGCCCTTAGGACACAGTGTCAGAGCTAAGAGGGCCCTTAGAATACAGAATGTCAGAGCTGAAAAGGCCCTTAGAATAGAGAATGTCAGAAGTGGGAGGGCCCTTGGAACACAGAATGGCAGAGCTGGGAGGGGCCTTAGAGCTAGAAGGGTGTTTAGAAATTTTCTAATACAACATGGCAAAATAGGTAAGAGTGGGAGACTTGGAATCAGAAAGACTTGGCTTCAGATTCTACATCATATACTTTTTACCTATGACCACCCCCCCAAAGAGTGCTTAACTTTTGCCTGCCTCAGTTTCCTCATCTGTAAAATGGGGATAACAGCCCCTCCTCTACCTGTTATTGTGAGAATCAAATGAGACACTGCTAACCTTAAAGGCCCACAGGAATGTGAGCTATTGTAAAAGAATGACTTACCCAGCAGCTCTACAATTAGCTAATGGCAGACTACAGTATCTCCAGACGTCCAGCCTGGTGTTCTTTCTGTGCTACGGAATATGTGCCTACTCTGTGTGTGTGTGCACCTACTGTGTGCATGTGCCTACTTTGTGTCTGTATGTACCTACTCTGTGCGTGTGTGTGTGCACCTACTGTGTGTATGTGCCTACTTTGTGTCTGTATGTACCTACTCTGTGTGTGTGTGTGTGTGTGTGTGTGTGTGTGTGTGTGTGTGTGTGTGTTGGGGAAGCGGTCGCTGAGGGGCAGATAATGGGCTCAGACGATCGTCAGCTTCCTCTACACCAGCAATCCTGCCCTGATGATGCTCCTCCCTCTCTTGTCTCCCAGGACAACCTGCAGATTTATCTGAAGAGTACCAATGGACCCATTGAGGTGTACCTGTGCCCGGAGGAGAGCCGGGAGGCAGGCAGCCCCTCCCAGGAGGCTGCCCGCTCTGGCCCAGGCCCCTTCACTGGCCTGTCCGGCAGCCCCAGCAGCTCTTGTGGCCTGGATCTCATTGCACCCCCAGGTAGGTGCTGGGCCGGGATTGCGGCCTCTTCTCATTCTGGGAGTAGAGGAGGACACAAGTCCATCACCCCACCCTGGGACTCTAGACCCTTGAAGCTCCCCAAAAAGTTCCTTTAGCTCAGACTGTCTTTGTGTTTTACTGTGACAAGAATCATCAGAGAGGATTCATTGGTCACATTCTTTGTGTCGGACATTTCGAGCCCCAGGAGGAAATATAGAGAAGCTTAGTCTGAGAGCAATCACTGAATCATAGATTTGGTGGAAAGTCTTGAACACAGAGGACTCTTAGAACACAGGATGTCAGAGCTGGAAGGGGCCTTAGAACACAGAATGTCATACCTGGGAGGGACCTTAGAACACAGGATGTCAGAGCTGGGAGGGCCCTCAGAACAGAGAATGTCAGAGCTGGGAGGGCCTTAGAACAGAGAAGGTCAGAGCTGGGAGAGGCCTTAGGACACAGGATGTCAGAGCTGGGAGGGCCCTTAGAACACAGGATGTCAGAGCTGGGAGGACCTTAGGACACAGGATGTCAGAGCTGGAAGGGGCCTTAGAACACGGAATGTCATACCTGGGAGGGACCTTAGAACACAGGATGTTAGAGCTGGAAGGGCCCTTAGAACCCGGAAGGTCAGTCTCCCATTACAGAGTAGAACTCTGAGAACTCTGAGGCTGAGTGAGTGATTTTCCCCAGGTCAGGCTGCTCCTTGGAGACAGCTGGTTCTTGGCCCCTAGCCCCGTGGGTCCTTGTACCCCAACTGCCTCTTCTATACATGTAAAGATAACTTATACTGCCTGTTTCATTGAATGAGCAGTGTGCATGGCATATATAATAATAATAATTAATAACTGTAATTTGTCTAATGTGTTACAGTTTACAAAGTACTCCACATATATCATTTCATTTGATCCTCACAAGTCCTGGGAGAGAGGTGCTGTTAATGTCCCCATTTCAAAGATGAGGAAACAGAGGCTGAATGTGGTTAAGTGCTTTGTGCAGGGTCACAGCCAGCCTGGAGTATCTGTGCCTAGACTTGAGCTCAGGTCTATCCTGTGTCCTGGTCCATCCCTCTTCACTCTGGCACCACTCACCTGTCTGTTCTATGTACTCTTTCATAGAGTAACACCTACGGGAGTGTCAAGGCGGGAGTGACGGGTGATCAGGAGAAACTTCCTGAACAAGGTGGCATTTGAATATAACCTTGAAAACCTTTGAATTTTCCCTGGCTTCCTCCTGCCATGGCTCTTGGTGCTGATGTCCAGACAGGTGGATAGATTTTCCATCGCTGCCCTGGAGAGAAGGGTGGGGGCTGTGTCTTTTGTCCATCTACGCCCCCCGCCCCAGATACTCACTCCTCCAAATGATAAGACTATGAAATAAAGTCACAGCCCCCCAGGCCTTGATACTGGGGTAATGAGGGCCTTCACCTCCCCATTATCTCATTACCTCCTCAAAACCTACTGGGATCAGAATTAGTATCCTCATTTTACAGATGAGGAGACCAAGGTTCTCAGAGGTGCCATAAAAAGTCTCCAAGTTTCCCAGTCTGATACCTTTCACCCCAAATCCCTCTGAAGACTCAGAATCCCCTGGGAACGTGTGGGAGGCATGGCCCCATTTCCCTGCTTAATTCCCCTGGCCTCCAGCCCAGTTCCTATCTCTTTGGCCTAAGCCTGGGCCCCACCCTGCTCTTCCTCCTGTACCTTAGCCAGGGGTGGGGTGGAGCCTTTACCTACTGAGCTCCCTGTCGGGGTGGGGGCCTCTGAGTTTGGGCAGGGAGCTGATGAAATCCAGGCCCAGAAGCAGCAATGAGAGGTTTAAGGCTGGCTTGAGGAGTACCGGGCCTACCCAAAGCCCTTCCAGGCAAGCCAGGGCTGATGGAGAGATGGAGGAGCACCGGCAAGGCCCACCTCCCCAAATCCTTCCTGCTAGAATGCCTGCCAACGGTGCCTGACATTCTACCATTAGAAAGTCATTCCTTTGGAAGGTAAAGCCCTTTTTGATCTTCCAGAGTCCCCTGTTAGAGAGGTAAAACCCTAAGCCTTTGTTTGGTTGCCTCTTAAGGGAGGATTTGTTTAATCTTCTAAGAGTGGAGGGGGATCCCACCCATGAGAAACCTCGGTTTTTCTCCTAAAAGTAGGTTAGGCATCCTCAGGACGGTTGATCATAGTGAGAGGGGGAGTATTTTCTTGGGGGGTGGGAGGGTTGTTTCCCAAAATTCCCTTTGTTTATCAACATACAGAGTGTAAGGCAGAGTGGAGAGAACTTTGGACCTCTCCCCCTTCCACCTTCCTCCCCCCACCACCCCTAGATCAGGAGCTATGTGATATTAAGCAAATGTGACATCAACCACCAGGTGGCGCCATAGTGCACAGAGCACAGAGTGGAGAAAGACGCAGTTCAGATAGGACGTCAGATACTTACTAGTGCTGTGTGACCTTGGGCAAGTCACTTAACTTCCTCAGGGTTTTTTTGTTTTGTTTTGTTTTTGTGAGGCAATTGGGGTTCAGCCACACAGCTAGTGAGTGTTATGTGTCTGAGGCTGGATTTGAACTCAGGTCCTCCTGGATCCAGGGCTAGTACTCTATCAACTACGCCACCTAGCTGCCCCTGTCTTCCTCAGTTTTGTCCGGTATAAAATGCGTATAGTAACCACACCTGCCTCCCAGACTTGTGAGAATCAAAGGAGATCCTATTTGTAAAGCACTCTGCACAGTGCCTGCTACATAGTAGGTGTTCGAAAAATGCTTATTAACCCTTCCCTAGGAAAGTGTCCTTTATTTAAGTGTTCTTTATTTCTTTATTAAGGCCTGGATCCTTTCCAGGCCTTAATAAATTAATTAATGGTCTTTGAAGGGTTAACTTACTCCTCTGTAAAAAGAAGAGGTTCTCGGGGGTATATCACCTAATCTTAGAGCTGGACAGTACCGCTGAGGCCATCTGAATGCACATGGATAAGAACCCCCCCACTGACCATGGCTTGGAGGCTTCCAATGACAGGGAGCTCACCACCTGATGAGGTTTGGACTCGGTATCAGAGACTGCTAATATGCAAAGATCACTGCCTTTGTAATTATCCCCGCTCTTCCTGTCTCTGAGATTTTGAGCCAGTCACTCTACCTCTCTGGGCCTCAGTTTCCTCATTTGTAAAATTCAGGACTAATTACTCTCTGGGGTCCCTTCTAGACCCGGCATTTGGGGATTTTAGCAGCCAGCCTGTTTGTAGGGGCGCCCCTTCCTGGGGATGGGGGGGGGTCCCGTGTGGGGTAGGAGTGCGATGAATTGATCTTTCTCTTTAGCTGTGGCTGTGAAGTCCCAGCCGTCCCAGGCCCTGCTGGAGGTGAATGAAGGCCTCTTGGACCTGCCCCACCCGCTCCTGCAGCAGACCGAGGACCAGCTCCTGTCCCCGTCCCTGAGCGGCTCGCCTCTGGTCACCTTCTCCCCACCCCTGGATGAGGAGGACTACCTGTGGGGCCTGGATGGTGGGGAGGGGGTCAGCGACCTCTTTGAATCCTACGACCTGGGAGACCTGCTGAGGAACTAAGCCTCCTCAGCTCTCCATTTCTTCGTTAGCACTGGGCACTCAGAGCGGCCGTTATGGGCCTGGGCAGGTTGGAGGTCGGGGTCGGGGCCGGGGCGGTGTCCTTCCCCTTAGGCCCTCCCTAGCTCCCCAGTACCCTCTGGTTTTACTTCCCTTCCTCAAGGAGTCAGCAAAGTTGGGGCAGCAGCTGTTTGTGGGATGGTGTTTAGGGGTTATGTAGGGTGGCAGGCTACGGGTTGCCTCCCTTCTGGGTTCTGCCCTGTTTGAAGGTAAGGACCGCTCTTCTTTTCTTCCTCCCCATCCCCACCCCTGATCACTTCCCAGGCAAGGCTTCTCTCTCTGCCCACAGGCTGGGCCGAGGGGCACCTTCCTGGTGGGACCCCACTCCTCAGAGGGCTTTAGACCCAAGTCAATGGTGCTTTGGTGTGCCTCAGGGCTTCAGAGCCCACGATGCACTTAGTCATTATTGTATTTATTTGGGATTTTCAGGTTTGAATTGCTTCAATGTTTTGCCCAGATTCCCTGGGGTTGGTTCAGCTGGGAAACTATTTGTTTCCCTGTTTTTTTGTTTTCTTTTAAAAAAAGATACACTTTCCTTGATGTGGCCAGTCCCCTGCCTCCGTACCCCTGCCCCAACTCAACCAAGACCTACCGGTCTGTCTGCACTTCTGGGTAGCTCTCTTACCTTCCTCTGCCCTAGTGGGCAGGGCGCTGTGTGTGTGTGTCTCCTGTCCATGGGAGGAGCTTGGCAGAACACTGGCCAGACCAGCTATGCCAGTGACTGGCCACCTTCCCCTCCCATTCTAGGCAAACCAGGACCCTCTGAGCAGCAGAAGGGATCTTGGCTCCCCTGATAGGTGGGGCCTGCCTTATTTCCAGGGCCTGGTGGGAGTTGTCCATGCCATGGAAAGGTGTCAGCTTTGCAGCTCCAGACAGTCACAGGCACCCAGCTTGAGAGACCTGCCATCTCTGTCTTACCACCGATCGTCCAGGCCCCTGATGTACGTGGCCTGTGACGTGATTGATGGGAAGGTGACTGGTTCTCCCTCCCAAAAGGCACTTGGAGTGGTAGGAGATGACTGTGGGATGCCCACCTAGTCTGAAGGTCCTGGTTGCTGGGATACTTATGAGCCATCTCTTGCCCTCCCCTCATATCCCCCCCCCCAGCCTCCTTTCCCCATTTTTGATCTGACCTTTCTGACATAATAGCACTACCTGTAGAGGGAAGGAGGAGGTAGCACTACCCAGTAGGAGGCCCCAGTTCGCTCCACCCCCCCTTACCAACCACCTTTATGAGAAACTGCTCACATGCCTCAGCTAGTTCCACTGGCCAAGTGTTGAGGCCCTGTCACCCTGCCTGGGTGGGAAGACTAATACTGACATTCAGTGCCCTTTGGTGACTGCCCATGACCCAAGTCCCAGGGGCTCTCAGACAACTCTCCCCTCCTTCCCATTATCCTCCACAGGGGATCGGGGGCTGCCAGCAGCTGTGGTCTGCCAGCAAAGATGTGGTTTTTTAGGGGGTGGGGGTGGACCCAAGCCCTCTTGGCACTGGCCTGGGAAGCACTTTTTATTTTTTTTTTAAGTTGAAATTTGTGGCATTAAATTGGTTTGCAATGTGAAGTTAACACGGTCACTACTGAGTGCGTTTTCTTGGCACCATTAGAGCAGGGGAGGGATGGGGTTTACTGACAGGCTGGAGATGGCGATGGCTCAGGTGTGCCCCATTTGGTAGCATCTGGGAACAGATATGCCCTGCTCCCTTCACAGGGAGATAAGGGCCGATGCTGTGTGGTTTTACCTGACTTGGCTTGGCACAAAAACAGCCCCATATTGGGGGGAGGAAAGGCCGGGGTCAGTCAGATCCCCCCACCGCTGGACACAGCCAAGTTCTTCCTTTATTGAGCAATGAGAGCCAAGCCAGCATTCTCTATGTCCTGTCCAGCAATTACCCAGGAGCTTTCTGGTTCTCCAGCTGGGAAGTCCAGTAATGTGTTGGGATACAAGGAGCACCCAGAGACCCTCCTGACTTCTTGTGTGGTGGAGGGAAAGAGGAGAGTTGATTGGGCTTGGCAGAAAACTTTGCCACTCTGAGGCCACCCTTCCAGAGGTCTCACCTGCACAGTCTTTAAGAAAGCGGTGGATTGGCTTTCCATCAGCTAAAGCCAAAGGAAGACTTTAGATGGGGTACTGGGCAGTCGTTGGCTTAGCTTCTCTCCAGAGGGAATCTTGGAAGAAGTCTGTTGGGTTCACTCTTTGGGTCCTTAGGGACAAGGCAGAGCCTTGACCTAGCCTCTGGAGGGAGAGGATGAGGGTGAGAAAAAAGTGAGCTCCAGAACCAGGGGTCAGAGCCTGAAACAGTTGCCTGTGAAACTGGGGGTGTGCACAGACACTGGGCTTGACGTCATGAAGAAAGGGGTTTGAACCCTGCTATAGACGTGCTGTATCTGTGTGACCTGGGACAAGTCACAGCCTCTGAACCTTCCTCATTGGTAAAATGGGGATAATAATAACATAGTCACCCTCAGTTTCAGTTTTTCTCATCTGTAATCAAATGAAATAATATTTGTAAAACACTTAACAGTGCCTAGTACATACCAAGCTGTATATAAATGTTTTTCTTCCCTCCCATTCATCCCTGTAAAATGGCACCAATATTACCTACCTCAGAAAGTTGTAAGGGTCAGATGGGAGAATATTTGAAAAAGCACTTTGCAAACCTTAAAACATGGTAAATGTTGGCTGTCCTCATCTGGGTCCTCCTAAGGGAATATGCCCTTGGAGCTATGAATAGTGGGACCGTCTCTCCTCAATCAAGAGGCATTTACAGAGCTGGCTTCAGGGTGCCAGGAGAGGCCCGCCCTGCCCCTGCCTTTGGATGAAGGGTCTGGCCCTCCCCATCCCAGCCCCAGGGCAGGCAGAGACTTTGACCATCAATAAAGTAGGGAAAAGGTCGCGGGCAGCACAGATGAAAACTTCTGCAGGCTTGGGATGTTTGTATGTTTCCACAGAACACTGCTCTTGTAGAGGGAGGGTGGGGGAGCAGCCAGGGTCCCAGCAGGAGTCTTCTCTGGGCCAGGGTGATGTCTTCACCCCAGGGAACTGGAGGCCTGTGGGGCTTCTGAGGCCAGAGCAGCTTTAAGCGAGGGCAGTGTGAAGCAGGTCTTTCTGCCAAGGAGTCCTCGGGGGTCTTTTCCCTCGTCCCCCCTGCCTGGTCCTGGGTTTAGTGGGGAAGAGGTGGCACTGGCCGAGCCAAACCCCAAGGAGCATGAGCGCATTTCCTAGAATTTAAAATTCAAAGGGTTTCTTTCAGTCTTTGCTATATACTCTATATTAATGGGCTGTCTTCTGCTGCCAGAAGGGGGCAAGCTAGCTAGCTATCTTACATAGCCATCCATCTACATATTCTATTTATTTATTTCTATCTACAGACCTAGGCTCATGTGCTCCCTGTCTCAGTCTCTCTCTCTCTCTCTCTTTCTCTCTCTCTCTCTGTCTCTCTCTGTCTCTCTCTCTCTGTCTCTGTCTTTCTCTGTCTCTCTCTGTCTCTCTCTGTCTCAGTCTCTCCCTCTCTCTATCTCTCCCTCTCCCTCTCTCCCTTCCTCCCTTCTTTCTTTTCTCCCTTATTTCACCCCCTTGTGGGCAGAAGAAACAACCCATGTGTACAATGCCTAGCAAAGGGAAGAAAAGACAGCCTTTTGAATCTTAAATTCTATGTTAACTCATATATAACGTCTACATGAGGGTAAGGGAGGAGCCTTAGAACACAAAATGTGTTTGAAGAGAGAGAGAGAGAGATCTCTATACACACACACATACACCAGGCTGTCTCAAGGTCCAGTCTTTTTTTTTCTCCCAGAGTGGTTTTCAGATTCAGTTCTATACAGCAATTGGCGATTTCAGTAATATTAACATTAAGGCTTTTGCTTGCCCAAAATACAGATGCCAGCAAACTAGATTATACAATGTATGTGTTCAAAGTGAAAGACTCTTTAAAAAAATTCTTTATTATGAAGTTGACAGATATCCACAAATGTGTATACGTCCCTGTAGAAAAGACAGAAGAGGCTTACATATTAAGGAAACTACTAGTATGATACAGTGGAAAGAGTGCAGAATTTGGAGTCAGATCGTGGGTTTGAATCCCACCTCTTAACCTGTGTGACCTTGGGTGAGTCACTTTCCCTCTCTGGGCATCAGTTTGCTTATTGGTTAAATGATGAAGGCAGAGCTCCGTAAACTCTGAGGTTGCTTCTGCCTCTAAATCTCCGATCCATGAGATTGTGAATCTCCATGGCTGGGTTTGTAAATCGAGTTTCAAATTGAACATTGGCGTCGCCATCCAGCCGGCGTGTCCATTTTCTCTTCTGAACTTCCTCGTGTTCACTTGTGAGTATTTTTAAATGATTCATTGTTGTTCTTGCTTTCTGGTATCTCACTATTCTTCCCAAATAAGAAAAGCTCTCCCTAGTAACAAATGAGTACAATTCAGCAAAACCAGCCCCTAGCTTGGCTGGGTCTGCAGGCGATGTCTCATTCTGCATTTCTACCTGGAGCAGTCTGGAGTCAGCCACCAAAAGATTCCCTCCCGCCTCCATGCCCTGAGCCTTGTCAGTGGGATTCATTGACCCTGGGACCCTTAGTTGACAAATCAGGAAGTTCCAACAGAGCTTTTTTGGGGGGAGGTGGGGCACGTAGCTTGAATGAAAGTCACTTTGAATGTATATTAGAATGGTTCCTTGTTCCCAGTCTTAGGGTTCTTTTTTCCCTCTGAATATTTCATTTGGGATCTGGCGTCTGCCTTTCACAGGACCTGATCCCATGAGCAAACTGGAGAAATGGGAAGCCTGTGTCAAATTGCTTGGAGGCCGCCAGAGGGCGCCATAGTGCACAGAGTTTACCTCAGTTTCCTCATTGGTAAAAACGCTCCTACCTTCCAGGGTCATTGTGATACTAATGTTTATAAAGTGCTTTATAAACTTTAAAGCACTATATGGATGCTATAATAATTACGGTGTATAATTATTATTTATGAAATATGATTATTATGTAATTATAATAATAGGTAGTATTCTTATAGCACCTACTATGTGCCAGGCACTGTGATGAGCACATTGCAAATGTCTCATTTGAGCCTGACAACGACCCTGTTATTCAGTGGGGGGAGGAGCTCTGTGGCTTTGGATTCTTGATGTCACTTAGAGGTGCCCTTAGATATACCCTTCTAGAGCCCCAAAGGCAGCTCAGGGTTGACAGGATCCTTCAGGAGAGGATGGGATCACAGAAAGAGGGCTGGAAGAGATCTCACACACCATGCAGTCTAGACTCTTTATTTTGTATTGGACCACAAAAGAGGAAGGGATTTACAAATGTAAGGTCACACTGCTGGGATTCAAGCCAAGGTCCTCTGGCTAACAAATTCGGTGCTGTCTGGCTCCTCCCTCACCACACCCACCTCTACCCATTTACAGACACCTTGCCTACCTCTGGCACCATATGCACAATGAAATTCTACCATTTGTGATTCATTTCTTTGGCTTTGTCCCTCTGTGAGTCTCAGACAAAATGGAGCAGATAGGAGGGGATGTGGTGACCTGAAGGTGCTGGGCAGCCTCCTTTCCAAGCTGAGTCCATATTCTGAGCCATGGCTGGATTATAAGAATCTAAGCCTGAGTCCATATTCTGCACTAAGTTGAGATATCTCATTGGCAGGAGCATAGCACTGAGTGTGTCTTTCCCACATGGGCCCAGTTAGCTTTTGGTGAAGGGGAAATTCATATTTGTGACAGCATTGCATGCCATCCTTTTCTCTAGGAAGCCACTCTGCCAATGTCTACCACGGATCCCATAGGGAAAGAGGAAAGAGTGTGGATAAATGACACACCACCGTCTGCCCTACTGGGAACAGAGCTCAGAATTTACTGGCCAATCTGTCCTAGTCAGTAACGGTTAGGCTTTATTGATGTACATCATAGAATGTCAGAGGTGGGAGAACCCTTAGAACACAGAATGTCAGGGCTGGAAGGGCCCTTAGAACCCAGGATGTCAGAACTGGGAGGGCCCTTAGAACACAGAATGTTAGAGGTGGGAGGGCCCTTAGAGCACAGAATGTCAGAGGTGGGAGGACCCTTAGAACACAGAATGTCAGAGCTGGGGGGGCCCTTAGGACACAGAATGTCAGAGCTGGGAGGGCCGTTAGGACACAGAATGTCAGAGCTGGGAGGGGCCTTAGGACAGAAAATGTTAAGACACAATGGCAGATCTGGAAAAGGTCTTAAAATAGAGAATATTTGAGCTAGAAAGGGCTTTAGGACATGGAATCTTAGAGCTGTATGGGATCTTAGAATTTGGGACCTTTTTGAGATCATCAAGGCCAAAGATCCTGATGTAACCCATGAGGAAACAGGCCTAGAGAGCTTAAGGTGAGGGCCAATGGTACAGTGTAAATAATAATTAGGTGGCAGCATCTCCAGCTGTGACTGGCCCTGTTTTCCTGTGACAGCCCACAATTGACCTTGACCAAAGACTACCTTGGTCACTGACCACAGCTGACCGAATGACCACTGCAGATGTTTCTATAATAAACTCTTTTCATTGGGTCAAAGCTGAGTTGACTTGAGATCCTGGCACTGCCATTCTCAGGCACGGGGTGACATAAGGCCACTAGGTTGTTATCCTCAGATTCCTCCCCCCCCAACCCCCCTCCCCCAAATCTAGCCAGGACCAAGGCCAGGGGTTGCATGAATCCAGATTGTGGAGATCACTGCCCTCTGGTGGCCAGAGCTTAGTAGTGTTGACCAAGGCTCCCTCCCATTTTTTTAAAATCGCCAATAGAATGACTATTCTGCTCATTCAGGCCAAGAAGAAACGATGACATTCACTGTTGCACTCCGACCTAAGTTAGCACCAAGTTGGTACAATGCCCAACACTGTGCAGAAAGGTTATTGTGCTGTGTGTTTACTCACCAGAACACAAAGGAATGATAGCTAACATTTAAATAGTGCTTTGAAGCTTACAAAATGCTTTACACTTATTATCTCATTGGCCAGTCATGAGAATCCTGGGAGGTAGATGCTATTATTAGCCCCAAGGGCAGAGGACAGAGTCCCGATTGAACCTGGTTAAGTCTAGGGTGACGATCCCCAAGGGAGGAATGTGAGGCCAGAGCAGGGGGGATGGGCTGGGAAAGCAGGAGGAGCAGAGGGCTTGGAGACTGAGGTAAGGATGGAAAATGGGTTTGGGAGAAGTAGAAAGTGATATCATGAAAAGGGAGAGTAGGAAGTCATGGTCCAAGGAGTTTCAGGTTCACTACATGAAGGTCATCCTCAATTTCTCTCTTTTACCCACCTCATGTATCCCCCGAAATGCCAAATCATTTCTTTCTCCATAACATCTCTCATATATGCTCTCTTCTCCACTCATAGTAACCACCCAAGTTCAGGCCCTCATCACTTCTCAGGTGGGACTACAGCAACAAGCCATCAATAAACATTATTAAGCACCTACTATGTGTCAGGCACTGTGCTAAGCGCTAGAGATACAAAAAGGGGCAAAAGACCGCCCTTGTTATCCCAGAGCTTACAATCCAATGGGAGAGAAAGCATGCAAACAAGTAATACAAAGCAAGCTACAAAGAAGATACAGTGGAAATAATTAACAGAAGGAAGGCATTGGAATTAAGAGTGGTTGGGGAAGGCTTCCTGTAGAAGGTGGGATTTTAGTTGGGACTTAAAGTAGTCAAAGCAGAGGAAAGGGTGTTCCAGGCATGAGGGATGGACAGAGAAAATGCCAGGAGCAGAGAGATGGAGTGTTCAGTTTGTGGAACAGCCAGGAGGCCAGTGTCACTAGCTGGAAGAGGATGTGTAGGTGGAGTCACGGTAGAAGCCGACTTGATTAGGAAGGGCTTTGAATACCAAACAAAGTATTTGGTTTTTGATCCTGGAGGCAATAGGGAGCCATAGCAGTTTATTAATGGAGAGGTGGGGATGACATGATCAGATCTATACTTAAAAAAAAAAAATCCCTTTGGTGCTTAGATGGAGGATAGACTGGAGTGGGGAGAGACCCGAGGCAGGCAGAGCCACCAGCAGGCTATTGCAAAGGTCCAGATGTGAGGCAATGGAGGTCTGTGCTAGAGTTGTGGCAGGAGCCTCCTAACTGGTCTCTCTGCCTGAAGTCCCTCCCCACTCAATTCACCCTTCACTGAGCTGTCAAAATGACTTTCCTAAAGTGTAGATGTGCCCACATCGCTCTCCTGCTCAATAAACTCCAATAGCTCTCTATTACCTTTAGGATCAAATACAATTTCTTTTATTTGACATTTAATGCTTTTCACAACATAATCCCTTCCCATCTTTCTAAACTTCTTATATTCTACTCTTCTTGGCCTACTCTATGGTCTAACCCTATTAGCCTTCTTACTTTTCCTTAAACACAACATTTGATCTCCTGTCTCTATGCCTGGAATGATGCTCTCCCTCTCAACATTTGACTCTTCGAATCCCTGGCTCCCTTGAAGACTCAGTCCAAAAGCCACCTTCTCCAGGAAGCATTTCTAGTATAGATTAGGAATAGTGGAGATGGCAAGATTGTGGATGATGAGATCAGGGACATATGGCCATCCCTCTGTGTGGCCAAAGTGGAGTGAAGGTGAGCATCATGAGAACTGGGGAGACTGATGGACTTGAAAGGCAGGATATTTGAAGAAACATCATGTAAATTTAAGTCCCCAAGTCTAAGGGGAAGAAATTGGGATATAGAGGAAAACTCTGAGCCAGGAACTGAACACCTTGAGAAGGGAAAAAGAATGGCCCAGAGACTGGAGCAGACATCAGAATTTGGATGGAGGATACATCTGGTTGGAGTGAACCTCAAAGGAGGGGAGAAGTTTGTTCAATGAAAGTGCCAGAAGAAGATATTCTAGATATAAAGTCAAATAAGGTGGTGGTGAGGAGTAGGAAGCATAGCTACTCCTCCTTGACCACTGTGTTGGGGGCCAGGATAAAGGCACACTCAGGGCTGGAGAAGATGTCCAAGGATGCAGAGTCTTCTCTAGCAGTACTTCTTAAACTGTGGGTCACAATCCCATATGGGGTTGCAAAAAATTTGGCAACAGTAAAAGGTTTCTGAATGAGTAACGACCAAAAATTAACTAAAAATCAAATGCATAATGAATCTGAGGTGTTTCTAGCATCACTTGCCCGTGTTGCTTTGTGCAACTTCCCTGCAGCCTTGGTTCGTAACACAAAGCACGAGCACTTTGCATTGTGAATGAAATACCAAGGAACCCCAAACCTGTGGAAAGGACTCGTGAGTGGAAAAAGTTTAAGAAGCCCTGATCTAGAGAGAGCCAAGATTGTAAAGATTCTGAGAAGAGCAGCATAGGAAGATTAGTTTGTTGCCAATGGAACAGGAATTCCAGAGGGCACAATGGGAAAAAGGGCCAGACTAGGATGGGAACACAAGAAATGGGGCACACCTGAGCCATCGCCATCTCCAGCCTGTCAGTAATGATGATATGGATGGGTATGAGAGAGTGGTAGCCAAGCTTTGGTCTGGACAGCTGGAGACTGAATCACAGGGATTTTTAGGACAATAGGTTGTCCTATCTTTTACCAAATAAGCAATCATTCCATGAGTAAAAGGCAGAGGGGTGAGATGGCAGGCCAGGTAAAGAGTGTCTGGTCCAGAGTGTGGTTCAAAAGCAAGGTTGGTCAGTGGCTGGGTGTGTGCCTGAGACCTTTAAGCCAGGATGGGTACAGAGGGGTGAAGAACACTTGACTTGCAATCACCAACCAGGTCAACTATGGCAAGATCTTATTTTTCTCCCTGGTTGCAGAGCTCTGAGAGGCTCCTGCACTGATGGCTAGGCAGGTGTCATAAGATCATAGATTTAGAACTGGAATGGACTTTAGAGGCCATCTAGATTGCACAGTTTTGAGGTGTCTATGAACTCTACATTGTATATTAACTCTTATCATCCTTCAATTAATTGATTTGTTGTTGTTCATTCTTTGTTCTAGAAAGAGGACCAGTGGTGTTACAAAGATGATGAGCAAACATTTGGTGTTGGTCATCTATAAGCAGGGCCCTGTGCTGAACACTGAGGAGGAGGCAGAAAATGACACACAGGCCCTGGCCTCAAGGAGCTTACACTCTAGAGGTGAAGCAGGGAGCACATAATCATGTCCTGTGGCTCTAGGCTTTAGGAAAAGTCCCAGGAGCTCCAGAATTTCAGAGGTCAGGGAGGTAGCTGCCTAGAAGAGATGGCGTTTGGGCCACCAAAGGCTGGGCAAGATTTAACATGGTCTGCTGTCCCCTTCAAACCCGACAGAAGCAAGAAAGTCTAAGGTTGGATGGAAGAAATAGTAAGTAATAGTCTTGAATCAGTTAATCTATCTACCAGTCAACAAGCATTTATTAAATACCATGTGTTTAGTAGGGCCTCTGGGCACTGTCCAAAGTACTGGGGACACATAAACAAAAATGAAACCACCCCTGCCTTCAAGGGGTTTATATATTATTAGATAAGATAAGCTGTACATATAAAGTCAAATAAACACAACATTGGAGGAGAGGGTGATGCCAGGTTAAGGCATTGGACTTCAATCCATAGTTGACAAGGGGCCAGTGAATTATCAGGAGATGGATGTGGTCAGATCTGTGTGCTAAATTTAAGCTAGCCATGTGCACTAAATGGATTGGAGAGGAGAGGGGGAATGCAAGGAGATGAGTTACAGCCCAAGTGATTTGGAATCCAATGATGTGGCCTTGAGTCTTAGCTCTGCCACCTGAGTCTCTCCCTCCTTAAAACAAACAATCCAAAACAAAAAATCCCTCCCTTGATGCTACCATACCTATCAGCTAGCACTCTGTATCTCTCCTCCCCTCCTACAGAAAGTTGTCTACACTAGGTACCTCTATTTCCTCTCTTCCCACTCTCTTCTAAACGCTTTGCAGGGGCCATCGCCAGTCATCCTGACCCATTCAAAGGTGGGGCCTTTGACTGTCATAGGGCCACACTTGAGGACCTAGAGGGTCACATGTGGCCTCGAGGCTGCAGGGTCCCCATCCCTGAATGTCTTACCACTGGACTCCAATGACTCTGGAGGAGAGAGTGAGGCTGGTGACTGCACAGCTCTGCCTCACTTAAATCCAATTCACTTGCAAGTCAAGACATCTCCCTCCTGATGTCATTGGTCCTCTTCCAGAACGAAGGATGAACAACAAGCCCTTTGCAATCTGACGTCTGACGTCATCATTCCACTGGACCAGCTCTCTACAAAGTCTCTTAATTACCCAATCCAGTGGCTTTTTCTCAGTTCCCACCCTTCTTGACTTCTCTTGCAGCCTTGGACACCACCAATCACCCTCCCTCCTACCCCCCCCACACTCACACACACACACACACACACTCTCTCTCTCTCTCTCTCACACTCACACACACACTCCTTTTCTAGGTTTTCCTCATGCTTCTCTCCTGGTTCTCCTCCCACTTCTCTGACTGTTCCTTCTCGGATCTCCTTTGCAGGTGATCTCATCCACTCATATGGGTTCAACTATTATCTCTATGCAGATAATTCCCATATCTCTATATATCTAGCCCTAATTTCTCTCTGGAATATCAGTCAGTACTACTAAATGCCTCTGTACCTCAACAGAACTCATACTCTTTCTTCCCTATGCCCAGCTCCCTTTCTGACTTTTCTGTTTCTGTCAAGGGCACCCCAACCTAGCCACCTGGTCTTGCCACTTCAATGTCATCCTCAAGTCCCTCACTCATGCTCACCCCACATATCAAATCTGCTGTCAAATTTTGTTTTTACCTTGACATCTCTGGTATCTGTCCCCTTCTCTCTCTTTCTCATATAACCCTTGTACAGGACTTCATCAGCTCTCACCTGGATTGTTATAAATAGCATTGGGCCCCCTGCCTTAAGTCTCTCCCCACACCAATCTATCCTCCACTCAGCTGCCAAAGTGGTTTTCCTAAAGGGATCTGACCATGCCACCCCCACCCCCACTCAATAAACTCTGGTGTCACCTTATTACCTTTAAGATCACATATAAAATCCTCTGTTTTTAAAACCCCTCACAACTTCACCCCTTCTTACCTTTCCAGATTTTTACACATTATTTCCCTCCATAAATTCTACGATTCAGCTGCATTTGCCTACATCCTGTCCTGAAGGCACAAAAAAAAAAATCCATCTCCAGATCCAGGGCTTTTGCACTGGCTGTAGCTCATGTCTGGAGTGACCTCCCTTCTTACCTCCAACTCCTAGTTTTTTGGCTTTCTTCAAAATGCAGTTCAAATCTCACCTTCTGCAGGTCTGTCTCTGCCTCTCCCCTCCTCTCCCCCCTCCTTACTGCTAGTACCTGGAGCTCTGAGATTACCTTCAATTTGCTCTGTAAATATCTTGTACCCACAGTTGTTTGTATGTGGTCACCCCTATTAGAATATGAGCTCCTTGAGAACTTGGACCGGGTTTTGCCTTCCTTCGTAGTTCCTGGCACATAATAAGCTCTTACTAAATGCTAGTTGGTTGACCGACTGACCTTAGACAAGTCACCTCCCCTCTTTGGACCTGTTTCCTGGCCTTCAGAGTGAGGAGTTTGGACAAATAAAAGACCTTCCTAGTTCTGAATCTGTCTTGTGACCCAATAGGGAAAGGAATTGGGCTGTGGGTTGGGTAACTGTGGGCAAGGACAAGATGGGAAAGGGGAGGAGTCAGATATTACAGAGCAGGGTGACTGCGGAATCGGTGGGGCCTCAGGCAAAAAAGGGGAAGTCCCTATCGGAGCCAGAAGCTGGTTTTTGTTTTGGGGGGGAAGGTGAGGGCACACTCGGGGTAGGTAGTGAAAGTCAGGAAGTTTGGGGTCGTACCTTTGCCTATCATATTTAAGGGTTGTGAGTCTCTGAGATTACGTCCATTCTCTGGGCCTCAGTTTCCTCATCTGTAAAACGAGGATATTAACACTCGCCCAACCGACCCGTTTCTGTGTGAAGAGCACTTTGTAAACTCTAATAGCCTTGGAAATGAGAGACGGGAGGGCTCATAAGGGCAACGATTGTTTTGTGGGGAGATGGGACCGGGAGGGGCTGTCCAAGGGATGAGGGGAACTTCCCAACGTCCTGGAGAAGTCGGGCCGGCACAGCCGGGTTAGGGGGGGATGGGACAGTGCTCCTGGGCCCGGGGCCAGGAGCGGGTCGGGGCGGGAGCCCGGAGAAGCTGGGGCTGGAGGGAGTAGGGGGAAAACAGGCTGAGCCCACATGACTGCGGGGAGCCCCAGGCAGGGAGACAGAGGGCGGGGCCAGGCGGCGGGGCCCAGGTGGGAAGCCAGGGAAGGGGGAAGGAGCTGGACTGGACCTGGGGGCGGGGCTGCTGAGGACTTGAAAGGGGAGGGACGAAAGAAGTGGGGCGGCCGGGAGGTGGAGCCGAGGGCCTTGCAGAGTCGAGGCGGGTCTAGAGGGGGCGGGGTGAGATGGGGGCAGACCTGGAAGAATGGGGATGGGGAGGGGGAGGGACTAGAAGGGGAGGGGTCTGAAGGAGGAATGGGGTTCTTGGGGGCGGGAGTGGGAGGAACTTGGAGGGGTTGGGGTGCTGGGAAAGAAATGGGGGACCTAGAGGGAGAACTTGGAAGGGATGGGGGTGTCGAAGAAGGAATGGGGGACCTTGGGGACGGAGCGAAAAGGGGCTGGGGTGGGGGTCTGCGAGAGAAATGGGGGACTTGGGGAGGGAGTGGGAGGAACTTGGAGGGGGTGGGAGTGGGGGCGGGGCAAGGTGGGGGCCAAGGGCAATGGGGACTTGAGGGGGCGGATCTAGCCCGGCTGGGGGTGGAGGAGGGTGCTCGCAGGGGCTGGCCGTAGGAGGAGAGAGGCGGGGGTGGGGCGGGCCCTCGGACTCGGACTGTGCCCAGGCAGGGCAGCTAGAGGCCGCCCGGCGCAGCGCGCTTGCACCGCTCCGTCGGACCCTGCCGGCGCTGCTGGCCGTGCCCCCACGTCCTGCGTCCCGCGCCCCGGGCCGGACCCCAGACCCAGCCATGCCCGAGCAGCTCAGCGTCGCCGAGTTCCTGGCGGTCACCGCGGACGACCTCAGCTCCCAGGGCGGCCCCGCCGCGCTTGCCTTCGCCGCCAAGATACCCCGATGCCGGGGGGCGGTGCTGGCACGGGAGGAGGTGAGGGGGAGACGCTGGGACTGGGAGGGGGGCGTGTCCCGCCCGAAGGGTCCCTCCCTCTTTGGGGGGCCGGGTGGAGGGCTGGAGCCTGACCCGGACACCTCCTGGGCCTGCCGGGCCGGTCCGTGCCTGGCATGTGCCCCAGCCTCTGCGCATCCGAGAGCAGGTAAGATCATCCAGAATGGGAAAGCCCAGGGCGCCCCAAGCTGTCTCGGGCTGGGGACAGTTCATCGGATTGCAGATTCAGAGATGGAGGGAACTTTAGTGACCATCTCGGCCATTTCACAGACCAGAAAACAAGCCCAATGACTGACCCAAGGTCATCCAGGTAGTTAATGGCACAGCCAGGATATCCAAACTCACGTCTTCTGGCTACAAACTCAGTCCTCTTTTCACTAAACCCAGCTGCGTCTTGCCCACTGAAGGCTTGAGACTTCCTCTTCCTTGAAGCCTATCAGATTAACTCCAGCCCGTGGTCATCTTTCTGAATTCCCCTCCCACTGACTTCTCTGTCACAGTAGTGGACAGAGCACTGGACCTGAGTTTAAATCCTGCCTCTGATCCTTAGTAGTCATATGACCCTGGACAAATCCTTTAATTTCTCACAGGTTGTTTCCTCATTGGTAGAATGGGGATGATAATAGCATGTACCTTCCAGGGATTTTGTGAGGTCAAATAAGATAGCAGTTCCAGGGTGCTTTGCTAATCTCAAAGTGTTTTCAAAGTACTAGTATTTGTTTTTTTTCCCCTTCTTTCACCAACTACTGTCAGCGACGTGAGGGCAGGATCCATGCCTTCCTCTGGTTTAGTTTTCTTTCATTGTTCTTTTTGTTGACATTGTTGTAGTTTTATTTACACATATTATTTTCTGGTTCTGCTTACTTCATTCTATATCATTTCATAAAAATATAACAGTAGGCATCAATGAACGAATGCTTCATTGTCCACTTGGTAGTCTCTAGGAGAGTGCGACAGGGATCTGTGCTCAGCGCTTGTCAGTTTTGTCCATGACTTGGAGAAAAGCATGCATGCACTCCAGATTCGCAGGCGACACAGAGTTGGGAGCACTTAGCTGACTCCCTGAATGATAGTCAGGATCCAAAAAGAAGTATCCATTTATATTTATGTATATTCATGTGGGGAGGGGAGGGGAGGGGAGGGGAAGGAGGAAGCCCTTAGAATGGGGTATAGGGAAGGATGGCAGGTTAGGCCAGAACAATGGGCTGAATCTAACAAGATGAAATTAAATAGGGCTATATAGATCATACATTTATCACTGGAAGGTGCTTTATAGATCATCTTATCCAACCTCATCATTTTAGAGTTGAGAAAAATGGAGACCCAAGGACATTAAGCGACGTGCTAAAGATCACACAGGTGACCTCAGGACCTCAGAATATCTAAATCCATCATGTTTTCCGCCATGCCATGAGGCATCCTTAGTACGTTTCACTTTTCCAGGTGGTCACTGACTACTTTTCTGTCCCACCTCACACAATGACCATCCTCAGGAGATAGTGAGCCTTGGGAGGTAGTGAGCTCCCCATCACTAAGGCCTTCAAGTGGCCAGCCAGTGGACTGATTGCCAGGTAAGTTATAGAGCAGATCTCTGCTCAGGTTTGGGTTGCACCACGTTTCTAGATTAGAATCTATTCCCCCCCCCACCCCAAATGAAAGGGTCTAAAATTCTTGCTCTCCATGCCCAAGAGAACTGAATGTCATCAAGGAGAAAAACCAGCCCGAGGACTTTCACTGGGTGCTCCCTCTGCCAGATTATTTGTTAAAATATTAAATAAGCTTCATTCCAGCCCCCATCCCTGGGAGGCTACACTATGAATACTTCTCTGTAGACAGAACTGTCCATTTATACTCACGCATAAGGCCTACCCTATGCGTGTGGGCCTTTCCCTCTGTGTGCTAGGGGAGGGGAGGGGAAAGAGGCAGCCTTTAGCATGGGCTGCTGAGAAAGACAGCAGCATCGGCAGGTTGGGACCTTGTTTTCTATGCCCTAGTTCAAACCAGGCCAAGCTGGTCCCCAATTTGGCTTGGGAACTTGGCAACTTTTCAGTAAGTATTGTCTCTACCTCCTCTCTTCTGACAAAACCTGAGGACACGGGTCCCATGTAACCGTCTACCTGATGGGATGCCAGGAGTAGGGGCAGAGAGGTACTTTTTGCCCCAGTGATGCTTTCAGTCCATCCCTTACTGCCATCCTTCCATGATCTTGGTGATCCATCCGTTTCTACCCCTCTGTCCTTATCCCACTTTCCTAAACTTATCACTACCAAAACATTTGCTCAGCCCATTGGTGACATTAGCACGTGGCTCACGGGTCTTCCTTCCTGGCTGACCCTCTCCCTTCCCATCATCCTCCCTTTCCCCCAACCCTCATCCTTGGAACTTCAGTATTTATGTTGACATTCTCTCTGACAATATGACCTACCTCAGCTACACTCAAACGATAACAGCTTTAATTATCCATTCAATCTACAAGCATTTATTAAGCACCAGCTATGTTCCAGACATTGTATTAAACATTGAGAGGAAATGTCAGAGGCCATCTAGGCCAAAACCTTCATTTTACAGAGAGGAAACTGAGACTTTGGGTGTCTCCTTGACTTACCTATGGTCACACAGATTTTCAGGCAGCTAAGTTGGGATTTGAACCTAGATTCAAAAACATAAACCCGGCTACATCTTAGCTCTTTCTATCTCAGGATTGTCCTATTTCCATGACCCAGAACTTTGAAGTACCACTCAACCACCGGCCGCCTCCAGTCCTTCCACCTTTCTCCCTCTAATTCAACTATCATTTATTAAATATGTATTATGTGCTGGTTCTGAGAATTACAAAGACAAAACAAAAACAGCCCTTCCCGTCAAAGGAGGTTACATTTCGATTGTAAGGGGGAGAGGGAAATCTTGAAAACCTCTAAATGTCAGCAATTATTATTATTATTATTATCATTATCCCAATTTTCCTGGTCCAGCCTCTCAGTGTTGGCTTCATTTTTCTCCTTGAGCACATAGTAGGCCCACACGCATGTATCCCTAGCTACTAAGCTGTGCATCGTCCTTGACCTTGGAATCCTCGTCTCTGGGTAACCCCTCCACCCTGACGCCTGATGTCTCTGCTTCCGTTCCCAGACAGTTCATGAAATCGTGAAATTAAGCCGGTTTCACCCACCACAGATTCATGGTACCTCACCCTCAGCTGGGCCTTGACTTCTGCTCAAAAATCCTCCCTCTTTTATCTTTCTTGGTTCCTTATCTCCTTCTCTTCTCTAGAGATTTGTTCCAAATCTTCTCTTCTCTAGTCACCAACCCCACTTCCATCCCCAGCCCACCTGCTGAAAAGATTGAGGCTATCTGATATGAGCTCATCCTCTCACCTCCCTCCCTTTCCCTCCCTTTCCCTCCCCCTCGCCTCATTCCTTGAGCCTCAGAGGCATCTCCCCCTTTAGTCCCAGAAAAAGAAACAGCCTCACTCCTCATTAAGGCTCGCCCCTCTACTTGGACCCTTGTTCGTAGGCTTCTGATGCTCCCAGACCCTTATTCCAGCACTCCTTCTCAGGCCCCTTCAGGTTCACCCTCGACCTTGACTCTTTCCAGTCTGACAACAGACGTGTTCAAGTCTCAAAGGCTCAGAGCCTCAGTTTCCTCATTTCTAAAGTAGAGCTAATAAGACCTACTCTGCCTCCCTCACAGTTATCTCAAATGAGGATTCTTCTGTGACCTTTAGAAGTCTCTTCATATCTCTAAGCCTCAGTTTCCTTATCTGTAAAGTGGAGCTAGTAAGACCTATCCTCTTGACACTTACTAGCTATGTGACCCTGGGCAAGTCATTTAACCCCAACTGCCTCACCAAAAAGCAAAAAAAAAAAAAAAAAAAAAGACCTACCCTGACTCACTCAAAGGGTTGTGTCTCAAGTGAAGATTCGTCTGTGACCTTTAGAAAGTCCCTTAATGTCTCTGAGATTCAGTTTCTTCTTCATAAAATGAAAATAATAAGACCTACCCTGCACACCCCTAAGGGTGGGGCTAGGAGACCTTATTCTTTTAGGATATCTGAGGATGCTGAGGCTTGGGCTGTCGATCTGTTGTCTCTCATTCTTTTTTTTTGAGGCAATCAGGGTTAAGTGACTTGCCCAGGGTCACACAGCTAGTAAGTTTCAAGTGTCTGAGGCCAGATTTGAACTCAGGTCCTCTTGGCTCCAGGGCGGATGCTCTATCCACTGCACCATCTAGCTGCCCTTTGTCTCTAATTTTCAATACAGTAATGGTTCATATAATAAGAGTAGTTATCATAATTAATATTGATCCATAAACACATAAGAGCACCATTTTTAATAGATGATGCCATAGCAAATGCTGCCAATTTCCAAGGTGCGTAGAAGAAAAGCTTTCATAATAGAGGGACGTAGCAGGAAACAATCCAAACATGATAAGGTGCATAATACCCATCTCATCCTGCCGTCCACTGGACCTGTATCGAGGATGCTCTCAAGGATTAGTTTACATCCCAGTGCTTGATTGTTCAACCACTGAAAGCAGCCATTTTACTTACCTGCTCAAGATTGCAGAATATTGAATTTGGAAAAATCATAGGAGGAAAATGACTTGTCTCATTTATCCATCAAAAAGGGTGAGGCCATTATTCTATTATAGTAATAGTTTAAGAGCTTTGTGATAAGAGATGGCTTTCTGGAAGGGAGGAGAAGAGGGGAAGTTGGGTGAAATTTGGAGGTTGTAAAAACAAACTTATTGATGAAATATATTTTTAAAAAATTTAATGCTTTTTAAAAAAAAAAAAACCTTTATGGATTTACAAAAATGCATTCCTTTTTTCCCCTGCCCACCCCCCAAAAAGGCTACAATTGAGTGTAGATATATTTCTCTATAGCTATATATACATATATACACATATATACTTATATATATATATATAGACTTTCCCAAATAAATTCTACTCCTGATCTCTGTTTCTGTTTGTGCATATCTCTTGTTTCCTATCCCTCCTGACTCCTCTACTTTACTTCTACCTGCTACCTTGCCCTTCTATTACTTAGCCTGCCCCCCTCCAAGGATCCCTCCCCTATCCTCTCATTCCCATATATCTAAACACCCTTTTATAGCTCCCTATAACCCACTCCCTCACTCTCTCCTCTAGAGATTCCTCCCTTGTCCTCTCCCCCCTCCTTATCTCTTCACTGTTTTATTTTTTCTAAATTTAGAAGACTTTTATACTCTTCTAAATATATATGTATTGTTCCCTTAAATCCGTTCCCGATGAAAGTAGGTTACCAGAACTACCAGCCCTCCTCCCCCATCTAATTCCCTTGTATCGATCCTTCCTCTTGTACCTCATTTGTATAAAATGATTACTCTTTTTAGCTGTTCCTAAATGGTTTTACTTTTTAAAGTCATATCATACTCAGGTCTACCCCAATCTTTCTTATGAGCTACCCAGTTATTAATAAGAATCTTAGACATACGTTTTGCATTTTGCATATCTAAGAAGTAAACGGTCTGTCCTCATTGAATCCTTTGTAATCAGTCTTTGGTATGTACCTTATGTTTCTCTTGGCTCTTGTATGTCAAATCTTCTATTAAGTTCAGGGTTTTGTTTTTTTTTTTTTTAACAAAATCTTCAAAGTCAGACAGTTGATCAAATGTCCATTTTTTTTTTCATTCAGGATCATGCTTAACTTTGCTGGGTATGATATTTTCAGCCTGAGTCCCAGTTCTTTTGCTCTTCAATATATAGTGTTCCAAGACTTGCTGTCTTTTAATGTCTCTGCTGCTAGGTCTTGTGTGATTCTAATTGTGGCACCGCCATATTTAAATTGCTTTTTTTCTTGTTGCTTTTTATGTTTTATCCTTGAGCTGGGGGTAAATGCATTCCTTACAGCAACCCTGTCGGCTAGGTATTTGGAATTGTATTAACCCCATTTTGGGATGGGAACACTGAGGTTTGGGAGGTAAAGGAAAAGGCCATCTATTATTTGGCAGGAGCCAGGACCCAGGATCTTTAGATTGAGAGCTTAAGAAATTGAGGCCCAGAGAGAAATGATCTGGCCAAGGTCACATAGTGAGTTTCTCACTCAGGCTGTCTGCAGCCACATCTTCTCCTCTATGCATAGCAAGCACACAGGTGCTCCTTCCCCAAAAAGATAATGGGGCAGCTAGGTGGTGCAGTGGATAGAGCTCTGGCCTTGGAGCCAGGAGGACTGGAGTTCAAATCTGGCCTCAGACATTTGAAACTTACTAGCTGTGTGACCCTGGGCAAATCACTTAACCCCAATTGCCTCACCAACAAAAAAAAAGAGAGAGAGAGATAATGTTTGTAAAGCTTTCAGCATAGTGCCTGGCACACAATAGGCTCTTAATAAATGCTTATTCCTCCCCTCCCCTCCCCTTTCCCATGATGCTGTCTGTGACTTTGGGAAATCATTTCAACTCCCTGGGCTTCCTCATCTGTCAAAAGGGGCTTCTTTCAGCTCCAGACCCAGAATCTCTTGCCTCCTGCCCCCACTCCCATCCAGTCCTGCTGAGCGCATGCCCACACCATTCAAAGCCTGGCATGTTTGTGCCTGCTCCCAGAAGGTACCAGTGAGCACCCATCCCCCCTCTTCCCTCTGGCCTCTGACATGGGAAGAACGCTGGATCTAACATCAAGCCCCAGCTTGGATACCTCCTAGCTGTGTGACTTTGGGTCAGTGAACTAACCTCTCTGTGCCTCGCTTTTCTCATCTGGAATAAGAACAATCAATAACGGAGGTTTACAAAGTGCTGTACATACATCATTTCATTTTATCCTTATAACCACCCCGTAAGGAAGGTAATAATAATAATAATAATAATAATAATAATAATAACAGCAAGCATTTACATAGAGCTTCAAAGTTTCCAATTATTATTTCATTTGCTGCTATTAATGTACCCATCTTACAGTTGAGGAAACTGATGCTCTGAGAGGTTAAGTGACTTGCCCGGGGTCACACTGTTGTTTCTGTTCACCTTTCATTTTCTTTTTTCTTTTTTTTTTTTTTTTAATTTTTAGGCAATTGGGGTTAAGTGACTTGCCGAGGGTCACACGGCTAGTAAGTGTCAAGTGTTTGGTCTGAGGCCAGATTTGAATTCAGGGCCTGTGCTCTATCCACTGCGCCACCTAGCTGCCCCCACTTTTCATTTTCAAAGAGCACCGGTGATATCACAAAGTGTTGTTTTGACTTGGGTGTCAATTGGATTTAAGTGAGGCAGAGTCGCACAAAGTCATCAGCCTCACTCTCTCTTCCAGAGTCACTGAAATCTAGTGGCAGGCCAAGAGTCAAGACAAGTGGCGATGGCCCAGGATGCAGTGGATGACCTTGATGTCTTTGACATCAAGTGTCCAGGGTCACACAGATAATCAATCAGTCAATCAACATTTATTAAGCTCCAGGCACTGTGCTAAGTGCTGGGGATACAAAAAGAGGCAAAAGACAGTCCCTGCGCTCAAGGAGCTTACAATCTAACGGGGGGAACCAACATGGAAACCAAAATATACAGACAAGCTGTATGCAGGATAAATGGGAAATAATTATCAGAGGGAAGGCACTATTATTAAGAAGGGTTAGGTGTCTGCAGCAGCATTTGAACTCAAGTCTTCCAGATTACAAGTCTAGCATTTCCTTACCAAGCCATACAGTGGCTAGAATTCTATACTTGAAGTCAGGAAGGCAGGTCCTATTATTATAGCCCAATTTACAGATGAGAGAACTGAGAGAGGCCAGGCCCATTCACCAAGGTCACCCAGCCTGTAAGCGTCCAGTGCTCTCGTCCATCTCTGGACGTCCATCTCGTCCATCTGTGAAGCAGGAGAGCCAAATAACCCCTGGCCTCTCAAGCTGTGACTTCTCATCTAGGCTGGTCTTCAGCCTCATCTTTCCCCTGGCTCCCAGGCAGGCTCTAGCCAGGGTCCCGGCCTTCCAGAGACATTTCCACTTCATAGAGGGGCAGTGGCCTGAATCCCAGCCCTGCTGCTCACTTTTCCTGCCAGGCTCCCCTGAGATACTGTATGGAAAGCACTCTCCAGTCCCAAAAGGCTGCTGCAGACGGGAGTTTCCCTCTTCCTCTTTTTCCTCAGCTTCCTCCTGGTCATGGGTAAACTCCTTCACCTCTGAGTTTTCTCATCTGTAAAATGAAGATGACTCTCTTTATGGTAATGACCTCCTCATTCTGTTGTAAAGCTCAAATGAGGAAACACGCCATTTGGTCTGCTCCTGTGGTTCCCCTCAGATTGCACCTTTCCAGGTGCAGATGGGCAACTTCTCTGAGGGAGGACTTGAACCCTTCAGGAGACAAATGCTGACCTTCTGTCTGTTATTTCACAAGTCATTATTCTTTTAAAATTCGATATGTTTATTTTTCTATTTTTATTGATAGCTTTTGTTTTTACATCACCTTCAGTTAGTCAGTCAACAAGCATTTTTTAAGTGCTAGACACTGTAATAAGCACAGAGGGGACAAAGAAGGGCATAAAGATGTCTTTAGGGAATTTACATTCTAATGGGAGAATTGATGTACAAAAAACTGTATATATATGACATACATGGTGTAAATGGTGGGTAATCTTTCTCTCTCTCTCTCTTTTTGTTTTTTTCTTGGAGGCAATCTGGGTTAAGTGGCTTGCCCAGGGTTACACAGCTAGTAAGTATCTGAGGCCACATTTGAACTCAGGTCCTCCTCACTTTAGGGCCAGTGTGCGACCCACCACACCACCTCGCTGCCCTTAATGGTGGGTAACTCAGTGGTTAGGCACTAGCAGTGGGGAGAAGAGAGTGATGCCTCTTCCATCTCCTATCCAGACAGCCAGTCCCTGTAACAGACCTTCTTTTATTTTATTTTTTAAACAATACACTGAAAAAAATGAGTGTATCAAAAGCCAATCCCAAACATTCCCTCACCATTTCTCTGCCTATTTTTTTGCTTTTTGGTGATGCAGTTGGAGTTAAGTGCCTTGGCCAGGGTCACATAGCTAGTGAGTGTCACGTGTCTGAGGTCGGATTTGAACTCAGATCCTCCTGACTCCAAGGCTGGAGTGCTATCTACTATGCCACCTAGCTGTCCCCACCTTACCGTTTCTAAAGGGTTGCAGGCAACTCTTAAAACCAGGAATATCAGCTGAGATGTCCCAAGAGAGGGTGAAGGAGGAGGAAATGGCCCCCCATTTTTAAATTTTAAGGTAATGTCACTATCACAGTCATTTCTGGACATACCCTCTTCCCTCTCCATCTATGGGGAATTGAATCATCACGCATAACAAAGAAAAACAGATAAAACAGAATAACTAATACAGCTACTTTATCCATCAATGTATGAAGCGTATTGCCCTGATAGCCCCCCAGCTGTCTGCTGAGACATTATCTGTTCTCCGGGACCATTACTGGTTTTCTCAGTTGCTTAGAGTTGTACGTCGTTCCAGCAAGCTCTTCATTTGCTTTGTCCTAATCACTGTTGTAATCGTCGTTCTCCTGGGTCTGCTTATCTCTTCTGTATCAGTTCATGCAGATCTTCCCAGGTTTCTCTGCAGTCTTCAGAATTGTCTTCTCCTATAGTCCCAGCGCCACGATAATCCATTCCCTTTGTGTACAACAGCTTATTCTACTATTCCTTAGTTGGTGGGGACTCATTTTGTTTCCATTCTCTTGATGTTGATTTTTTGCCCAGTCCAATCAGTATCTATCTGTCTATCTATCTATCTATCTGTCTATCTATCTATCTATCTATCTATCTATCTATCTATCTATCTATCTATCTATCTATCTAT
>NW_020954637.1:1883669-1887348 GCF_900497805.2 Vombatus ursinus
TATCTATCTATCTATCTATCTATCTATCTATCTATCTATCTATCTATTTATCTGTTTTTGGTAAATAGTATTTTATTTTTTCCAATTACGTGTAAAGATAGTTTTCAACATTCATTTTTTATAAGATTTTGAGTTTCAAAATTTTTATCCCTTCCGCCCTTCCCTCCCCCCTCCCTAAGACAGCAAACAATCTGATAGAGGTTATACATATGCAATTACGTAAACATATTTCCACATTAGTCATCATGTGAAAGAAGAAACAGAACAAAAGGGGAAAGCCACAAACAAAAAAAGTGAAAATAGTATGCTTCGATCAACATTCAGACTCCATAGTTCTTTCTCTGGAGGTGGAGAGCATTTTCTATCATGAGTCTTTTGGAATTGTCTTAGATCATTGCATTGCTGAGAAGAGCTAAGTCTATTAAAGTTGATCATCATACAATGCGGCTGTTACTGTGTACAAGGTTCTCCTGGTTCTGCTCACTTCACTAAACATCAGTTCATTTAAATCTTCCCAGGTTTTTCTGAAGCCATCCTGCTCATCATTTCTTATAGCACAATAATATTCCGTTACTTGTTCAGCCATTCCCCAATTGATGGGCATCCCCTCAATTTCCAATTCTTGGCCATTACAGAAAGAGCTGCTATGAATATTTTTGTACATGTAGGTCTTTTTCCCTTCTGGTGTTGATTTTTAAAAAATTGTTGCTTCTTCCAGGAGTGAACCCAGCCTGGCAAGGCCTTGGAAGACCCCCATAGGTAAGGGGGTGTGTTGGCAGAATGTTTCTCTGACTGTCTAGGCCACATTGCCCAGCCTAGCCTCTCTAGATGAGGTCACACGTTCCATGTTGCTGACTGAAAGAGGAACTTCTCTGGTCGGCAATCTGATAATTAATAAGAATTGATTAAATGTCCGCTATGTTCCAGGCACGGTACTAGATGCTGGGAATACAAAGACCCAAATGAAATTGTCCCTGACCTCTGAAAGTTTACATTCTAAAAGGGGAGACTACAGGCACATGTATAGTTATAGGCAAAAGAAATGGTTTTTCTTTTGGAGGCATCATTGGCTGTTGGAGTAGGCCAGACCTCATGCAGAAAGTGGTGCTCAAGTAACGTCTCCAAGGAGATTGGGATTCCAAGAGGTGGCAATGAGAAGGGAGGGCATTCCAGGCATAGGAGACGGCTATGGCAAAGGTGTGGAGAAGAGAAATTAAGCATAGTGCATGAAGAATGTCAAGAAAACCATTCTGGTGTAAATGGTAAAAGGCCTGGACTGGGAACCAGTCAGAAAGTCCAGGCTCTGGTCCCCATTGTGCTACAAGTACTACCTGACTTGGGCCAAGTTCTCCATCGGTTGGATTTCCTATCTATAAAATGGGGATAGTAATTACTGATAGTTAATAAGAATGATATTCAATTTAATATTAATAGTTAAGTATTCTAAGGTTTGCAGAAACACTAAATATTACCTCATTTGATCCTCACAACGGCCCTAGGGAGGCAGTGCTATTATTATCCCATTTTACAGATGAGGAAACTGAGGCAAACAGGGTTGAGTGACTTAACCAGAGTCACACAGCTCCTAAGTATCTGCAGACGGATTTGAACTCAGGTCTGCCTGACTCCGGGGCCCGTGCCCTCTTCATTGCTAAGATGAGAGGAACAAGCTAACAGTTAATAAGAGACATTCCCAGAACCACATAATTAGTACGGTCTCGGGCTGAATTTGAACCCCATTCTGTTGTTAAGTCCAAGACTTTCTTCACCACACCAAGGTTTCTCTCATACAATACATGTACTCACATGCATACACACATGCACATATATGAACACACATGTAGAAATACATCACAATTATTGATTCACATTATCAATTATTTTGCATGACCATAAATTGGTCTAGGGGAAAAAGGAAGAGCAGTCATTCAATTTGCTGACTATAGAAAGAGGAGTGTATATATAGTCATCCCTCCATATTTGTAGGAGATACCTCATAGAAATAGCATGAGTGTATATAGTCTGTCGATTTTGATGCTTATGGCAGGTTAAGACAAAACTGGGCTTTCCCAGCAGGACCGGGCCGGGTTGAGGTTCAGGAAAACACTTTGCATATGTTACCTTATTGACGGCTTACTGTGAGATAAATAGTATTTTCTCCACTTTGCAGATGAGGGAGCTCAGAGAGGTGATTTGCCTGAGGAGTTGAGGTCACACAGCTGAAAAAGGCCAAAAGTGAGATTTGAATTCAGGTCTTCCTGACTCCAAATCCAACACTCGGGCGCTATGCCAGGCTGTTGGCATTAGCAATGACTGTGCTGCCTGCCTCCCAAGGTGATAGCGAGGATCAGATCAGAGGCTATAGGAGTATGATTGCTTTTATTAACTTTTATGATAATGGTTCTGTGGCACATTTGTACATGGGTCAGGTCCACTTCCATCCTTCAGCCTTTCGGTGAGCTTGACTTGGAGGTGGGGCTGTGGCCAGCCCCCAATATTTTCAGTAGGAGGGTCACAGGTGAATGACCTGGGTACAGGTTATTCTGAAATGAGTTGCTTTGTCCAGACCTACAGACTGGTCAAGTCAAATCAAGGCAACAAGCATTTATTAAGCACTTACTGCGTTCCAGGTTATGTGCTAAGGGCTGAGGTTAAAAACAAAGGCAAAAAAGCCCCATCTCTGCTCCCAGGGAGCTCACATTGTAATGGAGGGAGACCACATTTGCCTTATGGGTCATAAAATTTACAACTAGAAGGAGCTCTAGCACAATCCATAATAATCTAAGCTATAGGGTAGATAGGTGGCACAGTGGATAGAGCACCGGCCCTGAAGTCAGGAGGACCTGAGTTCAAATCCGGCCTCACACCAAACACTTGACACTTACTAGCTGTGTGACCCTGGGCAAGTCACTTAACCCCAAATGCCTCAAAAAAATTAATAATAATCTAAGCTGTAAGGGCCATAACTGAGATTGTGGGGTCATAGGTTTGGAACTGGGCCCACAGGCCTGAGAGATCAGCTCGGCCCATCTCCTTGTTTTGTGGAAGTGAAATGGTTTACTAAGGCTGCACAGGTATTAAGTGTGGAAGAGACAGGATTTGAACCCCTGTCTCTGGATCAAAGTTCTAGAGCTGGAAGGGGCCTCAGAAGTCATTGAGCCTGGCCCCTTCGTTTTATAGCTGAGGAAAATGAGACAAGGGGAGGTAAGTGATTTAACCAGACTTACCCAGGTAGTGAGAAATGATTACAGGACCAGTTAAATCAAGATGCAGTATTTCTACTCTACTAGAGCAGGAAGGGCCTTGGAACGTGAATAGCAAAGCTGGGAGGGTCCTTAGAACACAGAATGTCAAAGCTGGGAGGGTCCTTAGAACACAGAATGTCAAAGCTGGGGGGGGCCTTAGAACACAGAATGTCAGAGCTGGGGGGGGCCCTAGGGCACAGGATGTCAGAGCTGGGAGGGGCCTTAGAACACAAGGTATCAGAGTTGGGAGGGCCCTTAGGACACAGAATGTCAGAATTGGGAGGGCCCTTAGGACGCAGAATGTCAGAGTTGGGAGGGCCCTTAGGACACAGAATGTCAGAGCTGGGAGGGCCCTTAGGACACAGAATGTCAGAGCTGAGGGGGGAACCTGAGAACACAGAATGTCAGAGCTGGGAGGGGCCTGAGAACACAGA
>NW_020954637.1:1887358-1906801 GCF_900497805.2 Vombatus ursinus
ATGTCAGAGCTGGGAGGGGCCTGAGAACACAGAATGTCAGAGCTGGGAGGGGCCTGAGAACACAACTCACATGCATTAGAAGAGGATGTTAGGGCTGAAAAGAGGAAGTTCTAGCTGATCGAAAACTGTCTTTAGTGTCCAAGCCACTTAGTTTCGGTCCTGGCTCAGCTACTGTGTGGACTTGCACAAATTACTTCTCCTTTCTGGGCCTCAGTTATTTTCCTTTAAAAAAGAAAGAAAGAAAAAATAAAGTTTATTTCTGCATTTTGTTTTTACATCACAGTCCTTTATGAAAATACTTAATCCTTTCCTTCCCTCCTCCTCTATTCAGCAAGTGTTTCCCTGTACCAGCCCTGAGCACCCTCATAGTCCAGGTCTTTCAAAGGAAAGATGAGAGACAAATCTCTTCATCCCTTCTCCAGGGCTAAAGCAGGTCATTCTGATGACTCGTCAATCGGCCCCATCCCCTTCGGGAAGGGATACCAGCTCCCTGGCTAGGGAAGGAAGAAGGGGGCTTGTTTCCTGACATCATCCCTGCCCTTGTGTATTTCAGTCTCTTGGTCCTGCTAATTTCACTCTTCCTCAATTGCTATGGATCTTCCCCCATGTTTCTCTGAATTCCTTCCGTAAGGCACAACAACATTCCATTCCATTCATTAGCCAATCGTTCTACAAATACTCACTAAACACCTACTCTGTGCCAGGCATTCATTTAATGTGACTTTTCTGCTCATTCCCCAATGGGTGGGTACCCCTTTTCTTTTCCATTTTTTGCTACTGCTTCTGTGAATATGGTGTTGGAGACAGAGGCTTTCTTTTTGGTCATTGGTGGAGGAGGTAGGATTTTATGAGCATACTGGCCCACTTTAGTTTGCTCATCAGTAAAATGAGGGTGAATGTCAGAAGAATAAGGTTTCTAAGGTCCCTTCCAGTTCTAGACTTTATGGTCCAATGAATGAGGAAAAGAAAAAGTTCATCACCATTACTAATAATACTCCTCCCCCATTTCTAAAGTATGTGAGATTTTACAGGGTACTTTCCTTAACAAGAGCCATGTAAGAGAAGTGCAAATATTGTCTCCATTTTACAGATGGGGAAACAGCCACTCAGAGGAGAATTTTGACTTGCTCAAGCTCACACAACTTGCAAGTACCAAAGCTGTGACTCAGAACTAGGTTTTTAAATTTATTTTTTAAATTTTAAATTAATTTACATGTTTTCAGTTTTCAGCATTCACTTCCATAAGCTTTTGAGTTTTACATTTTCTCTGCCTCCCTCCCCTTCCCCCTGCCCAAGACAGTGTGCAATCTGATATAGGCTCATATACATTCTTATTAAACATATTTTCACATTAGTCATGTTGTAAAAAAGAATTTTGATCTGCATTCAGACTCCATAGTCCTTTCTTTCGATGTAGATAACATTTTCCATCATGAGTCCTTTAGAGTTGTCTTAAATCCTTGGATCATTGTATTGCTGAGAAGAGCTAAGTATATCAAAGTCAGTCACCACACAACATGTCTGTTATTGTGTACAACATTCTCCTGGTTCTGCTCACTTCACTCAGCATCAGTCCATACAAGTCTTTCCAGGTTTTTCTGAAATCCCCCTGTTCATCATTTCTTATGGCACAATAGTATTACTTACATTCATATACCACACCTTGTTTAGCCATTCCCCAACTGATGGGCATCCCCTCAATTCCTAATTCTTGGTCACTGCAAAAAGAGCTACTATAAATATTTTTGTGCATGTAGGTCTTTTTCTCATTTTTATGGTCTCTTTGAGATACAGCCCTGGAAGTGGTATTGCTGGGTCAGAGGGTATGCACATTTTTGTAGCCCATTGGGCATAGTTCCAAATTGCCCTCCAAAATGGTTGGATCATTTCACAACTCTACCAACAATGCATTAGTGTTCCAGTTTTCCCACATCTTCTCCAGCATTTATAATTTTCCTGTTTTGTCATGTTAGCCAATCTGATAGGTGTGATGTGGTACCTCAGAGTTGTTTTGGTTTGCATTTCTCTGATCAGTAATGATTTAGAGCATTTTTTCATATGGTTATAGATAGCTTCAATTTCTTCATCTGAAAACTGCCTATTCATATCCTTTGACCATTTATCAATTGAGGAATGACTTGTATTCTTATAAATTTGATTCAGTTCTCTATATATTTTAGTTATGAGGCCTTTATCAGAGACACTGGTTATAAAAATTCTTTCCCAATTTCCTGCCCTCCTAATCTTGGTTGCATTGTCTTTGTTTTTGCAAAAACTTTTCAATTTAATGTAATCAGAATTATTCATTTTGCATTTCATAATGTTCTCTATCTCATTTGGTCATAAATTCTTCTGTTCCCCATAAATCTGGCAGGTAAATTATTCCTTGCTCTTCCAGTTTGCTTATAGTATCAGCCTTTATATCTAAATCATGAACCCATTTTGGACTTTATGTTGGTATACAGTATAAGGTGTTGGTTTGTGCCCAGTTTCTGCCATACGGTTTTCCCATTTTCCCAGAAGTTTTTGTCAGATAGTGAGTTCTTATCCCAGAAGTTGGAGTCTTTGGGTTTATCAAACAGTAGATTACTATAGTCATTGACTATTGCTATCTTGCATACCTAATCTGTTCCACTGATCTACCACTCTATTTCTTAGCCAGCACTAAGTAGTTGGTTTTTAAATTTCCACTTCCTCACTGTTGTTGAGCTTGAGGGGAGAGAACATCTCGATTTATTTCAACCCAACAACCATTTATTGAGGATTTTTCTGAGCCTGGAACAGTAATGCAATACATTTAGTAAATGCGTGTTGACTGGCTAACAGTGCCCAACCACCATGCCAGGTGCTGGGGATATGAAAACAAAACAGTTTCTGATTTCAGGGAGCTCTCGTTCTGGGGGTTGGAGGGTGCAGAGAATATGAAAGCAAAATAATACGTGCACAGATAGATGCATAGAAAAATAGGTCTAGGTGGTGCAGTAGATAGAGCTCTGGCCTTGGAGTCAGGAGGACCAGAGCTCAAATTTGGTCTCAGACACACAACACATGACACTTACTAGCTATGTGACCCTGGGCAAGTCACCTAACCCCGATTGCCTAGCAAAAGAAAAAATAGGTCCAGAATAAACACAGGGTGTCCCCAAAGTCTTAGTGCATCTTTTAAGCTAGTGAAGTGCTGAAAAACTGCACTAGGACTTTTGGGACACCCTAGAGAAAGTGAAAAACAATTAACAACAGTAGAGAAAGTGGAGTGTTTCTACTCTGGCACACTCAGCCAGGACAAACCCTTTTGTTATTCAGTTGTGTCTAACTCTTCATGACCCCACTTGGGGTTTTCTTGGCAGAGATACTGGAGCGATTTGCCGTTTCCTTCTCTGGCTCATTTTACATATGAGGAAACTGAGACAAACAGGGTGAAGTGACTTGCCCAGGTGAGTGTCTGAGGCTGGATTTGAACTCAGGGAGAGGAGTCTTCCTGACTCCAGGCCCAGCACTCTATCCACTGTGCCGCCATGCTGCTCCCAGTCCATAGTGTTTTGTAAATAGAGAAGTGTGTATTTGCCAGACAGTGAACTCATAAACTGTAATGGCTTGAAAGGGGTCTTTGTCCAATCTTCCTATTTTTACAGAAGAAATTAAGACCCAGGGGCAGGAGTAATTTGCTCTAGGCCACATTTACCCATTAGTAGCAGAGCCAGGCCTAATAATAACAATAGCTAGCAGGTATATAGCTGTATGTGTCATTTCCTGTGGTCCTACAATTGCCCTGGGAGGTAGGTGCTATTATTATCCCCATTTTACAGAGGAGGAAACTGAGACTCACCGAGGTGAAGCATCTTGCCCAGGGTGACGCAGCTAGCGAGGTTCAGAGGAAGATTTGAACTCTAGTATTCCTGACTTACAAATCCAACCCTCTATCCACCATACCACCTTGCCTGCCTCTCTCCTGCCCCTCAGTGCCACGTTCTTGGTCTGGGGGTGGGGAGAGCATCTGGCCAAGGGAATCTTTGCCTCTCTGTCTGTCTGTCTGTCCTCTTTCTTTCTCCTCCCATCCTGGCTGAGTGCCTGAGTAGGAAGAACACTCCTCTCTCTTCTCTCTTTCTCTCTCTTACTCTCTTTCTCTGTCTCTTCTTTCTCTGTCTGTCTCTCCTCCTATCCTGTGTGAGTGTGTCAGAGTAGAAAGAACACTCCTCTCTTTTCTCTCTCCTCTCTCTTTCTTCTTATTCTCTTTCTTTCTTTCTCCCTCCCTTTTCCTTCTCTCTTTTTCTCTCCCCTCCTCTCTTTCTTTTCTCTCCTCTTTCCTTCTTTCTCTCTCTTCCTTCTCTCTGTTTCCATCTCTGTCTCCGTCGCTTTCTCTTCTTCCTTCTCTGTGTCTTCCTCTCTCTCCATCTCCATCTCTCTGTCCTGTCTCTCTGTTTCTCTCTGTTGGTCTGTGTCTTTATCTGCCTGTCTGCCTATCTTCCCTCCCTTCTCTCTCTTTACACCCACTTTTTCCTCCGTACTTCTTTTGCCACCAACCTAGGCCAGGCCCCGATGCCAGGGCTGCCTTCCTTCCTCCCCTTTGCCGGGAGCTGCCAGCTGCGCTGTAGATTTGGCTGCCCAGCCTCCATCCCTGCCTTTTCTGATGCCCCACTCTACCAAAATAACTGGGTTTATTTTCTGGGTATTTTGTATGTGTGTACCCCCTGCCAAGCAGATTACAGGCTCCTTGAGAGGGAGGACAGCTTCTTGTTTGTCGTCATACCCACAGGACCTACCACAGCGCTTGGCTGTACAGTGGGTACTTAATAGTGGTGTATTGAATTGAAATTAATCCGTTGAATTTCTTCTGACTCTTGTAATGGCCTCCTAACTTGGCCTCTCCTCTCTTCAGGCCACCCTCCACAGCACTGCCCAGGTATCTCTCTATCTCTGTGTCTTACTCATACACATACACACACATGCCTACATGTGTACGCATGCACATGTGTGTGCATGCACACACACACATACACACACGGCACTCCTCAGTGACTCCTCACGGCCTGCTGTCCTGAAGCCTTTCCAACCTGCCTCTGCTCGACCTGCCCTGTCTTATCCTATAAGAGTGAGTTCCCCTCATGTTTCCTCTGTTTTAACCCAACAAAGATACTGGCCATTGTCCCTCGTTCTCCTGCTTGTGCTCATGCCTAGAATAGAATCTATATGGACATAGGTATAGCTGTATACACACACCATATCACAGTATAGAGATGCTTTGCCCATTATGTTATATTATGTAAACACAAATATATGTGCATATACATGTACATGTATATATGTTTTTATAACCGCAGTGCCCAACATAGTATACACACATGTATGCGTGCACACACAAACACGTGTGCATGCACATATATGTCGACATACACAGCACTGTAACGGTAGTGCCCAGCACAATATGCACATTATGCACATACAACAAACATGTATGTGCATGTGCATGCATACATATGCCCTCATATGCCCAGCACAGTGTGTGTACATACACATGCATGCACACAGCCCTATGTGTGTGAGGCACACATATACATACATATGCATACACATCTATGTCCTCTTACCCCCAAGGCCTTGCACAAAGTGAAAGCTTAGTAAATATTTAGTGGATGATTCCACCCCGCAGTGAACGGGCTGGCCAGTGTGGCCAGCGCTCTGGTCCTGCTGGTGGACGGGCTGTGTGGCCAATGGCTCACACACGTTCATTCACACACATTCCGTTCATTCGTTCAGCAAACATGAAGCATCAAGCGCGTGTGGAGACCTGGGAGTGTGGGAGGTGTGTGCAAAATGAGCCAAGACACAATTCCTGTCTTTCTGGAGATTACAATCTTATGGGAAGATAAGGCAGAACTAGAGTATACATTATTAATCAAGGTTAAATGCATCATTGTACAACAGATGTTATGTGAGCCTGGGCACAGCATCTCCCCTCTCATGGCTGCAGGCAGCGCGGCCACTGGAAACTGCAGAGAGGATGCCAAGCTGCTTCGGTAAAGGGTGTTTCCTCACCTGGGAGTTCCCTATACCAATGATATCTCCGGTCCAGCCCTGGCTCCCGTCCCTTCCCTCTCCCCAGTCCCCAGGCCATGCTCTGTGAGGTCTAAGGGTCTAAGGGGAAGCAGGCGGTGGGGGTGGGGTGGACCTTGGAAGTGAGCCACCTCCGCCAGCCTGCGCTTGATACTGAGCTGCCCTCAGGAAGAGGGAGAGACTGGGGCCCCTGCCTCCCATCCCCCCTGCTCCTCCGAGGCTCAGCCAAGGCCCAGGACCGGGCTGGGGGAGGAGGCGCTGCAGGCCGGCCCACAGACCAGGGCTCTGGCCTTCATTTGCACATGGTTGGAGGGGCTTAGCCCGGGCGGGGCCCTCCCTAGGGTCCAGAAGAATGCTAGACTAACCCAAGTCTCTGGTTTCTCCGGAGCTTTTTCTTTAGATGTTTCCAGAGCACGCATCTCATACCCTGCCTCATTGTGGCATTCGATTTGGCGTCAGGGAATTTGAGTGCAGGGACCAAGAACTGAACCTCTTTAGAGGTTTTGTCATCTGTGAAATGGGGCCAATAGCAGTCACCCTGCTTCCCCCACAGGGTTGTTGTCAGCAAACTGCTATGGAGACCTTATGTGTTTTGTTCCTCTTACAGATAACAGATTTTATCCCCTGCCCCCACATCAGATTAATTCTAAGCTCCTTGAGAGCAGGGCACACGCTATTCTCTCCCCTACCCCTTTTAACCCTAAGCCCATGGCCTTACACACACACACACACACACACACACACAGAGTAGGTATTTTATACATGTTAGCTGAGTTTGAATTTATCAAAACATTGCAGGATTTAGAGCTCATTTTTCAGATGCAGAAACTGAGGCCCAGTGTGGTATTTTAAACCTGTATCATTAATGAGTTTTTTTCATCAAGATTAAACGACCTTCTTTATTATATATGTCTGGGAGAGGACAATGACGGAGTGGATAGAGCACCAGGCCTGGAGTCAGAAAGACCTGAGTTCAAATTTGGCCTCAGACACTTATTAGCTGTGTGACCTTGAACAAGTCACTTATCCTCTGTCTGCCTCAGTTTCCTCATCTGTAAAATGGGGATAATAGTAGTACCTCCCTTCCAGGGTTGACTTGTGAGGATCAAATGGGATAAAATTTAAGCCCTTGGTATAGTGCCTGGCACATAGTAAATGCTATGTAAATGCTGGCTGTTGTTCTTATTAAAGGAGAGGAAAAGGGATACCAGGGGAAATTTAGGTGGCTGAAAAAGAAAAGGGATCACTGGAAATTTATTTTAAAAAATACTAAATGGCCATAGAATTTGGAGCTGGAAGTACCTTGGAAACCTTCTTGTCATAAGATCCTAGATCTGGAACCAGAAGAGATCTCAGAGGCAACCTAGTCTGACACCCCCACCCCCACCCCCACTTTACAAATAAGGAAACCGAGGTCTGGGGAAGTTAAATGACCTGTTGGAAGTCCACTCTGACCCCAGGGCCAGCATTCTTTCCGCTTTGACTGGATGTGTCCTGTGTGTCCTCACATAGCCCCCTTCATTTTACAGATGAGGAAACTGAGGCCCAAGGTCACCCAGATGTCAGTAAAAGGTCTGTGATTTGTATCATAACAACAGCAACAACAAAAAAGTCCCCTGCCCTGGGAAAGTCCCCACCTGGAGACTTTGGTCTCCTACTGTCCTTCTGCCAATCGCTGTAATGTTGCTGTGGTGTTTCTTGAAAAATCCCCTTGAAATTCCCATGCCTCTTTCTCTCCTCTGCCATGACATTTTCTAGGGAATAGCCGGGGTTCCCAGGGTAAGGCCAGAGTGGGGAGGCTGGCCACGTGGCTCCCATCTCTGGACTCCCTCGTGAAATGTGAGAGGGGCTGGAGGTCAGGGGCCTGGCTCCAGAATCCAGGCCATCCCGCTCTGATTGCCCCAGTTCCTGGCAGGACGGAGAGCTGGGAGCCACAGGAAATAGCAACCAGGATGCTGGGTGGGGTCCTGGCTGGAAGAGAATGCAGCCTTCTGAGCTCCAGCCGGCCGGCAGGCTTTGGTTGGGAGAGTGGGGGCTCTGTGGGAAGGGTTCTGAGTTTCCCTCGAAACCAGCCAGCTTTTGGGGCCCTGCCTTCTCTGCCTCGCTCAGGGGGTGGAAGGGGAAATGTATCGAAACGAAACCTGTTTGGCTGTTCCTGAAAACTTCTGCTGTTCTTACTATTTTTGCTATTTTTGCCTTTGTGCAGAAGTTAGATTTTTGTGAGGACAGTTAGAGACTTGATAGGGCTAGAGACGTCTGGAACCAGAAGATGCCTTAGATTATAGCCTGTCAGATGGGAGTCTTACTCCAGATGGGATGGTCCTTAGAACCCAGAAGGTCAGAGCTGGGAAGGACCTTAGAACCCAGAATGTCAGAGCTGGGAGGACCCTTAGATCCCAGAATGTCAGAGCTGCAAAGGGTCTTAGGACAGAGAATGTCAGAGCTGGGAGGGCCCTTAGAACACAGGATGTCAGAGGTGAGAGGGCCCTTAAAACACAGGATGTCAGAGCTGGGAGGACCCTTAGAACACAAAATGTCAGAGCTGGGAGGGCGCTTAGAACACAGAATGTCAGAGCTGGGAGGGCCCTTAGAACACAGGATGTCAGAGCTGGGAGGGCCCTTAGAACACAGGATGTCAGAGCTGGGAGGGCCCTTAGAACACAGGTCAAAACTAGAGAGCCCTGGGTAAGGAACTGAATTTTCTAACCCTGAGAAAAGATATGAAAATACTACTTCAGAGTCCCTGAGTAAACGTTAAAAAGAAATAAAATCCTACCACTTAACATTTAATTTAGAGTCTAAATTGCTTCAGTAGAGGGTGTATTCAGATTGCCATCCTAAGCTGGTCAGCCCTGAGGCCGCCTCCGTGTCCACTGGATGCCCTTGGGAAGCTCCCCATCCCCTCCTCTCTAATCCCTTCCCCCCTCTTAGTATCGGCCTCCTTGGTGAGGCCACCTTCTCCTTGGCTGCTGTCTGTGTCCTGTAGCTCCTCAGGGTAGGTCTTGCCCCAAAAGAGAACTGTTTGGTTGGGTGCTAGAAACCCCCGAGTTCAGCCCCTCTCCTTATTTTCCCCCTTGACTCCCCCAAGAGAAGAGGCAACTCTAGGCAAGAGAGGTCCTCTTCCTTCGTGGGTGGAAGGGGCTATTTGGAGACTGAGAAGGGAAGGTGCGGTTTGCAAGGATTTCTTTGGATCCATTATCCTTCACACTTTTCTCCTGAGGGGGAGTGAGCAGATGATGGGCTGGGCTTGGCCTGGCTTGGCTTGTCGGAGGCTGCCAAGTCATTAGGGTGGAAGGGTGTGCATTCCCCACTCCCCACCTTCTCCTGCCTTGGCCACCCACAAAGGAGCCTGCAGAGCTCCCCTCTTACCCTGGCCCAGGGAGGGTGGGTGGGCTGAGGAGAAGAAAAATACGAGAAATGAATCAAACATGCATTCCCAGAGAAAGGATCGGGTCTGGATCTGAGATTTCGTTGGCATAGAGAACTCCCAGATGAAAAAACTCTCTCTACTAATTTAGGTCGGCATACCATCTTCATCATCATCATCATCATAGTAATAATAATAATAATAGTAATTATAATAGCAGCTAGCATTTATGTAGCACCTACTACATTCCCAGATACTTAACAAATGTCATTTTTATCCTCACAACAACCCTGGGAGACAAGTGATCTCCATTTGACAGTTGAGGAAACTGAGGCAGTTTAAGTGACTTGCCCAAGGTCACATAGCTAATTTGTCTAAGCTAATAAGGTCTGAGGCTAAGTATGAACTATTCCCATCCCAGGGCTCTGTCCCTTTCACCCCCAGGTGCCTGTCAGTCTTAGCAAGTTGGCTGAGGCCCCGAGGTTAAGTCACTTAGCTACAGTCACACATCCAGGCCAAGTCAGAGGCTAGAAGGCCACCCTTTGACCCAGTACTCTAGGCTTCTTCTCATTCCTAGAGAGAAAAGAAAAGATACCTCCCTCCCTTCTTTGGAGAGGTGGAGGACTACAGATATGGAACATAGCATCTATTGTCAAAATTAGCTAATGTGTTAGTTTTCTTGAGTTGCTTTTTTCTCTTAAGAAAAAAAAAAAAAGAAAACTTGGGGCAGCTAGGTGGCGCAGTGGATAGAGCACCAGCCCTGGATTCAGGAGGACCTGAGTTCAAATGTGACCGCAGACACATAACACTGACTAGCTGTGTGACTCTGGGCAAGTCACTTAACCCCAATTGCCTCACCAAAAAAAAAAAAAAAGAAAGAAAAGAAAAATTGTTATAAGGAATGTCTCACTGGGCAGAGGAGGAGGGAGGGATATGTTTGTAGATGAAGTTGATGTAGAAACAAAATACATTGATAAAAACATTTTTTTGAAGAGATAACTTCATTGTCTGGAAGGGCCAACCCAAACTGGGTCATGGAGGGAAAGGCCCAATAGCCAGAAGGCTAACTCTCCCTGCCCCTGACTGGCCACAGTCCAGGATCCATTTTCTTCCCTGTAAATGTGTGTGCTGCTGAGGGCCCTTCTCACTAATATTTCTCCAATTCAAATATAGATGGCACTTGAGCGTTAACAAAGCGCTTTCTCTGAAGCAGCCCTGTGGGGTAACTCACAGAAATGTTGTCATACTCATTGGGCAGATGAGGAAACCTGGGCTCAAAGTGAATGGCCCAAGGTCACAGAGGAAGGCGTCAAAACCGGAATTTGAACCTGGGACTCCTGACTCAGGATAGCAGTAGAGGGGATTCTTGTGTAGGTACAGTCTGTTCTAGAGTGCCTTCTATGATACAACTCTATATCCATTGAGGGCTCTTTCCACATAGCATTCTGAGGTTCCTCGGGTTTCTCAACATTCTAAGGTTTAATGTTTCTTCTAACTTTAACATACTAATGTTCCTCCCGAATCTGAAATTCTGTGTTCTAAGGGCCTTCTTAGCTCTGACATTCTGTGTTCTAAGGGCCATCCCGGCTCTGACATTCAGTGTTCTAAGGGCCCTCCCAGCTCTGACATTCTGTGTTCTAAGGGCCCTCTCAGCTCTGACAGTCTGTGTTCAAAGGGCCCTCCCAGCTTTGACAGTCTTCATTCTAAGGCCCTTCCCAGCTCTGACATTCTGTGTTCTAAGGGCCCTCTCAGCTCTGACATTGTGTTCTAAGGCACTTAGCTCTGACACCCTGTGTTCTAAGGGCCCTCCCAGCTCTGACATCCTATGTTCTAAGGGCACTCCCATCTCTGACATTCTGTGTTCTAAAGACCCTCCCAGCTCTGATATTCTGGGTTCTGAGGGTCTTCCATGTCTGACATTCCACGTTCTTCAGCCCCTCCCAGTCCTGACATTCTATGATAATGATGATGTTCTAAGACCTCCTTGATAATGACATTCAATTCAGTTCAATTCAACAAGTACTTAATTAAGCACTAGAGACAGTGGCTGCCTCTCTGTCCGAAGTTTGAGTAACCCAAATTAAGCCTTCTCCCAGAGATGGGCCCTCCCCTACCCCCTTTTAAACAGGGTGCCTGGGTACCTGTCTTTAGGATTCCCCTAAAAGGAGATTCAAGCATTCCTTTGTCAAGGTTGGGGGAGGGGGATCAGTGAGCTGATGGACAGTGTGTTCTGAGTGGTTATAAGAAAAACCCACTGTGGCTGGGGATAGCCCTCATATCCCCAAGGCACCCATGCAGAAATGGCCGCTGGAGCTGCAGCTGATGTTTGCCAAGTCTCCTGGAAACCCTGCCCTCCTCCCACCAGGCTGCCTGGCCTTGGGCCTCAGCGGTGAGGTACATGGTCTGAGCTGTGCCCATAAGCTTCCCGTTGCCTTCTGGTCTTGGAATCTGGAAGACCTGGGTTCAAATCATATGTCTGAACCTTAGTTTCCTCCTCTGCAGAATGGGGCTGTCCTGAGGAGCCCATAAGTGCTTTGTAGACTCGACATACTATGTAAAATGTAAGTTATTATTAACCAAGGCCCTATCCTGTTAGCATGTGTTGTTGCCTGCAATTCTACCATTAGACATTCATTCTTGGAATATGCAGAATGACATAGAAAGAAACCTAGGTTTAGAGTCAGAAAACCTAGGGGCGCCACTTATTAGCTGTGTGATCTCAGGAAAGCTAGCATACCTCTCTGAACCTCAATTTTTCTAACTGGAAATGCGAATAATGGTACCGGCACTACCTACCTTATAGGGTTGTTATGAGGAAAAGTACTTTATGAACCATAGCTTGCTATCAAATTTAAGCTATTTACTATTATGATTGAGCTAAGGCCTTGGCTCTTCAGGCCTCCTCTTAAAAAAAAAATGCAGGTACCCCTGGTAGGGATCACAGATCTGGAGCTAGAAGGAATCTTTGAGGTCATCTGATCCAAACCCATTTTTTTTTTTTTTTGGTGAGGCAGTTGAGGTTAAGTGACTTGCCCAAGGTCACACAGCTAGTAAGTGTCATGTGTCTGAGGGCAGATTTGAACTCAGATCCTCCTAATTCCAAGGCCAGAGCTCTATCCACTGCGCCATCTAGCTTCCCGTATCAAAACCCCTTTTACAGATGAGGAAACCAGGGCCCAGCAAGATTAAGTGATTCTCACAAGGTCACACCAGTAGTAAATGGCAGAGTCAGGATCTGAATCCAGGTCCTCTGACTCCAAATTCTCTGTACTATGCCATTTAAAGTAGTTTCTCATGTAGCCTTTCCTTTGGGGATACCTAAGGGCAGGGCACTGAGAGCATGAGTATTTTGATGACAGAAGCTCCCCTCAGCTCCAGGATCAGGGGCCTTCCCAAATCTTGGCATCCATCCATAATCATAAAATCATAAGAGTTAGAACTAGAAGAGAATGTATAATCTCTTCCGACTTCCCTTATTTTACAGATGGGGAAACTGAGGCCCATAGTCATTTGCCTCTTTTTTCTTTTTTTTTTTTTTGACACCCCCCAGTGCTTAGCACAGTGCCCTTGCTCTTAATAAATGTTTATCATGTTGTATTGTACGGTGATTTAAGTGGTTTGTCTAAGGTCCCATGGTTATTCAGGGGCAGTCTCCAGAGACTCTAGCCCAGGTTCTCCAACTCCCAATTCCATGTTCTTTCCACTAGACCGAGACATGTTCCCCGGCTGTCTGATTGTTGCTTCTCCGATGGCTGCCCGTGACTCTGTGGAGTCCCACAGCAGACTGGCTTCTGCAGGGCTTAAAGGTGGGGAAGGGGTGTTGGGGAACTCCAGGAGAGGCAGTGCCCAGGGCAGGAACGCAGCCTGAGGCCTAAGGGAGGGAGGCTTCCCAAAAGGCCCTTTTTGGACAAACCCCCGCCCCTCTGAGAAGAGAAACTGAGGGGGTCATGTGGTCATTCTTCCCTTGGTGAGTAAGGACAGGTGGGGAGTGGGGACATACTGACCCACACGTTTTTTTTCTTCCACTGGCCTATTTCTAGACTCTGGGCAGAGCAGCCTGCTTGGGCACACATTTGTCATTAAGCGCCACACCTCCCTTTCCTGGCAGCCTTCCAAGCCAGAGCCAGAGCTCTGCATGGGGTGGCAGGACTGGCAGGGCTCTGCGGCTAGTTCAGTCTGGGACTTGGGACAATCCCCTTCCCTGTCCAACCTTAGTCTCTTTATCTGGGGGCGTTCTTGGGTCCTTTCCTAGGTTTTAAGGTTTTCTAACTTCCTTTATTCTAACATTGTGTTTTAAAGGCCTTCCCAGCCCTGACACTGTGTTCTAAGGGCCCTCCCAGCCCTGACATTCTGTGTTCTAAGATTCCCTCTCAGCTCTGACATTCCATATTTTAAGGGCCCTTCCCAGTTCTGACATTCTATGTTCTAAGACTCCCTCCTAACTCTGATATTTGTGTTCTTAGGGCCCTCCCAGTTCTTACAATTTCTGTTCTGACATTCTGTGTTTTAAGGGCCCTCCCAGCTCTGACACTGTGTTCTAGGGCCCTTCCCAGCTCTGACATTCTTGGTTCTAAGAGCCTTCTCAGCCCTGACATTCTGTGTTCTAAGGCCCCCCCCCAGTTCTTACAATTTATTTTCTGTTATGCTGTCTTTTCCAAGAATGTTCCCACCTTTTACATCAGAGTAGGAAGTGTGGTATTAATCAATCAATAAACAAACATTTATTAAGCAGCTGCTATGTAGCAGGCACTGCTACGTACAAATGCAAAAAGATATAAATGCAAAAAAAGCAATAGGCTTGTCCTCAAGGAGCTTCCAGTCTATCTGTGGGAGAAAACATGTACAGATACAAGAAAATACAGACTATATACAATACACATTCAAAGTGTTTGAGGGAGGGCGGGCTTTAGTAGATGTGGGGATCAATAAACACTTCATGTAGGAGATGGTGCTTGAGCTGAGTCTGGAAGAAAACCAGAGATATGGCAAAGCACTGGCTTTGGAGTCAAAGGACCTGCATTCAAATTCCACCTTGAATACTTACTAGCTGTGTGATCTTACACAAGTTATTTAATCTTCTTGGACCTCAGTTTCTTCTTCTATCAAATGAGGGCGTTGGATTTAGGGTTCTCCCAGTTCTTGATCTTTAATCCTATGAACCTTCATTTTCTTTTTTAAAATACATTTTTGTTTATTTTGTTATTTCCGAATCACATGTAAAGAAATTTTTAACATTCATTTTTTAACATTTTGAGTTCTAGATTCTCTCCCTCCCTCCCTCTCTTCCCCTACCCCTTAAGAAGGCAAGCAATATGATACCAATTATACATGTGAAGTCATGCAAAACATATTTCCCCATTAGCTATGTTGAAAAAGAAAACACACACACACAAAAACAAGAAAAATAAAGAAAATTTTAAAAATTATTCTTCAATCTGCACGCAGTTTATCAGTTCTCTCTGTGTCTCTGTCTCTGTCTCTCTGTCTCTGTCTCTCTGTCTCTGTCTCTTTGTCTCTGTCTCTCTCCTTTCTCTCCCCCCCCCCCAGCCTTTGGCCCTCTCTCTGGAAGCAGAGAGCAGTTTTTCATCATGAGTCCTTTGGAACTGGCTCACTGTCTTGATCAGAGTAGCTGCGTCTTTCACAGCTGATCATCATTATACTACTGCTGTTCCTTTGTACAGTTGAACCTTTGTTTTCTGAGAGGTCTCTTCAAGCTCTGACATTTTGTGATCAGACCTCTTCTGAAACACAACCAAGAAGGAGCTTTAAACTTGTCTCCAAACCCCACGGCAGGACTGATGCCACCTGGGTAGAGCTCCCATCTATAAAGGCCAGCTTCTCACTCATCTGCCTTATGAAGATCCCTTTTCTGATCTTTCCAGTCACCATTTCCTTGTCTGACATCCATCCTAGATGTTTGGGCCTTGCGTCTATCAATCTCCGTCCTCATGATTCCCACCTTAGGCACACACAGATGGCTAGAAATGAGGGATCTCCCCACTGTGATCAAACCATAGACGTGGATATCTAGATGCCACCTGCTCCCCTGTGCTTGCCCCTGACTCAGACTTTCAGGGATGTCTGGCGTTTCTCATTTTGCTACTTGTGAGCAAATATCCAAATTTTCTTTCTTTCTTTTTTTTTTTTTGGCTAGGGAATAGAGTTAAGTGACTTGCCCAGGGTCACACAGCTGGTAAGTGTTATGTGTCTGAAGCCAGATTTGAACTCAGGTCCTCTAGAATCCAGGGCCTGTGCTCTATCCATTGCACCACCTAGCTGCCCCCCAAATATCCAAATTTTATAGGGAATCCTAAGATTGTACATCTCGAGCTACCTCTGAGGCCAGCTAGGCCGTTCCTTTCATTTCAGTGATGAGGAAATTGAGGAGGAAGTGAAGTAACCTGTCCAAAGTCAAGGAAGTAGTAATCACACCCATCCTAGATCAGGAGGCAGGAAGATCAGTGTCCTCTTGTGGCCTCAGGTGGAGTGGGAGCCCGAGTGCTTTGGTAAATATTAACCGGATTTCTGGAATAAAGAATATGCTCATGACACACCTTTTAATTTAATTTGCATTATTAACATTTCCTCCATTACTTAATAATTTCAATCAAGCTCTGATTGTAGATTTGCCATTTCCAGCGTGAAAATACTGACATTGAAAATTGAACAATCAGGGGCAGCTAGGTAGAGCAGTGGATAGAGCACCAGCCCTGGATTCAGGAGGACCTGAATTCAAATCCAGCTTCAGACGCATAACACTTACTAGCTGTGTAACCCTAGGCGAGTCACTTAACTCCATTGCCTAATAAAAAAAAAAAAAGAAAATTGAACAATCAACTCAAGCTGGTTCCAGCATAGCCCTGAGTAGAGGGCCTGTGGTCTCCTGTGTGGAGATATTATAGTTTAATATTGCCTGATTTTTTCACAACATGACTATGATGGAAGTGTTTTACATGACTACACATGTATAACCTATATTGAATTTCTTTTCTCCTCAATGGGGGGTGGGGTGGGGAGGGAGGAAGGGAGAGAATTTGGAACTCAAAGTTTTAAAATGGAATGTTAAAAATTATTTTTACATGTAACTGGGGAAAAGTAAAATACTAAATAAAGAAAAAAATAGTGCCGATTTAGCGATCTGTGTGGGTGTCTTAGCCTATATATACTTGACTGTAAACTGCTAGAAAACAGGGATTTTATTTTGTCTCATCTAAATTGTATTTTTCCCAGTGACAAGTACAGGGTTCTTCATGTAGTAGGCACTTAATATGTGCTTTTTGTACTGGTCTGTACTGGATGGAAAGGATTTGTCACCTCCATAGACTCAGGAGGAGTGTAATGAGCTGCCTGGAAACATAGCGAGCCCCCATCACTAGTGGCCTTCAAGTGGAAACTACATGAGCACTTGTTGCTGTGTTGTGAAGAGGACGTCTTTTAAGTTAGCAGTTTGGATCAAATGCTTCCTGAGTTTTCTTCCAGCTCTGAAATCCTGTGATTCTATGAGGGGGGTGAAAAGGACTCTTGTCCCTTGGGTAGAGGAGGTCTGTAGTCTCTGTGTGGCCCTGTCAGGGGACTTGGGCCCCTAGTTTTGAAAGAAAGGCCCCCTGCCCTGTTGGTCTCTTGCAGAACCCTCTTTCTTTACTTCCCAGACCCTCGAAGGGGACCAGGCCATCCTGCAGCGAATAAAGAAATCAGTCCGGACGATTCATAGCTCTGGCCTCGGTGAGTGAAGGGGCAGCCGCGCTGGCCGGGGTGGTGGTGGCAGCCAGAAGCCCTCCCTGCTCCTTCCCACCCTCCGGTCCCCAGCTAACTCAGAACAACACCCCCTTCCTAAGACACGACCCAGCTGACAGCTCCCCGACGGACTTCCCTCCCCAGCCCACGTGGAGAATGAGGAACAGTACAGCGAGGCCCTGGAGACCTTTGGCAACAGCCACCTCTCCCAGAACAACCATGAGCTATCCACAGGCTTCCTGAACCTGGCTGTGTTCACCCGGGAGATGGCTGCCCTCTTCAAAAACCTGGTAAGGACGGAGAAGATGGACTGGCTTGCCGCCCCTCCCCCTTCCTCCCCTCAGGACCGCACGGTCTAGCTGAGCTAGAGGACAGCGTTACTGCTCAAAGAATGTGGAGCTTCAAGGTCCCGTGTCACCTAGGTGGCACGGTGGAGTCAAAAAGACCCGAGTTCAAATCCTTCCTCACGTGCTCTCTAACTTCGACCCTGAACACGTCACAGGATCATAGGTTTAGAGTTGGAAGGGTCCTTAGATAACATAGTCCAGTCCTTTTACAGAGAAGGAAATTGAGGCTCAGACTAGCTATGTGACCCCACGCAAGTCCCTTGTGAAGATAAGAGACTTACCTAGGGTCACGTAGCTAGTAAGTGTTTCAGAAGAGATTTGAACCCAGGACTTCCTCTCTCAGTCTTAGTTTCCTCACCTGTACAAAGAGGATAGTTCTATCACCTGGGTTGTTGTGAGGCTCAAGACGAATCTCATATATATATAGTGTTTGGCAAACCTCAGTGCACCGTGTAAATGGTGTATGTGTAATATACATGTATTTGTATGTATGTACGCACAAGTGTATATAAACACCATTATTGTTATTGGAACAAGCCTTTCCTTTTACAGATGAGGAAACTGAGGCCCAGAGCAGTAAGTAGCAGAGCTGGGATTAGAACCCAGGCCCCCTGATCATTACAGCCCAAGAAGTTTATAAAGTCCTTTTCATACCGTGACCCCGTGAGGAGTGTAGTGAAAGTCTCATGACAATTGAGGAAGTTGAGGCCTAGAGAGAGGAAATGTTTCAACCACGAATCTGGCAAGTGTTAGCCGTAAGATTAGAACGTGGCCTTCCTTTTCTGCACACGGGACATTGCCCGATGACGTGAGGATCGTTGTACGGTCTGATGATGAGGAAACGGGGAGAGCACTGAGGGTGCGGGTGGCCTGGGAAGGCTTTGCAGAGGGCTCCTACTTTGACTTGGCTCTTGAAAGATGACTGGGAAGGGGGACATCCAGGCTGGGGAACTATGTGCGCTAAAATGTGAAGGCAGGTAGGAGGCCTGCTGCCTGGAGGTGGAGGCACCTGGGTGGAGTGGAAAGGGCCTTCTTGCCCAAAGACCCAGCTCCAAGCTTAGCTCTGCCACGTTACGCATATGTGTCCCAGAAAAAGTCATGGTCACTCTCTGGGCCTCAGCTTTCCTATCTATAAAGTGGGGGCTGGGCTAGACAATTCAATTTGGTTCAGTTCATTCAGCAAGCAATTTTATCAGCTACCTAATGTGCCAATACACTTTGCTAAGTGGTAGAAATACAAAGAGAAAAATGAAACAGTGCTTGCCCTCAAGAAGCTTATATTCTATCAAGTGAGATGATATATACACAGATAAGTATATGCAAAGTAAATACAAGGTAGTAGCTCCGTCTCTGTTTCTTTCAGGTGCAGAACCTGAATAACATTGTGTCTTTCCCCCTGGACAGCCTGCTGAAGGGGCAGCTGAGGGATGGCCGACAGGTGAGGTTTTTGTGGGGTAAAAAGAGGTACGTGAGTCTTTGCAGCTGGTTGGGCTCTCCTCAGGTTCAGGGGCAAGGGCTCCCAGAGAGAGGTCACCGGGGCGCCTCAAATCCCTCAAATCACCTCCTAGGAAAAGTGTAGGGGAAATTTTAAGACCTATCTGAGGTAGGTTTAGGCCTTGAAAGACATACTCAACTCCATTAAGTACAATGAGAAAGTAACTTTCAGAGGAACTCTTTTCCCACTCTGATGGAGTAAAAATGCTACAGGGAGAGACCAGGAGGGAATGGGCAGCTGAGGGCTATCCCGTCACAAAGAAATCCCCACTGATTTTTCTGGTTGTTGGTGTGTTTGTCTTTCGTTCTCGAAGAGGGTCATGACATCAGGGAGATGATGACATGACTTACAGTTGACTTTGGTTTGAGTGAGGGAGGGTTGTGCCAGGTCACCAGCCTCACTTTCTCCTCCAGAGCCATCTGGGTCCAGTGGCCAGATACTCATCAGGA
>NW_020954637.1:1911801-1941529 GCF_900497805.2 Vombatus ursinus
GTCTATTTTTCTTTTCTTTTTTTATTATTTAATATTTTTTCCAAATTACATGTAAAAACAATTTTAACATTCTTTTTTTTTTTCAAATTTTGAGTTCCAAATTCTCTCTCCCTCCTCTCTCCCACCTTGAGAAGGCAAGCAATTTGACATAGGTTATACATGTGTGGTCATGCAAAGCACATTTCCATGTAAGTCATGCTGTGAAAGAAAACACAGGGAAAAAAAAGCAAGAAAAATAAAGAAAGGAAAGAAAAACTATCTTTGATCTGCATTCAGGCTCTACCAGTTCTGTCTCTGGAGATGGACACCACCTTTCATCATGAGTCCTACAGAATTGTCTCAGATCATTGTATTGCTGAGAACAGCTAAACTGAAGTTCTGTGTTCTAAGGTCTTCCTGCGTATTCCATGATTTCATGAAACACGGACTCCAGTGTCAGTGAGGGGAAGAGGGAGGAACTTGGAGGCGACAGTGGGGCCTGGACACTGTGGGAAGAGCTTCCCCACCATCCCCATCAGCCAGGTGTCCGCTGATGTCACCCCAACATGACGAGGCTAAAGGGGGAGGGCGGACTTAGAGGGTGGAGGCTGAATGGTGCTCGGAGGACTCCCCGGGGAGAAAGCTGCCTGGCAAAGGATTCTCTGGACAGCCCTCGAGATGTGCTGTGTTTGCCTCCCCAGGGGCTCACTCCCAGCTCTGGGGCCGTCTTCTCTCAGTCCCTGGGAACAGCCCAAACCAGACAGGCAGCTTTCTTTGAAGTGGGTGGGGTTGGGGATGAGGGAGAGTTGGGGGTGGGGAGTGCCTCACCTTTGGGCTCCTGGGCTTGGCCCTACCTCCACAGTGCAAAGAGTGGAGGCGACTGGACTGGAGGTCCTGGGAAGGGTCTCACACCCTCATCAGAGGCTGAAGTAGCCCCGGTGAATTTAGGCCTGGGAGTCATTGAGAGCCTATTAGAGTCCAAGGCCTTTCTGATCATGTGGTAAGAGAATTGTGAGACAGTGGGAGGATGTCAGGCTTTAAAGTTAGATGCTCTAGGCTCAAATCTTTCCTTTATTATTATTTTGTTGTTGTTATTGTTGTTGTTTTTTGCTAGGCAGTGGGGTTAAGTGACTTGCCCAGGGTCCCACAACTAGTGAGTGTCATGTGTCCAAGCAGGATTTGAACTCAGATCCTCCTGACTCCAGGGCCGGTGATCTATTCACTGTGCTACCTAGCTGCCCCTCCCTTTATTATTTATCCTTTGCTTTGCTTTGAGAGAGCTGGACTAGATAACCCTGTGTGTTCCCTTCCATTTTGAAATCTGTGACCTCATGGTGATTCGACAGACTCATTTTACAGAGGAGGAAATCGAGTCTTTGAGAGGTTAAGTGACTTGGCATTCACACCCAGGTTCTTAGGGCAGGGTAGAGACCCCAGGCCGCTTGAGAGCCCTCGTGGTCCTCCCCACCCCCCAACTAGGGCACTTCATATCTCAGTTTCTCCATCCGTAAGTCAAGTAGTTTGGTACAACGCTGAGGTACCCGTTAAGCCCTTTGGATCAAACCTAGATGAAAAGGCCTGGGCTTTTCAAAGGGGTGGAATCATGAAAAATGACCCAGCTGGTTTGGAATCAGAAAACCTCAGGCTCAGGTTCTGGTAAGGCTGGATGTGTTTGAGCAAGGCACTTAACCTCTCTGAGGGTCAGTTTCCTCACTTCGTAAAATGATGAGGTTATATTTAGGTAATCTCCAACGTCCCTTCTCTCTCCAGCAGTACGCATGCATGTGTCCTCTCCCCATCCCCATCCACCCTCAGCCCAAATCCAGGTGTATTGCTGCTTACCCGGGCACTAGCCCATTGCAGGAGGTACTACTGTGTCAGGCTCTAAAAACAAGTCCCTTTTCACCCCTTGGGGAGGAGCTGACAGTGCAGTGGTACTTTCCCCTTCCATTGGCCCATGAGGTCAAGCAGGGCAAGGACTCTAGTCCCAGGTGAGGTCAAAACATTTGACCTTTCTGGGTCTCGGTTTCCTCATCTGTAAAAGGAGGAGTTTGGATTAGTCAATATCTCAGTCCATTTCTAGTCCTAAAACCTATGATTCTATGATGATTATTCTCCTTGTACAGAGGAGGAAACTGAGGCCCAGGGAAGGAAAGCAACTCATTCCAGGTCACAGGGCCTAGTGAGTCTATCTCCTGAATCTCAAGCCTCTGCTGTTTGCCTGGCCCTGGCAGCTTCTCACTCCATCCTCCCCACTTCAGGGTCCAAGTGGGGCTGCTGCCTGAGGGCCAGGGTATCCACAGGGATGAGGACCTCGCCTAGCTCAGTAATCAGGCACCCATTGTGTCTGTATATGGAGGGGTGGGGTGGTTGGTGCAGCTCCCAGGCTCTGTCAACCTTCTTTCATCTAGTTCTGCCCATTTCCAAAGTTTAAATGCTCACACTGAAATTTAACACTCTGCTCTTGTAAGCTGGTCTGAGCTGGTTCTACTATACTGCTGGTCGTGGGCACATTCGCTCCCACCCTTGCCAGCAGTCTGGTAAAGACTGTAGACCCTTCTCAGATGAATGTTTTTAAATGTGTAAAACAAAATACATAGCATTGCAAAGGAAATTGGTTATATTGGAATACAGCTATGAACATTTTTTTGAAAAGTTTACAGCCCCCGATCAAGAACCATTCTCCTAATATCTCTTCCAGCTCTGACATTCTGTGTGGGAAGGTCATTCGAAGCTCTTGACATTTTATGTTCTAAGGACCCTCTTAGCTATGACATTCTCTGTTTAAAGGCACCTCCCAGCTCTGACATTCTGTGTTCTAAGGGCCCTCACAGCTCTGACATTGTGAGTTCTAAGGGCTCTCTCAGCTCTGACATTCTGCATTCTAAGGGTCCTCCCAACTCTGACATTCTCTGTTTTAAGGGTCCTCTCAGCTATGACATTCTCTGTTCTGAGGGCCTTCCCAGCTCTGATATTCTGTATTCTAAGGATCCTCTCAGCTCTGACATTTTTTCCTTAAAAATCCCTCTTTTCTCCCCCTGCCCTAACGGTTTGGGTTCTAAGGCCCCTTGCAGCTTTCTGACATTCTGTGTTCTAAGCCCCTCGAAGCTCTGACATTCTCTGTTCTGAGGCCCCTTCCAGCTCCTCTGATATTCTCTACTGTAGGTCTTGCCCAGCTCTGACATTGTGTGTTCTAAGGTTCCTTCTAGCTCTTATACCCAATGATTCTGTTTTCTTAAATAGGAAGATGGCAAAGTTTAGACTGTAATAGGCAAGATGTGGAAGGGTTGCAGAGATCTGGGTCTATGAAAAGTAAGGGCAGGAGGATGACGAGGATGAGTTCAGAATGGAGTCAATTGGAGGGATGGGTTTTATGAGCATCACTGTCAGGACTAGGAGAATGAGTGCAGAGATCTGGGTGGAGGGAAAGAGCAGATTTGAGGGGCCACAGGGTCAAGACTGGGGAGGGTAGCATGATCAGTCAGTCACTAAACATTTATTAAGCACCTGCTGTGTGCCAGGCACTGTGCTAAGCACATGGGATGTAAAGAAAGACAAAAGACAGTCCTGCCCTTGAGGAGCTCACAGTCGAATGGAGGAGGCAGCGTGCAAGCAGCTACATACAAACAAGCTATATACAGGATAAATTGGAGATAATCAGTCAACAAAGCCAAGGCAGTAACATTAAGGCTTCCTGTGGAAGGTTGGATTTTAGCTCGGACTTGAGGGAAGCCAAGAGAGGGGGAGATGAGGAGAGAAAGCATTCCAGGCATGGTGAGCAGCCAGTGGGTAGGTGGAGGGATGGGGTTTGTTTGGGGGAAGGACTTAGGACTTGGGGAAGGGACCTTGGTCGGGGTGGAGGGATGAAGTCAGTCTCCAGGAATATGGGGAGGGGCGGTTTTCACAGTCAGACCCCAGGGAGCATGGCGTGGGGACGATCCCCCAAAGCCACAGAGAGGCTTGAGTTGTTCTGGGGTCCTTGACCAAGCCTCTTTCTGATCCTCTTTTTCTTGAACCACAGGATTCCAGGAAGCAGGTGGAGAAGGCGTGGAAAGACTACGAAGCCAAAATGTAAGTGTTCTCGGGGAGATGGGCTGCCCCAAGAATCTGCCGCCTTCTTCAGCAGAGCAATAATAATCACAAGGGTAACCTTCTTTTAAGGTTTACACATCCATCTCTCACACCGCCACTGGGGCATTAGTTATTGCTGTCTTACAGATGGGGAGACTGAGGCTCAGAGAGTTTGGCAGGCCATGAGACCAGGACTCTTCTACGAGTAACACGGCCTCTCTTTCTCCCTCACTACTCTCTGATGGGGTTTCTGGAGGCAGAGAGGACTCCTATTGTAGCAGGAGGGACTTAGGTGAAAGACTTTAAAAAATAAAAAAACAAAAAAACAAAAAACGAACTTCCTGATTGTAAGAGCTGAGTCAGCTGGCAAGGCCACACATCCTTTTCTTCTCGAGGAAGAAAAGCAGGGCAAGGCCTCCTCTGTGGAGGGTGTCTGCCACAGTGCTCAGCCCAGCAGGGGCATCGAATGCCGAATCTGGGCTCAGCAAATAAAGCCTGGGGTGGCTGCTGGCGTCTTCCCTGTATTTGGTTCAGAACCTGGGTCATAGTCCCTAGACCATCCTGGGGGACTGCCCCAGTGTGCATGTCCCAGGGTTGTTCTGCAGCCAAGACAGTGGGGTCCATGATAAGTCCTGGGCTCATGGAGATCACAAGAGCAAATATTTAGAGGTAGAAGCCATCCAGAGGCCGGTATTCCAGCCCTCTTATTTTATAGAGGAGGAAACTTAGGGCCTATTGGTAGTGTATACAGTGGTGAGAGCACAGGCTTTAAGGTCAGAGGACCTGGGTTCAAATCCTCGTTTTGTCACTTCTGCCTGTGTGATTTTAGACAGGACACCTTCTCTGGGTCTCAGTTTCCTCATTTGTAAAATGAGGGGGTTGGACAGGATGACCTCTAAGGTCCCTTCTGACTCAACATATATGATCCTATGATCAAATGAGATAATATTTGCTTAGCACAGTGCCTGGCACATAGTAGGTGCTTTATAAATGGTGGTGAGATGATGATGACAACGATGACGACAACGATGTCAGAGCTGGGAGGACCCTTAGAACAGCGAGTGTCAGAGCTGGGAGGGCCCTTAGAACACAGGATGTCAGAGCAGGGAGGACCTTAGAACACAGAAGGTCAGAGCTGGGAGGGCCTTAGAACAGAGAATGTCAGAGCTGAGAGGGCCCTTAGAACACAGAATGTCAGAATTGGGAGGGACCATACATAAAACAGAGACTATTAGAGCTGGGACAGCTCTCCAAGCACTGAAGGTCAGGGCTGGAAGGGCCCTTGGAACACAGAATATCAGACCACATTTTTAGACTATAGGACGTCCAAGCTGGGAGGACCCTCAGAGATCAAAGTCCAACCCCCTGATTTTAGCTTTCAGGATCCTGAAGCCCATGGAAAGATAGTAGTGGATTATTAATACATGTTGCTGGCAGGCCTTCCTGGTGTGGGGCCCAGGGCCTGGCATTTCCCCATCCTCTCGACATCCTTTGTGAAGGGGATAACGACCTTAGGGGCTGGTCGTGTCTCTGGCCTCAGCAGGCATCCCCTGAGCAGTTCTGGAGTGAATTTGCTCTGGCCATTCCAGGCCTGGCCTCCACCCCTCTGGGCCTTAGGGTCTCAGAAGGAAGCCGCCAGCTGGGGGCGTAGGGGAGGGAACCACATAGAGTCAAATTTAACAGGCACATTTATTAAGTACATCTGTGTAAAGCCCTATGATGGGCACTTGGGGGAGACAAAAATAAATGAGACTCTGGCCTAACCTTCAAGGATTATAGCAATCCAGTAAGGAAGAGAAGACATGGATACATCGTCTATAGGAGTTAGAGCTGGAAGAGGTCTGAGAGATCATGCAGTCTAATGCCTTCATTTTACAGATGAGGAAACTGAGGCTCAGAGGGGGCATACAGTTAATTTAGTAGCAGCATCAGGTCCTGTGGCTCCAAATCTGGTGTCCTTTCCACTTTAATCACAGGGGGAGGAATAGGGGCAGGATCTGGGACTTCAATGATATAGGGAACTCCCAAGTGAGGAAAATCCCTCTACAATGCAGGTCAGCACCTCCTCTGTGACATCAGAGACGTGCCTTAGAGACTTGTGTGGGACACACAGAGAGAAATGGGATATGACCTCAGGTCTTCCTGACTCAGAGATGAGCTCTCCATCTACCACACCCCAGCAGCCTCATGTTTTTAAATTATGCTTTAATTATAATGCAAATTGAAATAGATTTTTAAAATAGTCCAAAGAGAGTGGAGAGAGAGCATTTCCACTTGGGGGAAGGGTTTCTGGAGCTCTTGGGGACTGTGCTGGGCCTCCAAGAAGGAGACTGATTGCAACAGGTGGCTGGGGGTGGGGGTAGCAGGCTCTAAGGACTAGCAGAAGGGTGGGGCTGGATCCTGGGCCCCAGATAGCCGGAGCAGAGCTGGGGAAATGTTCCTCAGAGCCTGGCTGCCTGGGTGGGGTTCTTTTTGTAAAAAAAAAAGCTTCTTTGCTATCATGAATTTAGCAGCCGTCCACAAATAAGTCAATCAGCAAGGCTTTCTTAAGTGTCTGCTATGTGCCAGGGCCTGTGCTAGGGACCAGGGGTACAGAAACAATGAATGAGACATTCCCAATGTTACAGGAGCTTAGGTTTTTCAATGGGGGAGACTCGTGCACAAAATAATATGTATAGAATAAATATAAAGAGAATAAATACAAATATAGGCCGAGCAGTTAAATACATGGTTGTTTGGGAAGGAAGGAAAGAAGGGAGAAATGAAAGGAAGGAAAGGAGGGAGGGAGGAAAGAAGAGGAGAAGGGAGAGAGGGAGAAAGAGAAAGGGAAGGGAAGAGAGGGGGAGGAGAGAAGGAAGGAAGGGAAGGAGGGAGGGAAAGAAGAAGGAAGGAAGATTAAGTTACGAGTTAGGCACCATGCTAAGCACTAAGGATACAAATACAAGCAAAAGACAGTCCCTGGCCTCAAGGAGCTTAATTCTAATGGGGGAACACAATACATCAAAGGAAGTGATAAAGGGGGTGGAGAGTGGGGATTGAAAGGACAAGAAGAAATGGAGGGAACATGGTTTTGAAGTCCAAGAAGCCAGGATCAGGGCCAGGAGGGAAAAGATGCAAAAAGAATGAGGAAGAGGATTGTATAAGAGACTCTGAATGTCTGACATGTACAGTGGTTATGTTGTTGTTGTTTTGGAAAAAAAAGAAACAAACCATAAAGAACTGGGTTAAAGTTCTGCTTCTGACCTTGGGCAAACCTCTCAGTCTTTCAGGAAAACTCTAAACCTGTAGGTTACCAAGAGGGTGGCAACCTGCACTGTCAGAAGGGATTGTCCTCATCTGTGAGTTCTTATACCAGTGACCACCCAGGGCCAATCCCTATCCCTCTATGTCAAGTTTAACAAGGCAGTAACAAAATGGCTCCTATTGGGTGGGGACCTCTCCAAGGCCAGGGTGACCACGGGGTCTCTGAATTTCACGGTAAGTGTTGGAGTCTAGAGTGAGAAGTGTGAGAAGTATGGTTCCTGTCCCTCCAGGGTCCCCATTCTGTCTGCAGTGAGAGGACTGTCCTTGTTGCTCAGCTTGGGATCCTCTGGAGGGGGGAATAAAGTCAGCTGTGTTCAGGCACTGGAGCCTCAGGCCTTGCCATATGGCCTTAGCAAGGGCCAGGTCACCAGGGATAGAGCGATGTCCTTAGAATTAGGAAGACCTGGGCTCAAGTCATGCCTCTGGGGACCCTGGCCAAGTCTCTAGCTCTCTGTTAGCCTCAGGTCTGTAAAATGGAGATAATAATACCTGTAAAATTTAATCATGGAGCATCTAGGCAGTACAATGGATAGAGCGCCAGGCCTGGAGTCAGGAAGACCTGAATTTAAGTCCCACCTCAGACACTTACTAGCTGTGTGACCCTGCACAAGTCACTTAACCTGTTTGCCTCAGTTTCCTCATCTGTAAAATGAGCTGGAGAAGGAAATGGTAAACCTGTCCAGTATTTTTGCCAAGAAAACCCCAAATGGGTCACGAAGAGTCAAAAAGGACTGAAATAACTGAACAAGAACTTAATCATGGGATTATTATAAGGTTTAAATATGATAATGTATGATAAGACCTATATGAATGCCAGTTATTATCTTGGACAGGCCACTCTGGGGACCCGGTTTTTTCTCATTTGTTGAATGAGTGTGTGAATCAGATCCTGTGATTTGACCAGGGTTTCTTAACCTGTTCTGTGTGTCCAGAACCCATCCTTGGACAGTGTGGGACAGCCCAGGGACCCCATCTTGGAATCAGTTTTTAAATGCATGGAACAAAATAGGGATTACATTAAATAACATAGGATTACAAAGGAAGCCAATTATGTGGAAATATAATGATCAAAATTAAGAACAAGCAAATCAAACCAAATTTCTGGACTCCAGGTTAAGAACACATGGAGATGATGATAATAGGAATTACATTTATATGGTGCTTTAAGGTTTGCAAAGTTCTTCATATAAGTTATTGTTTGATTCTCACAGTGTTTCTGTTAAGGGAGTCTTTTGTGGGTAAGATTATCCTTTCTCTACAGGTGAAGAGATTGAGGCACAGAGTGGTTAAGTGACTTACCTATGGTCACACAGTTAAGCTAGAAAGTGGCAGAGGTGGCATTAGAACTTAAGTGTCTCACTCTGTGTTTTAAAGTTCTTTCCAGCTCTGACATTCTGGGTTCTAAGGCCCCTCCCAGCTCTGACATTCTGTGTTCTAAGAACCTTTCCAGCTCTGACATCCTGTGTTCTAAGGGCCCTCCCAGCTCTGACATTCTGTGTTCTAAGGCCCCTCCCAGCTCTGGCATTCTGTGTTCTAAGATCCCTCCCGGCTCTGACATCCTGGGTTCTAAGGTTCCCCCCCCAGCTCTGACATTTTATGGTTTTGCTGACCTCGATCAGTGCATCAATAAAGCTGTGATACCCCCCAGAGATGATGAGAGCTGAGGGTAGACGGGCTCTTCCAGGCTTTTATCTCTGTGTGGTCTCCAGGGCCAGGCTGGAGAAGGAGAAGGAGAGGTCCAAAATGCCTGGAGGGAGTCCTGGAGAGGCAACTCAGGACACCCAGAGAGAGCGCCGGGTCTTCCAGCTGCACATGTGTGAGGTGGGATGGCGTGTGCCTGATGGGTGCTCTCTGGGCATACCAACGGGCCCATCTGGGATCCCGGTATGGGCCCGAGAGGCCAATGGCCTGGGATCCAGGCCCCAAGCTCTTCTGGGCCCCTTTCAGCTCCAAGATCCTCGGGTAGGGATGACTCGGTGTCAGATGACACGGGGCCAGAGAAGGCCGATGTCTCCCTGGCACCAGGGCAAGGACAGGGGCTGACCAGGGCAGGAGCAGTGAGGTGACCTCAGGGAACCTGTTGTCTCAAAGTCCCAGCCTTTGTGCTAGAACAGGTTATCTGCAGGCTCTTGTCCCCAAGAATGATAATGGTAACGCATGGTTATCTGTGCTTGCCTAATAACAATCCAGCAAAAGTAGTTAAAAAAAAAAGAAAGAAAAAATGATAACAATCCAGTAAAGTAGGTCATGCAAATGTTATTATTTTCATTTTAGAAATGAGGAAACCAAAGTTCATAAAGGAAGGGGGGAGGGGTTAGCCAAGATTCAACCCCCAGTGTCTTTCCACTCGGCCATCTCTCCAGATAGCTGCCACCCCTCCTGTCCACCAGTGACCCTAGTTCTCAGGCCTACTCCTCTAGCCAGTTCCTGGACCCAGGCTGGGAAGAAATGGGAAAGGGGCAAAGGTGACGGAACCAAAGAGTTCTGGCTAATGTCTCCCTGGCTCCCCCCTCTCCCTTAGTACCTGCTAAAAGCTAGCGAGAGCCAGATGAAACAAGGTCCTGACTTCCTGCAGAGCCTCATTAAATTCTTCCACGCCCAGCACAAGTAGGTGTTTGGAACAAGCCCCGCTTTCCCCTCTCCCCATCCAGCCCTCTTGCTCTGGGGCCCTCTCCAGGGCCATAGTAAAGGATTGGAGCCTGAGATCTTGCGTCCCTCTTGGTTGGGTCATGACCCAGCAAATCTATTCTGGATATCTTTAGTCAGCCATCATTCTGGCTGGTGATGGGGGTGGGGACCAATGCTGGGGGAGGGAGTGTCCTCTGACAGTCCCCAACTTTCCTTTTAGGTAAGGGGAGCTGGGCCTCTTCCCTTCCCTCTCTGACCTGGGGGGGCGGGGAGCAGGGTAAAGTGGCCCCATATCCCTAGGTACCCTATGATGCTCTAAGCCACCTTCCTTTTTCTCCTTCTGATCTCTGTCTCTCATTGTGTCTGTCCAACCGTCCAACCATCCATCCATCCATCCATCCGTCCATCTGTATACCTGTTTGTCCTTCCCTCCTTTGCCCTCTGAAAACCCTTAGCTTTTTCCAAGATGGCTGGAAGGCAGCTCAAAGCCTGTCTCCCTTCATAGAGAAATTGGCAACCTCAGTGCATTCGGTAAGTTACAACTCTGGAGGTGTGGCCAGCTGCCATTGTTGAATGGATAGATAGATGGATGGATGGATGGGTGAGTGGATGGATGGATGGGTGGGTGGGTGGATGGATGGATGGATGGGTGGATGGATGGATGGGTGGGTGGATGGATGGATGGGTGGGTGGGTGGATGGGTGGATGGATGGGTGGATGGATGGGTGGGTGGATGGGTGGGTGGATGGATGGGCGGATGGGTGGGTGGATGGGTGGGTGGATGGATGGGTGGATGGATGGATGGGTGGGTGGATGGATGGGTGGATGGATGGATGGATGGATGGATGGATGGGTGGGTGGATGGATGGGTGGATGGAACATTTATTAAGCACTTACTATGTGCCAAGCACTGTGCTAAGTCTTGGAAATTCAAATACAGTACACACAATAGTCCTTGCCCTCAAGAAGCTTACACACTAATGGTGGAAGGCAAGGCAAGTCAACAAGCATTTATTTAGTGCTTACTGTATGCTAAACATTGTTCTAAGCACAGAGAATACAAATACAAAAAGACAGTCCTTGCCCATGTGGAAAGCAGGAGAAGAAGAGTTCTCAAATCAGGGCAATGCTGTAGGCAAGGAGAAGGAGAGGAAGTCTGGACTGAGAATCTGGAGGGAGGGAGGTGAAGCATGACTGTGGTCTTTACTAAAATGGGGGCCCTGGGCTGGGAGTTACCGATCAGAAGAGGAAGATGTCAGGGTGAAGGGTTCTCCAAGATGGCAAAATGGCAGCCAAGAAGGAGGAGGAAGAATATGGAGATAGAGTCTGGGCATGAGCGGGGTGAAGCATGGTTGGGATCCTTTCTAAAAAGGTGGTAAAATGAATGGATGGGTGGAGGGAGGGAGGAACAGAGGGAGGGAAGGATAGATGGAGGGAGAGAGGGATGGAGGGAAGGAGGGAAGGAGGGATGTAGGGAGAGAGGGAAGGATAGATGGAAGAAAAGAAGGATGGAGAGAGGAATGAATGGAGGGAGGGAAAGGAAAGGAGAAATGGTTGGAAGGATGGAGGGAGGGAGAGAGGGATGGAAGGATAGAGGGAGGGAGGAATGGATGAATCTGGCTACTATGCCTGGAAAGCTACGCAGTACACAGTGGATGTGATAAGTCTGGCCCGTGTGCCCATGATAAGTCTCTCCTGCGCCCATCTATGTATACCCCTGTAAGCATAGTCAGTGCAGTGCTTGTCTGCAGGGGAGGTCCTGCCCACAGACATGGTGAGGCCAGTCCTTGTGCAGGCTCCGGGCAGCAGCAGCTGCCAGGGGTGGGGGAGCCGGACTAGGGCTGGCAGCTGCAATCTGCCTTCTTCCTTCCCCAGCTGCACCAGGCCCATGAGGAGGACATTCAGAAGCTCACACAGATCCGGGACTCTCTCCGGGGTGCCCTGCAGCTGGAGAGCAGAGAGGTCAGGCCCGGAGCTGAGAGCTCTTGAGCCCTCCCCCACTCCACCTCAGGCACCCCCTCCCCAGGAGGGCCAGAGCCCTCCTGAATGAGCCACTGTCCAAGTGAATAGCAAGCTATAAGGGAGACTCCCTCCCCATCCCCCGAGGAGGCTTCCCCAGGGCAGGACCCACTCCCCATCCCTCTACCCCAAGGATGGCCCCCCACCGAGCCAGGCACTCTAACCTTTGGCCTTTGGGTGACAAAGCAGGAAAACTCAAGTCGGAAGAACTCTGGGAGTGGCTACAGCATTCACCAGCACCAAGGGAATAAGCAGTTTGGCACAGAGAAGTCGGGCTTTCTGTACAAGAAAAGTGATGGGTGAGTCTGGGTGAGGGAGGAGGATTCTGGATCTGGCTGTGCTGCGTGTGTTTGCATTGACTGTCCCAAAGCCAATGGTCAAGGTACAGAGTGTTGGGGCGAGAAGACTGCTCTGGGCATCCGTAGGCCTGCTGGGGTGGGAATCCTGGCTCTGACTCTTAGCCACTCGGTGACCTCAGGGGAGGCTCATCACCTTGGGCTCCTCGTCAGTAAGATGAGTATTTAAAAACAAAATCAGATTTGTGATGTCATAGGTGTAGGAAGCATCCCCCCAATGCTTTCATCCCAATTCATAGTCTTGGGGAGTTTGCTTGGACGCAGAACAGGGGGTGATTGGTGCAGGGTCTCAGGACAAGTGCAAGGCAGAGCAGGCTTGAGCTAGACCTGGAGGCTCTGCCATGCTGCGTCTCGTGGAGATAATAATGCTTGCCATGCATTTGATGGTTAGAAGGGACCTCAGAGGACAAACAGGCCCAGAGAGGAGGTAGCACAGCATTGTGGGTAGAGTGAGGAGGACCAGGCTTCAGACCCAGCCTCTGATCTTGACTAGTTGTGTGACTGGTGATGAATCCCTTGTCCTCTCTGAACCTCAGTCTCCTCGTCTGGAAAATGGAAAGAATGATCTCTGTAAAGTCGACCTCATAGGGTGGTGATGAGCAAAGTATTTTGTGAAACTTTAACCTCTGTGTTGGGAACGGGAACTGGACCTGGGCTCTCACTGGGGTAGGGAACTTCCAGGTGAGGAAATTCCCTCCAACAATGCAAGTGGGCATGTTCTCTGCAGCACATAGAATTGCCTAGAGCCCCGTGAGGTGAAGTGACCGGCCTGGGGCTACTCAGGGATTATGGGACAGAAGCAGGATTTGTCTTTCTGACTTTGAGGTCACTTCTCTGGCCATGTTGCAGCTAATTATTTATTTAGTGCCTTCTATGTGTTGGGCACTGTGCCAAGAAAGGAAATAAGTATCTATTAAGAGCCTACTATGTGCCAGGCACTGTGCTAAGGAAGGAAGGAAACAAGCATTTATTAAGAGCCTACTATGTGCCAGGCACTATGCTAAGGAAAGAAGGAAACAGGCATTTATTTAGAGCCCACTATGTGCCAGGCACTGTGCTAAGCCCTAGGGGTACAAAGAAAGGCAAAAGGTCATTTCTGCCCTCAAGGAGCAGTTTCCCTGTCAGACTTCTGACTCCCCTAGGACAGGGACTGTGTCTCCTCCTTCAGCCTGGAGGTCCTGTCAGGCCTAGGACTGTGTCTGCACTGGGCCCGCCTGCCCCCCAAGAATGAGAGCTTCTGGAGGGATAGGTAGGTAAGGAGGCCCGCCAGGGATGGCGTAGGCCTGGCACGGGCTCCGTCTTCCCTGACAGTCGTGGGTCCAGCTGTAATCCTGGGCTTTCCTCTTTCTCTTTTTGGACCCCAGAATTCGGAGAGTTTGGCAGAAGAGGAAGTGCGGAGTCAAGTACGGTTGCCTGACCATCTCTCACAGCATGGTGAGAGGCCAAGGGGGTTGGGGCTTTCCTGGGGAAAGCGAATGACCAGTTAGCAAGAGGGGAGGGTGGGCCTGAGCTGGCAAGATGGACCAAGCTGCAAGCCCTCATCTCCCAGGTGATGTCTAGCTGGGGCCCAGAGGTTGGAGGCTCACTGTCCAGGCCAGGGAGGGGTGGGAGGTGATGAAGATAATCTCCCATTTTATAGATGGGGAAATAGAGGACCCAAGAGATCCTATGAAACTGAGTCCTGAGAAAGATGTGTCTGCCCCCGAGAAGCCAAGCATATTCACGCCAAGGAATTCTACCCTTCTCATTTATTTCTCTTCCCTCCCTTCTGCCCATTCTTACAGATAAATCGGCCACCGGTGAAGCTGACCTTGCTGACCTGCCAAGTGAGGCCAAGCATGGAGGAGAAGAAGTGTTTTGACCTAGTGACCCGTGAGTAGTGGCTGCCTTCCTCTTCCTCCCTAACTCCCCAAATCCGGGAAAGAAGGATCTTGCCCTGGCCTCCAAGCCTCCTTCTCAAGTGAGCTCAGGCAAGTGTGGACAGGGGCCCAGAGCAGCTCCTGGAGGTTCCAGCTTCACTCATCCAGTATTTAGGGAACTGCTGCCATGTGCAAGGGCTTTCTGCCCGGGGCCTGTGAGGGGGTTCAGGAATAAAAAAGTCACCGTCCCTGCTTGCTGGGAGCTTCTTGTCCAGTAGAGCATCTAATAGACAGTGGAACACATTAGTGTAATTGGAGGTGAATTTCAAAAAATAGTGGGTGACTATAATAAGGCAAAGAGGAGTATAAACTGTTAGAAAAGGCCAGGAGAGCGGGAGGCCACTTATGCCCAGGGGAATTGATGGAGGCTGATACAGTATAATGTTAAGATTAGAAGAGCCCTGAGAACACAGAATGTCAGAGCTGGGAGGGCCCTTAGAACACAGGATGTCAGAGCTGGGAGGGGGCCTTAGAGATGATCTAATCTAAGAACTTCTTTTTCCTGGGAAGGGAATTGAGGCCTATAAAACGGAAGGGACTTTTACAAAGTTACTGACTTGTCAGTGACAGTGCTAGGACCCCCAATACAGGGATCTTGCAGGACAGGAGAAGATACTGCTGTCCTGCTCCTGAGCCGGGAGTCCCTGGCCCTGACTGGGGGGCTTGGGGGTTTTCCCTGGTGCTCCAGGCGGCCCCCTTCCCTTATCTCCCTGTAGATAACCGGACGTACCACTTTCAGGCTGAGGATGAGCATGAATGTGAGGCGTAAGTGTTCCTGGTCCCTCCTCTGACCTCTTGCTTTCTCCCCCCTTTCCATCCCCTTTATCTCAGGGCAGGTCCTGGGATCCCGTGGGGTTCTCCTGGGGGCTTTGAGAGGGCTGAGTATGCCACTGTATCCAGGGAAGGGGGCTGTTGGCTTTTCATCCCTAAGGAGAAGCTCAGCCCACTTGGGCAACACAGTCATCCTTCCCAGGTGCATCACCACCTTGGAATGGATTCCCCTGCCCTCAGGTGTAGCCACTGCCTCGGTTTCCCCCTGCAGGTGGGTGTCCGTGTTACAGAACAGCAAAGATGAGGCCCTGAGCAGTGCCTTCCATGGGGAGTCAGGAGGTGGACTTCAAGGGAGCCCCGTGGGGGCCGGGCTGGATGGGGACCTTCGGGACCTCACCAGGCTGGTCATTGCTGAGATCAAAAGCAGGCCTGGAAATGGTCAGTGCTGTGACTGTGGAGCAGCAGGTAGGCGGGCAGGGGGCTGGGGATGTATGTGTAGTAAAGGGGAACCAATTCAATGTAATTGATTTAATTAAGCACAGATTCTGCTTAGGTGCTGGGGGAGACACCGCGGGATGTAGTCTCTGCCCTCACAGAGCTTAGAGTCCAGTAGTGCTATAAGAAAAAAGACCCAGCTAACTCTAATGGAGACGTCTGGTCTGCTGGAGAGAGGCCAGCCATGCTGCAGGAGGGACATTGCTAACATAAGGGATCACTTCCTGGGGGACTTTCTGGAGGAAAGCACATTTGAGTGGGGCTTTAAAGGAGGAGGAAGAGTTTAATAGGTCAAGACAGAAAGGATGACTTTGGGTTTCTTACACTTTACTCTCCTTCACGCTGGGCAGCTAGGTGACACCATAGTGCATAGAGTAATGGGCTCGGAACTGGGAAGACTCATCTTCACGAGTTCAAATCTGGCCTCAGACCTTTGCTAGCTGTGTCTGACCCTGGGCAAGTCACTTAACCTTGTTTGCCTCAGTTTCTCCATCTGTCAAATGAGTTAGAGAAGGAAATGGCAAACCATTCCAGTATCTTTGCCAAGAAAACCCTAAAGTCCAGCCAAACTAGCTTTCTCAGTACTCCATTCCTATAACAAACTCCCGTCTCACATGTGCCTGTTAAAATCCTTAGATTCCTTCAGAGTTAGCTCAGGCTCCAGCTTCCCCATGAGGCCTTTCCTGATCCCCTCAGCTGCTGGTACCTCCCACCCACATTACTCTGATTTGTTTTGTCTCTATTTTGCATCTGTGTACGTGATGTCTCCCCAGTAGAATGTAAACTTCTTGAGGACAGGGATGGCTTCATTTTTGTATTTGTGTCTCCACCACTTTGCATAGTACCTGGCACATAGTAGACATTTAATATATTTGTGTTGGACCACTGATGGGTTGATTGAAGGTAGTCTCAGGGTAGGAAACAGGGAGAGAAAAGACGTAGAGTTCTGATAGCCAGGGGCGTATCAGAGGGCAAAAAGAAGGCCAGGTTGACTGGAATATGGCATATGTAAAGGGGAGTATATAAAGTAAGCTTAGAAACAGAGGGTAACTCCAGAAGGGTCATCCTTTCCAGAGAGGGACCAGGGAAGCCCCAGACAAAGGGTGTGTTTAGGGAGCCATTTCCACCCCTCAGCAGATGCCTCTCTTCCTTCCAGACCCCACATGGCTTAGTACCAACCTGGGCGTCCTGACCTGCATCCAGTGCTCAGGAGTCCACCGGGAGCTGGGCGTGCGCTTTTCCCGCATCCAGTCACTCACGCTGGATGTGTTGGGCCCCCCAGAGTTGTTGGTGAGCAGTAGTAGCAGGGTGGGGGAACCTGGGTAAGATGGGGGAAACCTAGTGGGTGGGGAAGAGGCCCCACCCACAGACCCTGGCATTGGTCCCTTCCCTGGCCTGACAAAGCGCACCCCCTCCTCACATGCAGCTGGCTGTTGGCATTGGAAATATGCAGTTCAATGATATTATGGAAGCCCAGCTCACTTTGAATGGTGCCACCAAACCATCCAGTGAGAGTGATATGTGAGTAGTCCTATTATGCACACGGGGGAAGGGGATCCATTCTTGAGGGGCATCTCTTTGAGGAGGGAGATCCCAGGTCTGAGGGTCTTCAAAGCAGGACTTGTTGCAGTCCCAGGTCCATGGGTCCCCAGGAGAGGTCTGAAGACAATGGGGGTATATGGGGTTCCTCTGATCAAAGGATTTAGGGGAGGGTAGATGGCCCAGGTCTAAAGGTCCTGGGGTGGGGGATTGTCTCTTTCAGGAGCACCCGAAGAAACTACATTGTTGCCAAGTACGTGGAACACAGGTTTGCTCGCCGAGGCGGGTGTGAGCCCCACAGACTTTGGACAGCAATCTGCAACCAGGACCTCCCAGCTGTACTAGAAGCATTTGCCAATGGCCTGGACTTTGGGCAGCCACTACCTCGGCCAGATGGGCAGGTAGGACCTTCCTCCCCACTTCTCGCCTTCCACCTTGGTCCAGGGATCCTTCAATGACCATCACTAGTTCTCCCTCACCCCGAGATATGACCCCATTCCATCATGCCTGGTAAAACCTATGAACAGCCAAGTGACCTAAGACATTGTTATTAAGCACCTACTCTGTGCCTAGCACATAGGACGGAGAAATCAGAAAGGGCAGGGATAGTCACAGAGGGTTTCTTGGAGGAAACAGGACTTGGGCTGGACCTTGGAGGATGGAGGCAGGAACAAAGTGTATGGAGGTCAGAAGAAGTGGGATGGATTCTTGGGATAATGAGAAGACAGGCTTAATCTGAGTGGAGAGTTTGTGGCAGAGATCATAGCAGTCTGTTTGGGCGTAGGGAAAAGAAACAGCTCACGCAGCTTGGGGCTCTGGGACCACGGGGCTGCCCTTCACTGAAATGGGGAAGTCCAGATTAGGGAGAGGGGTTCTGAGCATCCTTGATGAGGGCTCTCTGATGAGGACAGGCTGAGTTTGAGATGTAAGCGGGAGCTTCAGGTGGAGACCTCTGGTGAGGAGGTGGAATTTCAGGCCTGATGTCTGGGAAGAGGTCAGGGCTGGAAATGTAGATTTGAGTTTCTTCCACATAGGAATTATAACTGAAGCCTGAGATTGGAGATCTTCTGGGGGAAGGAGAAGGGGAGTAGAGAAGAGGGCTGAGAAGTGAGCATGAGGGAATACTGATTAAGGAGGCAGGAGGAGAAGTTAGAACATAGAATACTGGGAACTAAGGAGGACTTTTAGAACACAGGATGTCAGAGCTTGGAGGGCCCTGAGAACACAGAATGTCAGAGCTGGGAGGGCCCTTAGAATACAGGATGTCAGAGCTGGGAGGGCCTTAGAACACAGAATGTCAGAGCTGAGAGCTAGGAAGAAGCTTAGAACATAGCATGCCAGAGTTGAGAGAACCCTTAGATCATAGACAGCTAGAGCTGGAAGAGATCTTAAACAGAATATTAATGCTACAAGGGACTTTAGGACACAGAATGTTAGAACTCCAAATTTAGAGGGGTAGAAGAACTGAGTCTGCTTTCTAACTTCCCCACGAGCTCCCGACAGGAGCCTCTCCCTCAGTCCCAGTGACAGCCCTGTCCCCTCCCCAGCACAGGCTTCGGCCTGACTTTTATGACTTGGGCTCCCCAGGTCAGCATTTCCCAACAGTGGGTTGGGGTGGGGGAAGCTGAGGGAAGAGAACTTACAGGTTCGAATGGTGTCTTTAGACTTCAGGAGAACTGCCCCTGCACTTGGCCATTCGCCTTGCCAACCAGACCTCCCTGCCCCTGGTGGATTTCATCATCCAGAATGGGTGAGAAGTGATCTCTCCCCTCCTCCTCAGTCCTCTTCCCATTTTTGATCCTCCCTCCCTCCTCTCCTCAGTAGCTTCCCTTCTTCCCCTCCCCCTTCTCTGTGGCACCTTCCCCTCTCTCACTCGGACCCTCTCCCTCTCCCCCCCACAGAGGCCACGTGGATGCCAAGGCCCCGGACGGGAACACGGCTCTGCACCTCGGGGCCCTGCACAACCAGCTGGACTGCCTCAAGCTGCTGCTCAAAGGGAGAGCCACCGTGGGCACAGGTGAGGCTTGGGCCTCCAGGTATGGAGTAGAAGCCCTTCTCATCCTTTGGGAGAGAGGTAGAGGACTCTTCCATGGTGCCAGCTATCGACCTCCCAGGGTGGGGAGAGAGCATGTTGTAGAAACGCTTGTCATTAAAGATTCGGGGTTTAAGTCCCAACTTTGACACTTACTAGCTGTGTGATGTTGAGCAAGTCACTTACCTTTGTGAGCCTCTGTTTCCTCATCTGTAAAAAGAGGCATCCTGGTATAATACATAAAAACCTGATCTTGGAGTTGGGAAAAACTGATCAACTCTTGCCTTTGGTACCTTGAGACAATTACAGGTTCCAAGTAAATGGCGAGGTTGTTGTTTTAAACCTTCAAATACCATTATCCAAACCTGCATTATTGTTGGTGGTAGTAGAGTGACCTGTGACCTCCCCACAGTGAATGATGCCGGTGATACTGCCTTAGAAGTGGCCCGGAAGAACAGACACAAGGAGTGTGAGGACCTGGTGAGCGAGGGCTTTGAGAGGCCAGAACTGGGTTCAGGTGGTCTAGGACCCTTGCTGGCTCTGTCTCTGACTCCCCACCTCTCTCTCCTCTGTCCTGGCGGCAGCTGGAACAGGCCCAGGCTGGGACCCTCATCCTTCCATTCCACTTAGACTATCCCTGGGGGGTTTCCGTGGACCCTGGATCTGAGAGTGAGGAGGAGGAGGAAGATAAGGTGAGCCCCTGTCTCCCTCCTTGTCCCCTCCCTGCCCCCCATCAATGACTTTCTGGGCCCCTTGAGCCACTAGGTTGCTGGGAACTACAGAAGGATAGGGTTTGGGTGAGGTCGTTTCGCTCAGCCTTCTGCCTCTCAGTTGGTCCACATTGAGAGACAGGAGCCTTTGGCCTGTTACGGCTACGAGGGCTCCCCTAGATTAGATGGTTAAGCTGTCCACCATCAGACAGCGTCCCCACTGAAGACCTTTGTATCAGAACTGTTCTCTTGCTGTATTTTTTTCATGGTTATCCTTTTAATCTTGGCAAGCGTGAACTCCTTGTCCATGAGAAAGGCTTTCACGGGTCTGGCTGTAAGACTTGAGACCTCAGATTGTGTGTTTTTCCCAGTGGTGGTCTCCGTGCCCTTTTCTCTTCTCCGAAAGCCTCTCTTCCCCTCCCCAGTCATCTTTCTTTGTGGCTTATTCCTTCCCTCTTCTATGCCCTCCTTCCATTTCTCCTGACCTTCGGCCAAAGATGACAGGCTCAGAAATCGCTCCCAAGCCAGGAAGCAGGAGAGGGTCGGGGTCACGGTGTTAAACAGAAAAAGGAGGGCAGATCGCACCGAGTCTGGAAGTTGCAGCCAGATGGCAGAGGGCTTTAAATGCCAGGGCATGGACTTTTTATTTTTAGCATCCGGGCAGAGGGAACCATGAAAGTTTTTTGAGCTGGTGATGGTAGGTGCTTTGGGAATGTTATTTTTGCAGTTATGTGAAAGACTGGAAGACAGAAAGATGGGAATTGTGGGGATCAATTAGAAGACCCTTGAGATAGTCTGAGACACAGCCCAACATGGGAGGCCACATGGGGAGCCATACATGGCCCAGAAGGCTCCTGAGTCCAGCCAGAACTAGATTAAAATAGAGTTTCCTCCTGATTTTAATATGTTAGTGTATTAATAAAAAAAAATGGGATTCTTATTACAGTTTAGCGGTTCCCTTGTCTATTGGTGTTTGACAGCCTCATGTAGGCAAGAGAGGACGAGGAGATGTCTCAAAAGTAGTGGCTGTGTGAGAGGAGAGAAGGGGAAGGAGGAGAGATTTGTTGCCCAGGCAGAATTGACAGGATTTGCCTGATTAGAATTAGAATTGACTGACAAGATATTGGGGATGAGGGATGCTTAAACCCATCAAATACTCTGCCCTCATCAGAGCACATCTGGAGTCTTCTAAGTTCTAGGCACCACAGTTTAAGAAGGATGTTGGGTGACCCTGGGCAAGTCACTTAACCCTGATTGCCTCACCAAAAAGCAAAAACAAAACCAAAAGGATATTGGTAAGCTGGAGAGAAGGGCATCCAGGATCCTACATGAAGATCTGTGGAAGGGCAAGGGAACAAGCATTTATTAAGCACCAACTGCTTTTAAAAATATCATCTCTTTGATCCTCACAAAAACCCTGCAAGGTAGGTGCTATTACTATCCCCTCTTTTTTTTACAGTTGGGGAAACTGAGGCAAACAGAGGTGAAGTGACTTGCACAGGGTTACACAGTGTCTGAGGTCATATTTGAACTCAGGTCTTCCCGACTCCATGCCAACACTCTATCAACTGCACAAGGGTACCTCTGCTGGGCTCAGTAGGTACTGCCCTGCCCCCTTCCACACTAAGAGAAGGGAGCATCCACTCTGCACACATTCATACGTTTCAGACCCGTTCTACCTCTAGGGGAGCCTGGCCTCTAATGAGAGGGATTAGGTTATTTTTTACTCACATCCTTCACCTTGTTAAACCATTCTCCCATCCATCTTTGTAGCCTGAGATGACTTACTTAAAGTTTAGGTTTCAGCAATCTAGGGGCTCCCCAGAGGAAGAAGTAGAAAGGTAGTTACTGTAAAACACGAATCAGGTATGGGACAGATATTTATTTTTTACATGCAAAAAAAACACTAAACACAAAATATCTACAAGCACACATTTGAACAGGTGGTATTAATAACTTCTATAATACCCTCCCAGGAGGTTGACACTTCAACTTCGATTAAACAATAAGGCATTTTCCAGGATTACTGCTTGTTATTGTTTAGTTGATTAGTCGTGTCTGACTCTTCCTGACTCCATTTCTTGGCAAAAATACCAGAGTGGTTTGCCATTTCCTTCTCCAGCTTATTTTACAGATGAGGAAACTGAGGCAAACAGAGTGAAGTGACTTGCCCAGGGTCACACAGCTAGTAAGTGCCTGAGGCCAGATTTGAACTCAAGTCCTCCTGACTCCATGATCCATTATACCACCTCACTGCCCAAACCTCATTTAAACAATAAGACATTTTTCAGGATTACTGACTAGGTAGGCATTTTACATTTCATTTTGGCTCTGTCCCGTCTCCTTCTTGGTAGATGGTCGGTGGTAGCCAGTCAGAGCTTGGGCTCATCCTCTTCTTGGGGTTCAGATTCTCCAAAAGCACCCAAAGTAGTTGCCGGACACTCCTAAACTTGCCTCCAGTCCTCTCCAAACAAAGGACTCAGTATCTTGAAATCTTTTGAATTCACAAGGCCATGCCTAAATCTTGTACAACTTGAAACTGATTCTGGGCTTCATGAGCGATCAGGAAAGAAGAAATACAGAAGAAGCCAGCCCGATCCCAGACTCAGGCTTGTCTAGGTAGCTGATGGACTGTAGCTGCCATGTGCTCAGTCCTTGGCTATTTCTGCTGGGGTCGAAGGGGGAGGGGAGGGGAAGGCAGTCCCTCCTCCCACCCCTTATGGGAGAGCTATTTGTCACATGGTGAGTCCAAGAAAGAAGAGCAACATGGGTGAGGTCATTCCCTTTTTTAAAGGTCTACTGAGTCATTGGCTTTTTATGACAGCTTGGTGGCATAGTGCATAGGGATCTCAATGTGGAGTCAGGAAGACAGGTTAAAATCCAACCTCAGGCACTTATCAGTATAGGACTCTGGGCAGGTCACCTCTCTGTGCGTATGTTTCCTCATCTATAAAATAAGGGGGTTGTACTTGATGACCTCTAAGGTCCTTCTAGCTCTGGAGCTTCCTGTTCCTATGACCTTCCTGTTCTGTGGCTAGTAAGGAGATGCTTCCTTATGTGAAAACACCAAGCCCTACTCAGGGGTTTCCCACTTATGGCCAGCGAGAAGCAGCTAGGGGTTTCTCATCCCCAAAGGGAACAAAGCATGGAGGTCAGCCAGAATTAGGAAGGAAAGTTTTGTAGGTACCCTGTTTAACTCCTGGTTGCATAGCCTATACAGTAAAATACCAGATAAACACAAGGGGTTTTTTTTGTTGGGCTCATGCATAGGGTGTCCCCAGAGAGGAGGGGGATGAAGCAAGAGGTAGGATCAGGGAAGGTTTCGTGGAGAAGGGGGTGTTCAGGCTGAACCTGGAAGGAATTGAAAGATTCTTGGAGGAGGAGGTAAGAAGGGAATACATTCCAGTACAAAGTCATGGAGAAAGGAGATGAAGTGATGTGTGTGACGAGCAGCGAGAAATCCACTGTGGCTGAATCACGGAGCGTAGGAGGGGAATAATTTCCAGTGAAGCTGAAGAGATAAGTTGGGGCCACATTGTGCAGGTCTTCAAAAGAAGAACAGAGGAATATTTATTGGATCCTAGAGGCAATAGGGAGCCACTGGTGTTTTATGATTGGGGCAGTGACGTGATCTCTTCTGTGCTTTTGGAAAATCACTTTCACACCTGTATGGAGGCTGAACTGAAAGGTGGAGAGACGAGGCAGGGAGGCCAAGTAAGAAGCAGGAGAGGATGTGAGCCTTAATTATAGTGATAGCTACGTGAGTAGAGAGAAGGAGTCTGAAGGGAGAACTATTGCAGAGATAGAAAAGCCAAGATTTGGCAACTAAGGAACATTGGGAAGATAAGATTAATAATGAGGTTACAGATCTAGGAAGCCAAAAGAAAGATGGTGCCTTCAACAGAAATAGGAAAGTTTAGTTGAGGGCAGGATTGAGGGGGAAAACGAGCCAGCAAAGGCGATTGAGAAGGGGTGGTCAGACAGGTAAGGAGAGAACCAGGACAGAACAGCATCATGAAAACCCAGAGAGAAAAGAGTAGGCAGGCAGAGGGAGTGGTCAGCAGTGTCAAATGCAGCAGAGAGCCCACAAAGGATGAAAATTGAGGCAACCAATGGGTTTAGAAGAGAGGTGAGCATTGCAAAGAGACGAAATCATAGTTATCCCTTCCACATCGAGACTTTGCCCTTTGTGGTTTTGATATATCGCCGGTCGGACGTAAGAAATTAAATGGGAATTTGGGGGGAGTTTTGTGGAAGCCGCAGAGGACACCCTTGAAGGCCAGCAGAAGACAGAGAGCCTTTGACCAAATACTTAACCCAAACTTTACAATAAGGTACTGGAAACACCCCATAAAAGAAAAAATTCAGATTTCTTCTCTGGTACGAAGGGAGGGACAAAAAATTTTATGTGGATTTTCCTGATCACAGGGGCACTGAGTCCCTCACCCCCTCGATGTGGAAGGCATGACTGTCCTAATATGAGGGGGAAACTTCCTCATAATTTGAGCTGTTCTGAAGTAGACTAGACTTTCTTGAGGAAGGAATGAGCTCCCTGTCATTAGAGGTCTTCAAGAAGAGTCCAGATGACTACTAGTCAGGTATGTTATAATAGGAATTCCTTTTGGATGTGGGTCAGGCTCAGTGGCCAATGAGGTCCCTTCTGATTCTCAGATTCTGTGGTTCTTGGATTCTCAAGCAGATGAGATCACTGAGGGAGTAAGTCTAGTGAAAGAAAAAAAGAAGAGCAAGGATGGGGTGGGCAAGAGATGGATGATGATCCAGTTTTAAAAAAAGATAATAAAGGAGTGATTGGATGAGTCGATGAAGAACCAGGAGAGAGCCCTGTCCTAGAACCAAAAGGAGAACAGAATAACTAGGAGGACATGGTTAAGCATCTCAGAAGCTCCCGAGAGGCCAAGGAGGATGAGGATGAGTAAAGTCTACTTTGTTTAACAGTTAAGAGATCACTCGCTGCCCTGGTTCAAGCCCGGTGATGGGATCAAAACCAGATTGCAGGGGGTCAAAGAGGAAGTGGCATCTGTTCCTAGGAATCTAGCATCCAGAGGAAGGCAAAATATGGGATGATAGCCTGAGGGCATGGCAGAGTCACGTGAAAGTTCTTCAAGGATTGGGGGGAGTGAGAGAGGCAACCCCAGTGTGTTTTTAGGCAGTTAGTGGATCGTGGACACAGAGAGTGTGTATTGTCAATGTCTAAATATATTTGATGTAGATGTCATATATTAAGAAGGATATGGGCAAATGGAGCACATGCAGGAAAGGGGAGCTGGGAGGGTGATAGGCCTGGAAAAACAGGCCCTACGAGGATCCGTTGAGGGAGCCGATAGGGAGGGGAATGGCTCAAGTGTACAAGGGAAGGGTTAGTCTTGGTGAAAGAGCAGGAGAGAGGACAAGTGAAGGCTTGCAGGGGTTCTTAGGTTTTGAATAGGGGAGGGTAGAGGGTGCACACAAATGGATTCATTTTCTGAGTTAAGCGAAAGGCAAGAGGGGTGGTTGAGGATGCTTCCAGGGAGAGAAGGTTAGAAGCGGCTGATACGTGTGAGAGTCATCTCGGGAAGGATAAAAAGATTGTCATGTTAACAGTGAGGGCCCAAATGAGATTGGCTCCTATGAATTTGTAGTGGCATGGTTTCGTGATTTCCTCCAACCATGTCCAGTTGCTTAGGAATAGGAATGGATGAGGCAGGTGGCCGGACTGGCCCAGGCTCGAGCGTTGGCAGAAGGACAGAGGGTAACAGGATTCAAGGGTAGAAGGCCTTGCGTGGTTGAATTGATTAATTAGGTCAGTGCTGGTGGGGTGGGGGGAAGGAGGCGTGGAGGCTAGAGATTTCGATGGGAATAAGGAACAGTGTAAGGAGGAGTGAAGCAGCAGGAGGCGGGGAAAGAAAGACAGAGATGGCTCAGAGGGGAAGCACAGGGTTCTGGATCATGGAGACTAAATGGGTTTGTAAGACATTCTGTGTATTAAAGGCCCTCCCAGCTCTGACATCCTGTGTTCTAAGATCCTTCCCAGCTCTAACATCCTGTGCTCTAAGGCCCCTCCCAGCTCTGACATTCTGTGTTCTAAGGGTCCTCCAAGCTCTGCCATCCTGTGTTCTAAGATCCCTTCCAGCTCTGACATCCTGTGTTCTAAGGGCCACCCCTGGTCCTGACAGTTTATGCTGTCATTCGTCACCTCTAACTCCGACATTCTGTGGCTCCCTGGTTCTTTTCCTTCCAGCGCTACCCCATCAAGCTTCCAGTCCCCGCTAGGCCCCGATGGGGCTGTACAGGTCTGGACATAAGCAACAAGACCTATGAGACCATCGTCAGCCTGGGCCCCACTCAGGCCAGCAACAGAAGAAGCCACACAGAAGAACTCCCTCCCCCTCTCCCTGTCAAAAGCCCTTCCCGGGCCTCTTCCCAAGGTTGGGTAGGACATGGAAGTGGAGGTAAGGTGGATCTCCCTTGCTCCCAAAACACTCCCCTTCTGAATGCTGGGGAAGGGATTGGTAATTTCCCAATTTTGGGCAATTTGGGTTTTTTTTCCCCTTGTTAATAAGTATTTGCTGAGCACCTACTGTGTACCTGTCTCTAGACTAGTTCTCTGAGAAAAGATGTACATATACAGGTATACATACAAAAATGGAGACCCTTGGATGGATTTCAGAGAATATGTGAAATTGGATTAGAACAAAATTACATCTTTGTTTTGATTCACCTCTAACCAAAATTTAAGATTTCCTTCAGTTATGAATATAGGCAGCAAACATCATCCTAAGAAAGGGTCCATAGATATCACCAGAATTCCAAGGGGGTCCATGTGAAGAAAGGGGAGGGAATAGGAATAAGCATGTGTTAAGTATCTACTGTGTTAAAGCACTTTACAAATATTATTTCATGGGGGTAGCTAGGTGGCACGGTGAATAGAGCACCAGTCCTGGAGTCAGGAGGACCTGAGTTCAAATGTGACCTCAGATGCTTGACACTAGTTGTGTGACCTTGGGCAAGTCACTTAACCCCATTGCCTAGCCAAAAAACCCAAAAGAAATATCTCATTTGATCCTCACAGTAACCCTGGGAGGTAGGTGCTATTACTATCCCCATTTTACAGTTGAAGAAACTGAGGCAGATAGCAGTGAAGTGACTTGCTCAGGGTCATACAGCTAGCAAGTGTCTTTTCTGGGTCTTGGGTCGCTATGGGTGCAGCTTCCTCAGAAGCAGCTGCCAGGCTGCATCTCCATGGAGATTGCTTCCTGGGATTCTGACTCCAGAGCTGGACTGGAAACAAGACTGGCAGTGTATCAGCTGCTGCCAGTTCCAGGGTACTTGGGGTTTGTGGTAGCAAGGAAAGGAAGTAGGGCATGGGGAGGAGGGAGATATTCTACTACTGAGTCACAGGAATCTGTTTGCTGAAGGATGAAACATTATCGTCATCATCACCATCATCATCACTGTTATTACAGATGGCCCAGAAGTTCTCAGCCCAGGCTCAGAGCCCCCTGGGCCCCTGGAGTCTCCACCTGTGTTCAGTCTGTCCACCTCCAGCATCTCCAGCCCCACAGAAAGCATTCTGGCACGGCCAACCAGCTGTAGCTCCTCAGGTCCCCGAGTCCCAGGCCAGACAGAGGCCTGCTCGGAGGAAAGCCTCTGGGAGCCCTCAGGGGCCACCTCTCCTGAGCACCTTCCCCCAGTCAGGTTCAGGTAGGTGAGGACCCACTTACTCACAGCGTGACCTTGGGCAATTAATTTCACTGGGCCTCCTTTGCCTAGTCTGAAACATATTTAACTCTAATTTACCTAATCTAGAGTCAGAGGAATAGACTGGATAATCCACTAAGGTCCAACTCCAAAGGGACACCAGTGTCCAAACCCCTGGGTGGAAGGAAGTCCTTAACTTTCTCTCCCCCTAAGCTGGGGGTCAGTGGTCAGTACAGATCTGGAGAAACCAAGGTCCAAGGGGAGCCCCAGAGATTGTAAGATTGATTGTTGGTATTCATACAGTGTTTTGAGGTTTCCAATTTTCTCCTTTGAACCTCATGCCAGTCCTGGGAAATGGGAACTACCAGTATTAGAGATTCAGAGATTGGAGCAGCTAGGTGGCGCAGTGGATGTACATGCCCTGGAGTCAGGAGGACCTGAGTTCAAATCCAGCCTCAGACACTTACTGTGTCTAGCTGGGCAAGTGATTCCACCCTGATTGGCAGAAAAAGAAAGAAAGAAAGAGAGAGAAAGAGAGAGAGAGAAGGAAGGAAAGAAAGAAAGAAAGAATGTGATGATCAACTATGAATGACTCAGCTCTTCTCAGCAACACAATGGTCCAAGACAAATACAAAGGACTCAGGAAGGAAAATGCCATCCACATTCAGATAAGGAATGGATGGACTCTGAATGTGGATGGAAGCATATTTTTTTTCACTTCCTTTATTCTTTCTCGTTGTTTTTCTTTTGATCTGTTTCTTCTTTCACAATTGTGACTAATATGGAAATATTTTTACATGATAGCACATGTATAAACTAAATCAAACTGCCTACCATTTTCAGAAGAGGGGAGGGAGGGATGGAGAAAAATTTGGATGTCAAAATCTTGTAAAAATGAATGCTAAAAATTTTCTTGACATGTAACCAGAGGAAAAAATACTATTTAAAAAAAGGAGAGGGGGGAGGTCGTAAGTTGTATTGGGAAAGACTTTTGGAGTGAGGAGGCCTAAAGATTTGAATTCTATTTCCACTATTTATCCTTTTTTTATCTTGGACAAATTTGCTTCATTTCTCTGGGCCTCTTCTGTAAAATGAGTGGATTAGACTAGATGACCTCTAAAGTCCCTTCGGTGAGGCCAGTGACCCCAGAGAAGAGGAGGTGGAGGTCCACGTATGGCCTTCTCTTGTGTCTGGGGAGGGGGTGTCACAGAACACCCACGGCTCCAACCTTGCTCAGATGAGAGCTTGTCTCCCTCCCTGTTTGCCTTCACCAGGAATTCCTGGGTAATGCTATGGCCACCCCAGCCTGGCTAGGGAATGTTCACCCCAGGCTATGACCCAGGCTCCCCTAAGAACCCCATCCCTCCCCTTAAGCAGTGCTTCTGTTTCCCCCCAACCTCCACATTGTGACCCAAGGGATCTGGCCCAGCCTGAGGGCTGCCAGTTTCACTTCTGACCCTTCTTATCTTCTAGCTCAGAGAGTACTCGGTCCTATCGCCGAAGCAGCCGAGGCCTGGAAGACCCCCCCGCAGTCAGGCAGCTGCCCCCCGGGCCTGTGGCCAGAAGAGCTGTGTCGGTACGAATGCTAGAGAAGCTTTTCTGGGGGGCGCAAGGTAGGGGGGTGGTGAGGATGGGGGGATGGGCCAGAAATTGGAATGAGCGAAGATAGGGATGTTGGGAGTGTATGGCCAAGTTGTTGGGGGTGTGAAGTCAGGGACTGGAGTGACTGAGAATGTGGAGTCTGAGATTAAACTGTTTGTTGTTTTGGGGCTGGTTCTGAGCACCACAGCTTGGGAAGGGTAATGGCAAACTGGAGAGCTTCCTTAAGGGAACCAGGGTGGTGAAGCACTTTGATTCTCTATCACATGAGGGCATCTGTTGAAGGAACAGGGGATGTTTCTCCTGGAGAAGAGAGACTCAGGGGGCAACATGAGAGCTGTGTTCCAGTAATGGAAGGGTAGTTGCTATGTGGAAGAAGGATTAAGCTTGTAGCCTTTGGCCCTAGAGGGCAGAACCAGGAGCAAAGAATGGGACAGATCTGGGATTGATTGACTTCATGACAATGAGAACCATCCACAAGTGGACTGGGAGGCCATGGGAGGGAGGGCATCCCTTGTGGGTGGTGTGGTGGGGATTCTTCTGGGGCTGTGGGTTGAACTAGGTGGCTGATGAGGTCGGTTCCATCAGAGGCAGCTTGATGTATTGCAT
>NW_020954637.1:1941539-1960529 GCF_900497805.2 Vombatus ursinus
TTTCACCAACTCCTGTCCTTCCACACATCCACAGATCCCCCTTCCCAGCCAGCCCCAGGGGAAATCAAAAAGAACCACATCCCTGACAGACAGCCGGATTGAGGACATCCGATCACCTCCCACCTTCTCTCAGGCGGAAGTGAGCATGGCTCCATATGCCGAGGAGCAGAGCTGGGTAAGTCACTGGGTGAGGGAGCTCTGCTCGCTGAAATGAGATGCACCAGGATTCTCCTGGAACTTTCTGAGGGGTTCCTGGTTGTGTGTGTGAATTGGGGAGAACGGGGTGGCTGCGGTGTCAGCTTACTCTCCTGGCTTCCGGGCCCAGGGGGACGATCAGAAACCACTGGACTTGGGAGGTAGATGGCAGGAACCAAGGTTCATCAAAATTCTCTCTCCCCAGGATGGCGTCCCTGAAGTTGAAGGCTCCAAAGCTGGACTCCTCTTGGCCAGTTCTGTGAAACTTTCACAAGACTGACCCCACCCCCCAGTACCCTGCCCTGTCTGGGCTTGGGCCATTCCCATCGAAGCAGATCGTTAGCTGGCACTTGGATCTGTGGTGAGCTCAGAGGATCAGGGATCCAGGGGCTTGCTTGATCATGACTTCCTCCTGCAGACCACCTCCTGGCACAGGACTCGCTCAAATTTGGGGTCATTCCGACACAGTGGCAATTGGGGAGGGGACACTGGGAAGGTCGGTGGTCGACTTTCCAGCTGTGTCCAGGACCGCCCCTGTTCTTGGGTCACTATTTCTGATTCCACATTGTCACCAGTGTGACAATGCCAGTCGAGAAGCTAGTCTTGGCTGTTTTTCTTTGCTCAGCATCGTATAGGACTTGGAACTCGCCATGCCAGACGCTCACCTAACGGACTGAAAATTGATTCTCTACCCCTACCCCCTTCCCCCAAGACAAGGACTATATCTACCCCATCCAATATGGGGGGGGGGGGGTGCTCCTCTAAGGGCCAGGCTATCTTTTCCCTATCATTTATTCATTTAACAAACATTTCCTGACCCCTTTCTTTGTGTTGGACCTTACACAGAGGAATCAGTGTCTGCCCTCAAGTTTACCTAGGAAAGCTTATGGTGTCCAGAAGCCAGGGATTGTGTGTCTTCCATGAGGCCAAAGGAAGAAGCCTCTGGGCTCAGAGATTATTCAGGCTGGGCTATCTCTGGAGCTGGTCCTTGAACCCTGGCCATGGGACAGTGAAGGTGAAGGAGAGAGAAAGGGGGCAGGGTTGGGGTTACTAGACAGGAAGGTTAACCCAGGGTTGGGTAAGTAAAGCCAGGGTTCTGTCCCCCTCCATAGAAAATAGGAAGATGTTTTCCCCAGTGCTCAGGTCAGGGAAAGGAAGAAAGGGGAAAGGGAAAGTAGGGACATGTGGGTAACCCTTCCCTGTCTACCATCTATCCCCTCCAGCCAGTTCTGATTTCACCAGCTCAGAGGAGTTCTCTTGCCCAGGAGGAGGAAGGAAAGGGAAGGGATATTTGTAGGTTTATGTGACCCTGGGGGTAGTGAGGCAAGACATTAAGGAGCATCTTGGCAGGGTATTGCGCCACCAAAAATGCTCTCTCCCCATGGTCTGTCCCAGAGCCCAATATTCTACCATGAGAAATCCTTTAGGAGCTTAAAGGCTTACCTATCTCCCGGAGTTCTCAGGGAACATTTAGATTCTCCTGAAAGGGGAAACAAAAGATAGGAGGGGACCCTGATGGGGCGGCACCCAGCTGTTAGAAGAGCATGGATGATATGTGGGGCCCTGGGTCATTGTACCAGTTTCCCTTGCAGACATGACTGGCTCCGTGGTTCTGGGAGGCATTATGGGGGCACTCTCTTACATTGTTCATCTCAGACTTTTTGTGTCACCGATTTTGAATAAAGGATTTATTATTGTTATTTTTAATAAACTGTGGTAATTTCATTTGTTAACCATCATTGATCTCTAGAAGGGGCCATCTCTGCCTGTGGATTCTTGGAAAAACCCCTTTTCTCACAGGGATGGAAAGGGGCAGAAGGCTGAGATTCCTAGTCCCTGACTCTACCTGGATGTGTGATCTAGGGCAAAAGACTTCCTTCTGGACTCAGTTTCCTCATCTGTAAATAAGGGAGTTAGACTGGATGGTCTGTAAAGACACCTCCACCTCTAACATTCAGTGGTCTAAGTAATTCCCAGCTCTGATAGTTTATTGCCCAAGACAGTGGTTCTCAACATTTTTGGTCCTAGGAGCGACCCCTTTATTAAAAATGATCAAAGAACTTTTGTTTCTGTGGGTTCTATTGATATTTGCCACATTAGAAATGAACACATCTTAGTATTATTATGTGACCACATGGGGAAGGGTCTCAGGACCACACTTTGAGAACTCCTGGTCTAAGTTCTCTTCCAGCTCTGACATTCTGTGTTCTATGACCCATCCCAGCTCTTGACATTCTGTGTTCTGAGGGCCCTCCAAGCTCTGATATTTTGTGTTCTAAGGTCCTTCCCAGTTCTTGACATTCTAGGTCCGAACTTCCTTTCCATCTCTAATATTTTGTGTTCTAAGGTCCTTCCCAGCTCTGACTTTTCATGTTCTAAGCTCTAAGGTCTGTTTTGACTGTCACAATCTATGTTCCAAGCCCTTCTGACTCTAACATTCTACCACAGTTCTGTGTAGGTTAAGAAGAGAGAAAGGCCTAAATAAAGGGAAACATGGTGCTTTTTTTCCCTTTAGGAATCCCAAACTACCATTGGCAGAATGGGTCTCCCCAGGGTTTGCCAAGGTGCTGGGGCTTTCTGGAGTCCCCCTATTTACTCAGACTTGGGCACATGTCTACCCACAGTGTATAGCCAGCCCTGACTCCTGTAATTTCATGCATTTCCACAGAGGTCATCTGACCCAACTCGCCCATTTAATAGATGAGGAAACTAAAGCAAGGGAAGTGATTTGCCTAAGGTCACACAAGTACCATGTGGCAAAGCTAGTGAACCCAGGTCCCCGACTCCCATCCCAGCCATCTTCCATGCTAACATGCCACCCCTCCTTAGGCCTGGACCCCATCCCCAAAGCTTGGAAGGATGCTTTGCAATCACACAGGTCTTCTGCACATAGTGGTAATTGCCCTGGCATAGCTGGAGCTCCCATGACTTCGGGCTTAGCCTCTGGTGCCTAAGGTCTTAAAATGGAGGATTGGGACTGTAGACTAAATCCACAAGGTCCCTTCCCCCTCTAAATCCTTCAAAAGGTTCACAGTCAATGAAAATACCCGTCACTAAAAAAAAAGAAAAAAAAGAAAATACCCATCACTCTTCATCCAGCTCACAGGATGACTGTGCAAAGACTTCAAAGAATTATAGACAGACAGGTGTAATTCCTATTGTGCTGAGTGGGGCCAGGTGCATTAGGAAAGACAGATGCATTTAGGTGGAGGATCTGGGTTCTAATTCTACCTCCACCACTAAATCTCAATTTCAACTGGAAAATGAGAGTGTTAGACTAGAACAGGAGAGTTCGTGTGTGTGTGTGTGTGTGTGTGTGTGTGTGTCTTGGACCTCTAGAATCAGGGGTGTGTCTGTATCCTGGACCCCTACAATCAGGGGTTTGTATGTATCCCAGGCCCCTAGAATCTATGTGTGTGTGTGTGTCTTAGACCCCTAGGATCAGAGGGGTATGTGTATCTTGGACCCCTAGATTCAGGGGAGTGTGTATATCCTAGGATAGGTGTGTGTGTGCATCCTGGACCCCTACAATCAGGAGTGTGCTCGTTTACTGGAACCCTAGATTCAGAGGGGTGTGTGTGTGTGTGTGTATCCTGGACTCCTCAGGCAGCCTGGTGAAGCCCACGGACTTCTTCTCGGAATAATTTTAGATGCAGAAAACAAATCCACAGGGTTACAAAGAAAACCAATTCCTGGAAAATAAAGATGGAACATTTTCCCCCCTCTAAGTGCACGGCGCTCCTGAAGCCGTGGACCTCGGGACAGATGCTCTCTCTCCCAGGCTCCTTCCAGCCCCAAATCTGTGACCCTGGGCTCCTCCCCGGTCCTCAGCCCCCGGCCTCCGCCCCGACTCCCCACCTTCCTAGAAGGGGCGAGGGGCAAGGTCTGCGCGGGGCTCCTCCCCGCCCCTCCCGCGCGGCCAGCGGGGCAGGCTGCAATCTTTGCCCTCCTTAGTCCTTGAAACCTATAATTAGCTTCCCCTCGCGCAGGCCGGGGGGGGGGGGGGCCGGCCGGGGCCGCTGCGGCTGCGGGGCAGCCCAATGGGCCCGAGGAGCCCCGCCCCCCGGCTCGGCCCCGCCCCCGCCCCGCCCCCTTTGCTGGGTGTCAGTGCTGAGCTGTCAGCCTTGGCCACCGACCTGGGAGCCCGACGGAGGCAGAAGACCCCCTGGCCGGGCCCGGGCCGCATCTTCGTCCTCCCCCCGGCCCGCGCGAGCCCGAGGACACGCCGCCAGCATGGGGCAGGAAGAGGAGCTGCTGAGAATCGCCAAGAAACTGGATAAAATGGTGTCCAGGAAGAACACGGTGAGCTCTGGCTGGGTTAGGCGGGGAGCAGCCCCCCAGCCCCGCCCGCCCCCAGGGCCCCGGCTCGGAGCAGGAGAGCGAGAGCGCGAGCGCCGGAGCCCCGGAGCCCCGGAGGCGCCCCGACGTGAGGCCGCCCGGGAGCGAGAAGAGCGGAGCCGGCGCGGGAGCGCCGCGAGGAGGAGGAGGAAGAGGAGGAGGAGGAGGAGGAGGAGAGCGGCGCCGGGCAGAGCAGAGCGGAGCAGCGCAGAGACCCTGTTTCCTCTGCCCTGCCCTGCCCTGCCATGCCCTGCGCCGTGCTGCACGCAGCCCCCGGCCCCGCCACGCCGCCGGCCCCGGGACCCCCGGACCCCGCCCCTCCCCGCAGCCCGGGACCCGCGCGCTCGCAAACTTTCCCAGCCCTCGGGCGGGCCCCGCGCCTTCCCGGGCGCTGGGGAGGGGGCCGCGGGCTTCCTTCGGAAACTTTCCCTGCCCTCGTGGCGGGCTGGGGATTGGGGGGGGCGGCCCCGGGAATGGAGGCGCGGGAAGACCAAAGAAGGGACAGCGGTGGGAGGAGGCTTGGGCGGGAGAAAGGGCGCGCGCGAGGCAGAATGGAAGCCCCCGGAGGGCAAGGACTTTGTTTCGCTTTTGTTACTTACCCTCCCCAGCCCCCAGCCTGCAGCTCAGGGCCTGGCATGTGTAGTAGGCGCTTAATAAATATTTGTTGGTTTGGATCGGATCGGGATGGGAGGAGGGGGAAGGAGAAGGGGAGGTGCGGCGGGAAGGCACTAGGGGGAGTGGAGAAGGGGGAAGGGGCCCTCGGGCTGCTCTCCGAAACTAGCCCTTGGCTCAGGCCCCGGGTGGGGCCCTGGGCCGGGGGCCATAGTCCGGGCTGGGGGTGGGGTGGGGAAAGGCAGAACAGGTGCTGGGCAGATATAGCTTGCTCGATCGGGGCCCCAGCCCCCGTCCTAGCTGGGGGTGGTGGGGAGTGGTGAGGGGGAGGCCCGGCTGGGCTGGGCGCGGGGCCAAGCGGCTCCAACCCGCCCGCCGGAGAGCCTGGAGCAGGCGCGGGGAAGCAGGAAGAAAGTTTCTATCCCTGGGGGGAGGGGCGCGGAGCGACCCGGGCTGGGGGAGGGGCTGGGGGGAGCGGGTTGCCGAGGGAAAGGGGAGACTGAGATTCCTTTAGGGGAAGTGAGCCTGGCCCTTCCCCCACCTCTAGCCTGCGCGCACACACACATACACACTCCCTTTCTTTCCCCCTCTCCCCTCCCAAATTTGGAGCCAGACAGAGCGGGAGCTGAGCCGCGGCCCAGCTGGGAGTTAATGTTTGACTTTCCATCTGCTCTTTGCCTCGGCTCAGACAGCCAAAACAAACTTGGCCGGGGCCGGAGCGGGCCGGGGGCCGAGCTGGGGGCTCCCCGAGGCCCCAGCAGGGGCGGGGTGGAGCTGAGTGGAGAGGTCCCCTGGCCGGGGGCGTTGGTGTCCCACCCTCTTCTTTTGGGGAAGGGGGTGGGATCTCGCTTGGCAACAGGCAACAAGCTCTGGGAAGCTGGGCCAAGGCGGGAACTCCCTCTTTGTCAATTTCTCCGGGGTCCTGGGAGGGGCTGGGGAATGAGGGAGCCCAGGAGGGGCTGGGTATATCTAGCCTCGCCTCCTTCCCTCTACGTGTCAGCACCCACTCAGGCTTCCAGCAGAGAGGGTGGGGTCTGCTCTGGTGGCTGGAAAGAGGAAGGAGGGGTAAAGTTTCCCCTAGTAATAAGACAGGAGTTCGACCACGTTGCAGCTCCGGCTCCAAGTGGGCTGTTTGTGGAACATGCCTACGCAGACACTCACATACACACACGTACACATCTCCCTCCATCCATCGCATCCTAGCGCAAGCCCGCGTTTTCACCCGGCTGGTCTACAGCACTCATTTAGTAAAGTGAGGAAAGCTGAGTTGGAAGGATGTCTCTCTTTAGGGCAGTTCTGAATGCCAAATCCTTTTCTTCTGTCTTCTCCAACGCTGCCAGACGCCTAGAAAAGTGTCTCTGCACTGGCAGCCTCTGCCTTTTTATCACCCCTTGGCTTTTCCCCTTGCAGCCTGGCTTCTCACCCACCGCCCTGTTGAAAGTGCTGTCTCTCAGTGGACATTTAAAGGCCCTCCACAGAGGTGGCTCTACCCCATGGGAGGCATCTGATGCCCTGGAAAGACTATTGGATTTAGAGTTGTACCATTTATTATAGGTCACTTTCTCAGGCCTCAGTTTACTCCTCTGTAAAGTGGGGTGGGGGGGTGTTGAACTAGTTGGTCTGTAAGATTAATGCCTCCCCAACTTTATTTTACTGTACTACGGGTCATTCCCTCTCTGCTGGCCAAAAGGAGCATTGTGTTCTCACATCATTGCAGGCCTGGGATGCACTCCCTGGTCCATCTGCCTTTCTGGAGCCTCTTTCTTCAAAGCCCAGTGTAATATGAAACTTTTCCTAATATCCTCAGGTGTGATTGCTCAGCGCTACCTTAAATTACCTTGTATTTACTTCCCTGTAGGCCATGTTTCCTACTAGAATTGTTAAGTACCTTGAGAATAGAGACTTTTTGTACTTCTAGAATCTAATAGTGCCTTATGCATATGTAAACACACACCTATATAGACATACATAGTGAGAGTTTTTTGGAAGGGGGAGTGTGCTGTTGAAGCCTGTGGTTTATCTGTTTGGAGAAATCCCGATGTGGAAACCCCATTCACTAATGCAGTTGCACAACTCCTTTGTAATGCACTATCTGGGCTTAAAGACTCTCAGTCACTCTGCCCACCCTGTGTTAGAGTTGGGCTTGAACCTAGGTCTCCAGGACCCCCTAGCCATTGTTTACTTTAAACACAGTAGCTATTGAATAAAACATGAAGTGGGGGGGGAGGGTGGAAATGGAGCAAAGTCCTGGTTAAGAAAGTGCCACGTGATCCAGGTCAGTGGAATGGAATAATAATTATTAACTGACATTGATGTAGCACATATCTGAACTCATTAGAGTCACAATAACTCCTGTGAGGGTAGACAATACAGATATTATTCTCACTTTACAGATGAGGAAATTGAGGCTCAGAGGTGGCCTCTGATTGTGATTCTGACTCAGCCCCAAATTCTTTGAGTTTCAACGTGGCCAGCTAATGAGTGTGGTTTAAAATCTCTGGTTATTTCCCAGTTTTTAATTGTGGAGGCCTGGAAGTTTCCTCTATACCCTACAGTCACAGTGAGAATTAACTGGTCAAGGATTTGGTCCCCAAAGGAGGTATTTCCATATGAAAGCATCTCAGGCTGCCCAACAGGGTGAGGTGCTAGGATAATCCCAATTGGTGTTCCATGTACAATGCAGGCTTTATACAGTCTGCAGGACTCAATCAGTCAGTCTCATTATAAACTTACGTTTACCTTGGCCACAGCTTCTGGGTCTGGCCCTTCCAAAGGGTTGGCCAATTCACCAGTCACGAAATTACCCAGACTTTACTTTTCCACTCATCAGCCCATGTCTGGCTTGTGGTCTTTTTACCATCAGGTTGACGTTAGAGAAGAAAACGTTCCCGGAGTCATCCGTTTGACGTGGAGCCAGGTCTTTCCTCCTCCCAGATATCCTCTATATGACCACCAGTCATTATCTTCCTTATTCATAGATTTGACTATGGCGTTTTTCTAACCAAAAATCTTTACTGGCTAAATACTGCTCCAGAGTAAAATTCAGATGTTCCTGCTTGGTACATTACTGCCTCAGCTTACCCTAAGCATCAACCAATGGAGATAGATCCAAGGCCCTTGTTTCTCTCTCTCTGTCTCTGTCTCTGTCTCTGTCTCTCTCTCTGTCTCTCTCTCTCTCTCTCTCACACACACACACACACACACACACACACACTCCCCAACCATGTTCCTATTGAAATAACCTAACTCATGCCCCTTCTCCAAGTCTGCCTTGTTCCCCTCTTTACCTTTTCCCACTAGATTTGATTTCCCATTTTCAAAACACCCCTCAGTTGTATTCATCACATAAGTTTTTTAGCAGGGGAAGCAGATAGCTTTGAAGTTTGGAAGACCTAGGTTTGAGTCTTCTGATACTGGCTAGGTGACCTTGGACGAGTCATTTTACTTTCTTTAGTCAACTCTATGAGTTGTAGAGATGATGTTAACCTGTATCACTGGAGGGAGTTTTCTCTACTAATAATAACACAGATTTAATCTATCTGTGTGTGAATCTCTCCCCCCAGCTCTTGGAAGGCATGGATTATGTCTTGTCTAAACTTTGTATCTCTCCTAGTACCTAAGGGATCTGAACTTAGTATGGTTGCTTAATAAACTGGTTGATTTACCTGGTCACCTACACATAGAAATCCAGCTACATATATGAACTGAAGCAATCATGCATATTCATGTGCACAAATCACATGGGACAGATACACACTAACTCCGCAAGTTAACTTGAATGACTGAGCAAGTGACTTTTCTCAGACTCAGACTTCACCTCTGCACAATGAGGGGCCTAGACTGGATAATCTCCAAGGTCCTAGAATTAGCAGCTTTAGAATCAGGACAGACAGAAATCATTTTAGTCCAGAATTTTTATCTTATACATGAAATTGAGGCTCCTCCCAACTCTGACACGTTAGGCCCTAAAATCACTCTGTGTGTCTTCAGCTTAGCCCTGACATTCTGTGTTCTAAGACCCCTCGAAGCCCTGATATTCTATGGTCCAAGGTACTTTTCTGCTGTGATTATTACATGTTCTTCGTTCCTTTTAAGACCTTGTATTTAATGATAGTTACTCTGAAAATGGATAGAGGCCCCGTGAGAGACTCCTTAGAGTAATTTCCAAGGAACCCACCAGGAATGTTTTGGTTGGCAGACCTGTTTTTTCTGGGGGGAAAAAAAAAGAGAGAGAGGGAGAGAAAGCCATACTTGGGGCTGGGATCTGTGGTTCAAGGATAGCTGAGGCTATAGATGACTTTCCTTCCTGGAGTGAGAGGAGGTGAGCCTGTTTGCCTCTGTGATAAGAGATGTGTAAAATAGCCTTGGGAGGGGATTTCTTAGGTAGAACCCATCAAATTCAACTTAGACCTGAAAAGGAATCCCCACTCCACAAAACATTTATTTGTTTCTGTTTGAAGCCCTCAATTCACTCCTCGGAGAACTCTCCTGTTTGGAGAGTTTTCCCTAACTTCCAGCCTAAGTCTGCTCGTTTGCCTTTTCCATGCGTTACTGCTCTTTCTATCCTTTGTGGAGAGAACACATCTGGTCCCACCTCCACACAGCACCACAGATCTGAAGCTGAGATGGAGCCCTCAGGAACTATCTAATACAGCCGCCATCTTTGCCGAATCAGGAACCAGGCCCAGGGAAGGCTTGCTCAAGGTCACACAGGTTTAATCCTGAATGAGAAGCAGGATTCGTGCTCGGGGCATTTGACAGCCTTTCAGATGCTTGGAGATAGCTCTCATGTCGCTGCTCTCCTGTACCCCTTTCTGTTCAAAGACTGTCTAATCCAGCCCCTTCAGTTGAGAGGACCAATGAGGTTAGATGGGAGAGTACAAGATTTGGGAGTCTGGAGACAACAGTTAGGGGTCTGACCCTTGAAAAATCACTAGCTTTGTTAATCCATGATATGTTCCACAGCTTTGAGCCTTGACTTTCTCGCCTGTAAAATGGGAATTACATTTACCCTAATCCACCTCACTAGGTTGTTGTGAAGAAATGTTATTGAAATGGGGCGTATTATTACAGGTGGGGAAACTGAGGCACCCTCCACTTACCCCACTTGTATCAGGGATCATTTGAAATTCACCTGGGTTTGGGGTACATAATACTGACTCGGTGCTCTCCTTCAGGAAGGAGCCCTGGATCTCCTGAAGAAACTGAATGGCTACAAGATGTCAATACAGTTACTACAGGTGGGCAGTTTTTGACAGGTCTAGTACCTGGTTTGGGAGGCCCTGCAAGGAGAGAGCCTGGGAGAGGAAGGGACTTTTCAAGAGAAAAGGAGTGGGGAGGGGGAAGGAGAGCTGTAAGATAGATCACGTTTGGGGGCCCTGCATGAGAGATCATGGGAGAGAAGCCCTATGGGACAAAGCCAGGAAGGGGTGAGGTGGGGGGCAGCAGGAGACATCCTGGGGAGGGAGACCCTGCAGAAGAGAGGGGGCCCCCACAGGAAAGGTCCTGAGGGAGGATATCTCATGTTTAGGGGCCCCTATGAGAGAGGGCCTGGGTAGAAACAGCCACAGAGAGGAGAGAAGGGGGAAGGTGATCTCCATGGTATATTCTATTTGGTGGGCCCTAAAGGAGAGAATCTGGGTGAGAGTGCCCCACAGGTGGAAGCCTGGGTGGGGAGGCCCTATAGCAGGGCTTCTGGGTAGAGGGAGCCTGAGCACCCTCTCCATGTTGAGAAACTCTGTGGGTGGGATCCTGGGAATCTAGTCCCTAGGGAAATAATTAGCATCAGAACTGGGCACTCCCAGGTCAGGCTCCCTTCCAGGGAAGGTCAGAGGCTGCATTTTTTTTTTTTTACAATGCACCCTGTCCTTCCCCAGTCTGGCCCCACATTCTGTGGGGCCTGACTTTGCCAGGGAAGCCCCTGTGTTCTCAGAGTTCTTCTTCCCAGGCCAATTCTTTGGCTTCAGGACAGTATTTCTAAAGGGGTATTGTTCTTACTCTCGGTTCTGTCCTGTGGATGACAGCAGAGCCTCAAGCCTTGGCTAGTGCTGGGATCCGGCCTTTAGTTACTGGGCATTGTTGGGGCTCAGGCCTTTGATCAATGCTTATCAACTAATATGTGACCGGCCTTATGCTGAGTGCTAGAGACACAAAGCAAAAAAAAAAAAAAATTCCTGTTATTTCTCCCAGGGGGATGTGGGCTCCTGACCTCAAGAAGCTTACATTCTACCGAGAACCTGTGTAGATAAAAGTGCATATAAGGTAAATTTAGGGGAATGGGAGCACTAGTGGCTGGGGAGATCTAGAAGGGTTCATGCAGGAAGTAGCCCCTAGCACCAGATTTGAAGAAAATTAGGATTCTACTAGGCAGCAGTAAGAAAGGAGTGCATTCCAGGCATGGTGGGAATGGCCTGTGCAAAGGCTTGGAGATGGGAAGTTAAGGTCCAACATCTCAGTTATTGGCTAGTGTTGGGGGTCAGAGCTTTCATCAGTGTTCATGCCTGGGAGATGGGTATTGGGCAGGTAGAGCAGCTATTAATGCGAATATGTCTTCTCCAACCTTACTGAGCATCCTTTGTCAAATACTTGCCCTAGCCTCATCCCAAGTAGGGCTGGGATGGAGATTGGAGTCTATTCCTGAATCTCTTTCTTCTTCCAGACCACCAGGATTGGGATTGCCGTCAATGGGGTCCGTAAGCACTGCGTGGATAAGGAGGTAGTGGCATTGGCCAAAGTTCTCATCAGGAACTGGAAACGTCTTCTGGGTGAGGGAAGCCTTCGGTGCACCCACCATCTCCCGGGGTCAGAATCCCTCAGTCCCTGGCAGGGCTAGGGCCCTATGTCTCAGAGTCTTTTAGGTGGTCCTTTAAAGAGTCCTCTAAGACTTGGGAGCGGGGAGATCAATTTTATTTATTTATTTTATTGGTCCAAAAGTAGGTATTAGTTCCCTGTTTTAGCCACATACATACATACATACATATACACATGGGCAGCTAGATGGTGCAGTGGATAGGGTGCCAAGCCCTAGAGTCAGGAGGACCTGAGTTCAAATCTGGCCTGAGAAACTTACTTGCTGTGTGACCCTGGGCAAGTCACTCAACCTTTGCCTGCCTCAGTTCCCTCATCTGTAAAATGAGGATAATATACCTTAGAGGGTTGTTGTGAGAATTATATTTGTAAAGCACCATATACATGCTAGCTATTAGTATTGTTTTATCCATTGTGCTATGGTGCCTCTCAGAAAAACAACAAAAACCCCACCTGCAGCATCCAGTGTTCCATATTGGTTTCCCATCCAAGTACTAAGCAGTCAGGCACATTGAGGTTGAAATCCATGCATGCATGGTACACCATATGTGCACATATCACACACCAAGAACCATAATTTGTTGTTGTTCAGTCATTTTTCAGTTGTGTCTGACTCTCTGTGACCCCATTTGGTGTTTTCTTGGCAAAGATACTGGAGCGGTTTGCCATTTCCTTCACCAGGTCATTTTACAGATGAGGAAACTGAGGCAAACAGGGTGAAGTGACTTGCCCAGGGTCACACAGCTAGTAAGTGTCTGAGGCTGGATTTGAACTCAGGTCTTCATGACTCCAGGCCCAGAGCTCTATCCACTGTGGCCCCTAGCTGGGCATTTGCCTCAGGGTGCTGGGTGGGGGCAGAATTGTGAGCTGTACCACACACACACATACTGGACCACATAGTAACCTCTGTCTCCCACTTCATCCTGAGCACAGACCACCTCCAGGCTTGAGGGGAGGGGGCCCGGACTGTACAATCTTCCACCTCAAATATACTCATACTCACATATCCTCTGCTCACCTGCCCTATATATATGTATGTATGTATGTATATATGTATGTATGTATATAATATACATATATATACATGTCTATATCTATATCTATATGTATATATATCCCTAGTTCTGGCTCTCTGGGGTCCCTCAGCATACAGCACAAACTTTTCCAGGTTCCACAGAAGACACAACAGACAAATTATTCATGATCTGTTTATCTACTTTGTGGACAGCTACAACATTAACATTTCTATGGCGCTGTCCTCACAACAGCCTGGTGAGAGAAGTAATGGCAGTTATATTTATCCCCATTTTAAAGATGGAGAAAACTGAGGTTCCGAGAAAAGAAAACTTGACTTTCACTGAGATGACGTGATTTGCCAAAGGTCACAAGAGCTTCCTGCCTCTTAGGTCCGGGCTTTTTGTTGTTCTCTAATGGACTTCAGTCCAGGAGAAGATTAAGAGCAGATGGGGCCCTGTGGTAACACACCCTTAAGTGACCTTCCCAGCCTCCCCCTGAGTCATTATTTCCAAGGCAGTTTGTGATGCAGGGTGGAGCTGTAGGGGTCCCTCCAATGTGCAGGCCCTGGCCAGGGAGGGGAGGGCCCTTCTGCTCTTAGCTTAATCTGCGCCTGGCTGTCTCTGGTCCTCCTGGTTTTCCTTCTCCTAGTAATCCCTCCTTGAATTATTTCATTGTTTATTAGTACAAGAGAGTTAGGGTATTGGGACAGAGAGAAAATCCCCATATGTCAGTGTGACTGCTTTGAAACAGCCCCTGTAACGGGTTAGGGAGGGAGGGAGGCCCCGACAAAGGATCGACAATGCTGAGGGTTAGGCTCACAAAGATGGAAAACAAAACAGGTCCTGTCCTCAGAGTGGGAGGGAGTATGGGGGCACGCAGACAGCTGCGGGGTTCTGAAGAGTTTCAGCCCTAACTCAGAGACTTACTATCTATGCCACCCTGGGCAAGTCAGCCTTAATTTCCTTATCTGTAAAATGGGAATGATATACCTTACAGGGTTGTCATGAGGGTCAAGTGAGATAATGTGTAAAGAAGTCCTTTGCCACCTTAAAGTGTTATATATAGCTAGCTGTTATTTTTACTAGTTGATAGGAGCAAAGAAAAAATTCATACAAACTACACTAAGGACATTTGGGGTGGGTGTGAGTGTGTGTTTGAGGGGGAATTTAGAATCAAGGAAAGCTTCCTGGAGGAGATGGCAGGAGAAGGCCTACTTCTCCTGTAGGCCTTGAAGGATTTTGACAGGTGGAGATGAAGGTTTGGATTAGCCAGATAGCTGTTAACCCTCCCTTTGTGATCTCTAGTTGATAACTGATTATAGCATGGAGAGAGGGCTCACCCAGCAGACCCCTCCCATTAATCTAGGGAGCCTAGATGGTCCCTGCCTATCCAGCCTTGCCAGCCCTGCCTGGGGTACCCTCTTTAGACCTAGGCTTTGTCCCTGGCCTGCTGACATGCCCCCTCTTAATACAGGGAATCTGCTCCAACCTCCCCAGTTGTTGACTAGCACAGTGCCTGACACATAGTAGGCACTAAATAAATGCTTGTTTCTTCCTTTCCTTAGCACAAAGCCTGGTACACAGTAGGCTCTTAAAAAATGCTTATTTCTTTCCTTAGCACATTGCTTGGCGCATAGTAGGCTCTAAATAAACGCTTGTTTCCTTCCTTGCTTAGCACAATGCCTGGCACATAGTAGGCACTTAATAAATGCTTGTTTCCTTCCTTAGTACATTGCTAGGTACATAGTAGGCTCTAAATAAATGCTTGTTTCCTCCTTTCCTTAGCACAATGCCTGGCACATAGTAGGCTCTAAATAAATGCTTGTTGCCTTCCTTAGTACATTGCTTGGTGCATAGTAGGCTCTAAATAAACGCTTGTTTCCTTCCTTCCTTAGCATAGAGCCTGGCACATGGTAGGCTCTAAATAAATGCTTGTTTCCTCTTTTCCTTAGCACAATGCCTGGCACATAGTAGGCTTTTAATAAATGCTTGTTTCTTTTTTTCCTTTCCATACTACTTTTTCCATCCGTTTCCTCCCCATGATGACCTCTCTCCTTTTCCTCCCCTGACTGATGTCCATGGTTCTTACTTGAGCTAACTTGACTTCTTCTGGCGTATAATAATAATAGCTAGAATTTATAGAGTACTTTAAAGTTTGCAAAAGGACTTTCCAAATATCTCCTCTGATTCTCAAGACAACCCTGGGCTGTAGGTGCTATTATCCCCATTTTACAGATGAGGATCTTACCCAGGGTCACAAAGCTCCTAAGTGTCTGAGGTTAGATTTGAACTCAGGTTTTCCTGTCCTCTGAGCCAATTAACTGCTTCCCTATCAGACATCTGCTCTGAACAGCTCTCTTTTGCCCTCCCTGAGACCAGGATCCATATTGCTAACCTGCCTTGTGGTCCATTATACTCTTGCCCTGGACTCTCCATCTTATCTTGGAGATCTTCAAACAGAGGCCAATGATCTCTGACATCCTAGGACTATAGATTTAGAGCCAGAAGGGTCCTCACCGGTCATCTAGTCCTCCAGCCCCTTCATTTTACTCATGAGGAAACTGAGGCACAGCGAATCCAACTGAGATTTTCTGAATCTCTTGCCTTTGGCTACTGCATTGGAAAGGAATAGGTGTATTTCTAGGCTGTAAAATCAGATAAGCTCTTGGATGATTTTTTTTGAAGTGCCAGGATTGGTGTTAATTTATTTATCCCCTTCTAATTAGATGGGGCCTCGAAATTCTCCTCTCCCTGTCTCCACACCCTCCAACTCTCCAGTCCTCAGGAATCTGAGATGTCTCTGCTCGTCTCCAGCCCACACGAAACCTCTAACTTCAGCCAGAATAACCCATGCTTGTTCCAGGCAGTTTCCCCACTCCGCCCCACTACCCAGGCTGGTGTTTGGGCACCCTCATTGACCTGAAGTCAGCCCCATGAGCTTGGGGGCTCTAAACTCATCCAACCATTGTGGCCACTAGGGGGCGCTTTCTGTCTGCTGAGCAGTTCCATCTATAGCTAGGTCTGATTTCTCCTGGCTGTCTTACATCCCCATTCCTATTTCCCAGGTGGGGAAACTGAGGCAGTGAATTCACTCAGTGAACATTTATCAAGTGCCTCCTGTGAAGAGGGCTGTTTAAGACACACCAGGGATTACACCTAGGTGACAGCACTGTCTGTTTCCTTCCAGATGCCCCTGAGACCCCCAAAAAGGAGAAATCGATGGAAAGAGAAAAAGGGAAGAAGAAAGAGCAAGATGTTGACCTTTCTGACTGGAAACCACTGGGGGCTTTTTCCCCACAGAGCAAAAGCCCAAGGGAAGACCCCAAGGACAGGTATATTGCCAGGAAGGGGATAATGACACCACTATCTGTGAATCTCAGTAATTTGATTGGGACCCCCCTTTTGGTCCTTGCCCCCCCATCACTTTCGATATTGGTCCACAGTTTTCTTTTTCTGTTTTGATTTTCCCTGATGTAGGTATCAAGACCAAATTTGTGTCCCATCACTATCCATGCTGGACCAGTATGGTATGGGGAGAACTCTACTAGATTTGGAAGTGAGAGACCTGTATTTGAGTTCTAGCTTCTTCTACCTTAGTGACCTCCTTGTGCCTCACTTTCCTCCATTGCAAAATCAGATAATAACACCTACACTCCCCAATTCATTGACTTGTTATGAGTTTTTGCCATTATTATTTCTCAGAGCCCCACCCACTTATGTATAAATCTTGTCCTGGTCACACCCGCTTCAGGTGAATGGCACATGCCACACTCCTTCTAGTGTTTAAGGAGATCTTAGGGATCTTAGGGACAGTGACTGGACTTGTGATTCATGGATAGCTGGGGAGGTCTCAGGTGAGGAACTCCTCTACCAACAGGTTGGCACCTTCCCTACAACTTTATAGTATTAGATGGTTGTCTAGAAATTCTTAAATTTTTTTCCACTCACGACCCTTCAGCACTTCTTAAACTGTGGGTCAATACCCCATTTGGGGCTGGTATAACACTCAGAGGATACATGACTTGTCCAGGGTCCTACAGCCAGGATGTCTTAGAGGTGAAACTTGAACCCAGGTCCTCTTGGCTTCAAGATTAGCACTCTATCCAGTATGCACACTGCCTCTCTTAGAGATAATAAGATAATTAATTGGTTGTTTAGCAAATAGACCAGAGTTTATACAACCACGAATGCCCCCTTTGCCGTATGGGTGGATCCCCCTCCATAATGTTGCCCTAGTATCATCCTTAGGCCATTATTCATTCATTCATCCATCACCAGAGCAATAATTCAATTCAACAAGCACTTACCATGTGCCCTTCAGCCCTCAGATAGCCCCATTGGGCCATTGACTACTCCCAGCACAGCCTCATTTGAGGCCTCTCTCTGGCTTTCCTTTGGGGACTTCTCCCAAAAGAGACCACAGAGGTCATCTTGTCCAATCCCCTCATTTGACAGCTGTGGAAACTGAGGCCCAGAAAGGTTCACTAAAGGTAGTTAGTGACAGAGGTGGAATTTGAACCCAGGGTCTGGTGCTGATGTCATCCCGAACTATTCCATTCTTTCAGGAGAGATTCTGGAGATTCCAGAGGTGGAAGGGGCCATTGAGGTCTTATAGTCCAGCCTACCCCCCTCATTTACATGTGAGGAAAATGGAGCCCAAAGGGGATGGAATTTGCCCAAGGTCCTGTGAGACTTATGAGTCATGAGCATCCCAGGCGGGACTCCAACCCAGGCCCTCTTACTCTGGAGTCAGCGATCTTCCCACACTGTCTGACGCTGGTATCATCCTATAAAGCGCCTCACCCCAAATTGTCCAATTCTTCCAGGAGAGACTCTTCCGAGTCTGGGTCCTCCTCCACCGTCTCCTCCTCGTCTTTCTCTTCCTCCTCCTCATCTCCTCAGAAGAGGCCAGTGGAAAGGTAGGTACCGCATTCCCCCCAGTGCCAGGGTCAGACTCCATCATCAACCCTTCTCTCTGGACTTGATTTGTGATGGAGGGATCGAGAGCAGGGTCTCTCACTGGAGAACCCATGCTTCTGGATCTGCCCACTTAGGGGTGGGTGGGGTCAGATCCGGACAGTCCTGAGCCCTGGAACCCAGCTCTGGCTAGAGGGGTGCCCAGAACTTCTCTGCTGCCTCCACGGACCCACTCCAGCTAGGTAAGTGTTGGCTGTTGTGTGATTGTATTTCAGTTGTTTTTCAGTCTCTTCATGACCCTATTTGGGATTTTCTTGGCAAAGATACTGGAGTGGTTTGCTATTTCCTTCTCCAGTGGATTAAGGCAGAGGTTAGGTGACTTGCCCAGGGTCACACAGCTAGTAAGTGTCTGAGGCTGGATTTGAACTCAGGTCTTCCTGACTCCAGGGCTGGTGCTCCATCCGCTGCCCCACCCAGCTGCCCAGTGATGTGTTACCCCTTCCACTTTGGGGAACATGTGTCCCCTGATTGCCTTTGTTTTATATCCTGCAGTGCCTGGTACATAGTAGGCACTTAATAAAATTTCAAGAAGCTTCAGTGGTTTCTTGTGGCCCAGGTTCAAATACAGGCTCGTCTGTTTGTCATTTAAACCCCTTTACAATCCAGCGTCTTTTCGGGAAGATGATATGTCAGTCTCCCTCATGAACGCAGTGCCAGACACAGACAGGCCTTTCTCCTGTTCCCTGTAGAGTCCCTTTCATTTTCCATCTTCAGCCTTGTCAACAAGGCTCTCCACTGTCCGTACGTTGCTCTCCCTCTGCTTGGAGTCTCCAGCTCCTTCCAGGAGTCAGCTCAAGGACACCTCCCACCGGAGGGCTTCCCTGACTCCTTCAGATGGTAGTTCTTCAACCTCACCCCAATTATTTTGTGTTTATTTTCTATGTAGTGCATTTACTTGTCTGTAAATATATTGTATTTCCCCTTTGTAGAATGCTAACTCCTTAAGGGCAGCAACTTTCTTTCTTTTTTCTTCCTTTCTTTTTGTCCCTCCCTCCCTCCCTTCCTTCCTTTCTCTCTCTCTCCCTCCCTCCCTTTTTTCTTCCTT
>NW_020954637.1:1960539-1974686 GCF_900497805.2 Vombatus ursinus
CCTTCTTTCCTTCCTTCCTTTCTCTCTCTCTCTCTCCCTACCTCCCTTTTTCTCTCTCCTTTCCTTTCCTTTCTCTCTTCTTCCTTCTGTTCCTCCTTTCCTTCCTTCTTTTCTTCCTTCCTTCTTTTCTATATCTAGTTCCCTCTCCCTTTCTTTCTTTCCCTCCTCCCTGCCTCCCTTCCTTCCTTCTGTCCTTCCTTCCTTCCTCTTCCAGCCTGGAGCACAGTGCTTAATAAGCCCGAAAAAGTGAATTCAACTCACTTTGGCACTTAGGCCCTTAGTTTCCTCCTTTGTAAAATAAGGATTGACTAATGACCTCCAAGTCCCTTCCAGCTCTCAGTCCACAGAGATGCCTTAATTCCCTCAGGCTGTACCTTGGCATCACCTCTTTTTGTCTTTCCGTTCCATCCTTCTCTCCTGGACTTGGGTTTTGACTATGGGAGAGCCCAGTCTGCAGTGGTCAGGACCCCATATGCGCTCCTCTGGGTTCAGGCGGCCTGCCCTCTCTTGGCAGCTTGAGACAGGGTTTTGACCCCATCAGAGGTTGGATGGTTTCTGCCCAGGGGCTTTCATTGGTGTCTTTGCCCACTCCAATCTGTCCTCTTCACCAGAGGCCTCAGCTGGCATTGGGCCCACAGTACTCCCAAGTGCAGCTCAATCTAGATTAAAATGTAATTGGTAAATATTTAACAAAATAAATTAAAATACTATAAAATATGGAAAATGTCAATATGTGGTTTTCTAAGTCAATATGTGGGCAGCTAGGTGGTGTAGTGAAGAGAGTGTCAGGTCTAGGGTCAGGAAGACCTGAGTTCAAATTCAGCCTCAGACACTTATCATCTGTGTGATCTTAGGCGAGTCCTTTAACCCTATTTGCCTCAATTTCCTCATCTGTAAAATGAGCTGGAGAAGGAAATGGCAAACCACTCCAGTATCTTTGCCAAGAAAACTCCAAATGGGCTCATGAAGAGTTGGACGTGACCAAAGAACAATAGCAAGTCAATATGTGATTGGCAGGCTGGTTCTATAAAGGCTTGATTCCACCACTTTACACTGGTGCCAAAATGATTTCCCTAAAGTCTAAGTCCCAGGTTGGAGCCAAGATGGTGGAGAAAAGGCAGCGACTGCCCTGAGCTCTCCCCAAAGCCCCTCCAAACACCTTTAATTAATGCCATAAACAGCAGAATCCACAAAAAGATGGGGTAAAACAATTCTCCAGCCAAAGACAACTCAGAAGGTTGGCAGGAAAGGTCTGTTGCACCAGGGTGAGAGTGGAGCTCATTCCCGCGCAGACCCCAGCACAGCCCCGACCCCAGCAAACCAGGAGCGGGTGTCTGGAGTCACTGAATCAGCAGTAGCAGCGGTGGCAGCCGCTTCTGGAGCTCTCTGCCCACAGGTGGTTAGGGGATCGAACAACTGATGAGAAGGAGATTACAGGGCTCTCTTTGCTGGCACCGAGGCAGGATTCCGTTGTTTTGTCCGTACTGGGATCTGGCACTGGCGTAGCAGAGCTTGAAGCCACAGTGAAATGGGGGACCCTCCTCACAGTTCAGGGCAGAAAAGAGTGCTTGGGGTCACTCACAGACCAGAGCTCAGGCCAGGAGAGGCGTAAACACCTCTCCTTTGGTTGTACCGCCTTGGAAGAACTGAAAACTTACAGGTCCCTAGAAGCATCTCTGAAAACAGCTGCACAAAACCCCAGAAGCTTGGGACAGTGCAACCCACCACCCTGGAAGGAGAGCCCTACTTAACAAAGAGTTAAAAGTCAAGAAATAGGCTGGGGAAATGAGCAAACAACAGAAAAAAAAATTCTGAACATAGAAAGTTACTATGGTGACAAGGAAGATTAAAACACACACTCAGAAGAAGATAACAAAGTCGAAGCTCCTACATCTAAAGCCTCCAAGAAAAACATGAATTGGTCTCAGGCCATGGAAGAGCTCAAAAAGGATTTTGAAAATCAAGGAAGAGAAGTAGAGGAAAGATTGGGAAGAGAAATGAGAGTGATGCAAGAAAATCATGAAAAAGGAGTCAACAGCTTGCTAAAGGAGACACAAAAAAATACTGAAGAAAATAACACCTTAAAAAACAGACTAGGCCAAATAGTAAAAGAGGTCCAAAAAGCCAATGAGGAGAAGAAGGCCTTAAAAAGCAGAATTGGCCAAATGGAAAAAGAGGCACAAAAATTCACTGAAGAAAATAATTCCTTAAAAATTAGAATTGAGCAAATGGAAGCTAACAACTTTATGAGAAATCAAGAAACAATAAAACAAAACCAAAAGAATGAAAAAATAGAAGACAATGTGAAATATCTCACTGGAAAAACAAGTGACCTGGAAAATAGATCCAGGAGAGCTAATTTTAAAATTATTGGACTACCTAAAGGCAATGATCAAAAAAGCCTAGACATCATCTTTCAGGAAATTATCAAGGAAAACTGCCCTGATATTCTAGAACCAGAGGGCAAAGTGGAAATTGAAAGAATCCACCAATCACCTCCTGAAAGAGATCCCAAAATGAAAATTCCCTGGAATATTAATAGCCAAATTCCAGAGCTCCCAGGTCAAGGAGAAAATATTGCAAGCAGCCAGAAAGAAACAATTCAAATATCATGGAGCCACAGTCAGGATAACACAAGATTTAGCAGCTTCTACATTAAAGAATCAGAGGGCTTGGAATATGATATTCTGGAAGGCAAAAGAGCTAGAATTACAACCAAGAATCACCTACCCAGCAAAACTGAGTATAATCTTTCAGGGAAAAAATGGATATTTAATGAAGTAGAGGACTTTCAAGCATTCATGATGAAAAGACCAGAGCTGAATAAGAAAATTTGACTTTCAAATACAAGACTCAAGAGAAGCATAAAAAGGTAAACAAGAAAGGGAAATCATAAGAGACTTAATGAGGTTAAACTGTTTACATTCTTACATGGGAAGATGATACTTATAACTCATAAGAACTTTCTCATTATTATGGCAGTGAGAAAGAGTATATATAGACAGAAGGAACAGGCATGAGTTGAATATGAAGGGATGATATCTAAAAAAAAAATTAAGGGGTAAGAGAAAAATGTACAGGGAGAAAGGGAAAGGGAGAGGTAGAATAAAGTCAATTATCTCACATAAAATAGCTTTTACAGTGGAGGGAAAGAGGGGGGAGGTAAGAGGAAGTGAGTGAACCTTACTCTCATCAGAATTGACTCAAAGAAGGAATGACATACACACTCAACTGGGTATAGAAATCTCTCTTACCCTGCAGTAAAGTAGGAGGGGAAGGTGATAAAAGAAGGAGGGGGGTGTGATAGAATGGAGGGCAGATTGAAGGAGGGGCTGATAAGAAGCAAAACACTTTTGAGGAGAGATAGGGTGAAGGGAGAGAGAGAATAGAATAAGTGGGGATGGGGAAATAGGATGGAGGGAAATAGCAATAGTAACTGAAAAAAATCTTAAAGCAAGTTTCTCTGATAAAGGCTTCTTTTCTCACACATATAGGGAACTGAGTCAAATTTATAAAAATAAAGGCCATTCCCCAATTGATAAATGATCAAAAGATGTGAACAGTTTTCAGATTAAGTAATCAAAACCATCTATAGCCATATAAAAAAGTGCTCTAACTTACTATTGATTGGAGAAATGCAAATTAAAACAATTCTGAGGTACTACTTCATACCTATTAGATTGGCTAATAGGATGGAAAAGGAAAATGACAAATGTTGGAGGGGAATGTGGGGGAAATGAGACATGAATGCATTGTTGGTGGAGTTGTGAACTAATTCAACCTTTCTGTAGAGCAATTTGGAACTATGCCCAAAGGGCTATAAAACCATGCATACCCTTTGACTTGGTGATACCACTAGTAGATCTGTATCCCAAAAGAGATAAAAAAAACAGAAAGGAAAAGTACCTATATGTAGAAAAATATTTGTAGCAGCTCTTTTCTGGTGGCAAAGAATTGGAAATTGAGGGGATAACCATCAGTTGGGGAATGGCTAAACAAATTGTAGTATGTAATTATGATGGAATGCTATTGTGTTATAAGAAATGATGAGCAGGATGCTCTCAGAAAAACCTGGAAATACTTACATGAACTGATGCAAAGTGAAATGTGCTGTGTACAAAGTGAAAACAATATTGTAAGATGATCTGCTGTGAATGACTTTGCTCTTCCCAGAAATACGATGATCCAAGACGACTCTGAAGACAACTCATCTCTGAATGCAGATTGAAGCACACTTTTTTTACTTTATTTTTCTTGAGGGTTTTTTTTTGTCTATGTTTACTTTCACAATATGACTACTATGGAAATGTTTTGCAAGACTGCACATGTATAACATCGAATTGCTTGCTTTCTCAATGAGGCGGGGTGGGGAGAGAGGAAGAGAATTTGGAACTCACAGTTTTAAAAACAAATGTTAAAAATTGCTTTTACGTGTAACTGGGGAAAAATAAAATACTAAATAAATTTTAAGTAAAATAAAATAAAGTCTAAGTCCTCTTCCCCTACTCAACAAACTTCTATGGCTCCCTATTGCCTCCAGAATTAAAATATAAATCCTTCATTTGGCATTCAAAGCTCCTCACCACTTGATCCCTTCCTGCCTTTGTAAGCTTCTTACGTATCTCTCCACTCCATATACTCTGTTACTGCTATGGTGGCCCACCAGACACTCCATCTGCCCCACGGCCTGCCCCTGGGTAGAAGTCATCCATCCTCTGTTGGGCTCAAAACCCTGCCTAGAGCTGCCAAGAAAGGGCAGGCCTGAATCCAGAGGGACGGGCATGGTGCCCTGACCACAGCCACCTGGGCTCTTCGATATGGCAAAACCCAAGTCCAGGAGAGAAGGATGGAACAGAAAGACAAAAAGAGGTGATGCCAAGGGACGGCCTGAGGGAATTAAGGCGTCTCTGTGGGCTTAGAGCTGGAAGGGACTCAGAGGGTCATTAGTCAATACCATGGAGTATCTTGTATGTACCCTATTGGACTGGGAGGGTCCCTTGAGGGCAGGGACTGTCTTTTGCCTTCCTTTGTATCCCCAATGCATGGCACATAGTAGGTGCTTAATAAATGTTTGTTGACTGACTGTCTGACAGTAGAATTAGAGAACTCCCTCCGCCATTTTGTTCTCACTCAGGTGTCTGTGCACACGGTCCCCAGGTGCGGCTGGTGGCCAGTGAGGTTGGCCATCTCCTCAATCAGAGAGGGTCAGGGCCCCATGCGCATCCCTCTGGATTCAGGCCCGCCGTTTTTAGGCAGCCCGAGTGGGGCTGCTGAGTTCTGATTTCTTACCCTGGTGATTCTCTTTGATATTTTGGTTTTGCACCTCCCCCTCTCTGCCTTGTGTGTGAAAAGGAATTCCACAGGCTTGCCTGAATTCTCCCCAGAGTCGGGTGGACTGCGGAGTGTTACGTTGTCAATTAGAACAGAAGTTTTGTTTTTGACAGTTGAGTGATCTGTCAGAATCCTGTACTGGGAGGCAGGGTGAGACAAGGGTAAGAGCTCTGGATTTGGAATCAGAGGACATGCGTTTGAACCCTAGCCCTGCCAGATGATAACAGTAATGATAATGATAAGGGTTTGCACCAGGGTGGGGGCAGTGTCAGAGGAGAGAAGGTGACAAATTCTAGAGGTGATGCAAAGGCGGAATGGACAGGCCTTGGCCACCGCCTGGAAATGGGGGTGAGAGAGAGGGAGGAATCCAGGGTGACTCCTTGGTTGGGAGCCTGGGGGACTGGGAGGATGGTGGTACCCTCTCCAATGTTAGGGACGGTAGGAGCCGGGAAGGATTTAGGGGGAAAGGTTTAAGATGTCTACTGGAAGGGGCAGCTAGGTGGCGCAGTGGATAGACAGCTCCGGCCTTGGAGTCAGGAGGACCTGAGTTCAAATTCAGTCTCAGACCAGACACCTGACACTTACTAGCTGTGTGACCCTGGGCAAGTCACTTAACCCCGATTGCCTCACTGAAAGGACAAAAAAAAAAAAAGATGTCTACCAGACATCCAGTTTGAGATGTCTGCAGGGCAGTTGGAGAGGTGAGATTGCAGGTCAGCAGAGAGATGACAACTGGACAGGTAGATTTGAGAATCAGCCTGGAGATGGTAACTGAAGGAGGGAGTTTTGTTGGGCAGCTAATTACTTTGATAAGGACGAGGAGCCTGCTGTAGTGGAGGAGGAGGCCCGGACTGGGGGGGAGAAAGTGGCCCTGAATTCTTATTCTAATTTGTCAGCAAAGTGAATACAGTGCCAGGAAATCAGAAAGACCCAAGTTCAAATCTGAGCTCAGACACTTACTAGCTGTGTGACCCTAGGCAAGTCACTTAACCCTGGTCTGCCTCAGTTTCCTTATCTGTAAAATGAGCTGGGGAAGGAAATGGCAAACCTCTCCAGTATCTTTGCCAAGAAAACCCCAAATGGGGTCACGAAGAGTCAGACACGACTGAAATGACTGAATAACATTCTTTGACCTTGGGCAAGTCTCTGGCCTTCTCTGTCTTATCTGTCCCCTTATCTGCAGAGGAAAGGTGATGGAGAGGGCCTTCCTTTTAAGCTCTAGCTTGGAGTAGGTGACCTCTAAGATCTCCTCCAACTCTAAGGCAAGCCTATAACTGGATAATTCTGAACACTTTCAAATCAATCCAACATTAAGGATTTATTAAGTACGTACTGTGTGCCACGTATGGTGTTGGTCACTGATATGTAAAGGCAAAAATGAGACAGTCCTTGAAGTTCTTTGGCTCTCTGGTAGAAAGAGGGATAGCATTTGTCATCAGAAGAGCCCTGGGTTCGAGTTCTGACTGATATGCACTGTGTGACATTGGGTAATTCAGTTACCCTCTCTGATCCTCAGTGTCCTCATCTCTAAAATGAGGCGAACAATACACCCTCATTATCTTCCCCAAGGGGCTGTGCAGAAACTCGGATGAGATGTTAGTTTTTGGATTTTTGGTTGTTTTTTTTTTTTTTTTGGCTAGGCAATGGGGTTAAGCGACTTGCCCAGGGTCACACAGCTAGTAAGTGTCAGGTGTCTGGTCTGAGACCGAATTTGAACTCAGGTCTTCCTGACTCCCAGATAAGATGTTTGGTAGGGTCTTTGTAAACCTCAAAGTTCTAGAGATATGTGGGCTTCTATCTTTATTTGTCCTCTGATTGCCTTGGGCCCTGGAAGGGGGAGAAGATGACTGGAAAAGCTGAGATGAGATTGGAATCTCAGGAGATTTCTCTTCTCTCACTTTGTCATTCTCTTCTCTCCTACAGCCAGCCCTCCTCTAGGCACTGCTTTGGGGGGAGCCAGAATCTAAACCCCGCATTTACTGGGCCTCAGGTAGGAAGGTGAAGAAGCAGCGAGGTGTCTCAGTGGGTAGAGCTACTGTGCATGGAGTCAGAAAGATCCGAGTTCAAATCCAGCCTCAGACACTTCCTAGCTGTGTGACCCTGGGGAAATCACTAAAACACTGTCTTCCTCACTTTCCCCAACTGTAAAATAGAAACGATAAATAGTACCTACCTCCCAGGGTTGTGGAGAAAATCAAATGAGATGATATTTGTAAAGCACTGAGCACAGTCAAGTGCTCATGGTAGGTGCTTAAGAAACGCTTGTTCCCAGAGTATAACAGGAGTTATTAACTTAATGCATTCTGTTTTGCCTTATTGTCAATGTGTTTGTGTGTTAGCTTTTCATTTGTTTGTAGAAAATAAATACCTGTCCCATATCTGAAAAAAGAAAACAGAAATGCTTGCTCCTCTCCTTTGATGCTTAAGAAAAACCAGGCAAGCCATGGTCCTAGTGGCCAAAGAAGGTGGTACTAGGAAGAATCCAGGGTTCAGCTGGCTGGAACTGCCGTAGTTTGTGCAGATCAGGCTTAGGGGCCTTAGGTGTCATCTAATCCTACCCCTTCATTTTACAGATGAAAAGGTGGAGGCCCAGAGACCTGCCAGGCATCTCCCAGTGGTGGCTGAGCAGGACTAGATGAAATTAAGGGGGTCAGCAAAGCAGGGTCATCATGCCTTCAAACAGGCTAGCACCAAAAAAGGCTCTTAAGAAGCCAGTTCTAGCCTAGGCCTCAGTTCAGTTCATTTTGATTCAATTCACTTCAATCTGACAATCATTTATGAAGTATCTACTGTGTCCAAGGCCTGAGTGGCAGTACTCTGCCCTTTGGATAAAGAGCTGTCCTTACTCAGAGTTGGCAAGACCTGCGCTCAAGTCCCTCCTCCAAGAACAGACTTGGTCTGTGACCCTGGGGGAGTTGTGGGGGGAGTTGCCTAACCTCTTAGAGAGCCAGCAACCCTATAACATGTAAGTTGTCAAACAGATGCCTATCTGTATCAGTAGAGGGAGTTTCCTGGCTAGGAGTTCTTGTGCCAGTGAAAACAGAGGCCTAGTTAAAAAAAAGTGTTCAAGGTATTGTACTGTGGTTAAGGAATATCCTGCTGGAGAGACACAACCTGAACGTGAGTAAGTGCTAGGTAATGTGAGAAGCGGAAAAGGACTAACCAGGGAACGGGGTCAGGGAAGACTTCATGGAGGAGGTGGCACCTAAGCTGAGCCCTGAAGGAAGATAGGGATTCTGAGTGGGCTGATGTGAGCTCAGAGCTCCCCAGGCAGCCCTGCCTTTGTGGTGGCCATTCCACGTCTTAAAGTCAAGTCAAGAAGCATTTATGGCTGTCCATTTGTGTCTGATTCTTCGTGACGCCATTTGGGGTTTTCTTGGCAAAGATACTGGAGTGGTTTGCCCTTTCCTTCTCCAGCTTATTTTACAGATGAGGGAGCTGAGTTGATAGAGGGAAAGTGACTTGCCCAGGGTCATACAGTGAGGAAGCATCTGAAGCTGGATTTGAACTCAGATCTTCCCCACTCCAGGCCCAGCACTCTGTCCTCTGCAACATCTAGCTATAAATCTCATCTCGCTAACATGAAGGAGAGCAAGGGAGTGACTAGAGGAGATCCCATCGAGACAAAGGCGTGAAGCTCCCGGGGGAGCCTTCCCTGGCGTCCCCGCTCCCCTGCGTTCGTGTCCCTGAGAAAGACTTACACGCAGCCTGTGTTGAGGTGTCAAGCACAGGAAACTGAAGGCCGGGGCCAGTGATTCGTCTTGTGTTCTAGGCTCAGAGGTTCTTGATGCCGCGTTCTGAGTCTTGCCTCGTTCTCTCAGATGAGCCTATGCTTCTGGACATTGGTTGATAAGCTGGAGAGGGTCCAGGGGAGGACAGTCAGAATGGTGAAAGGGTCTTGGGTTCATGAACAAATGAATGAGAAAGTCATTTTTTTTTTGTTTTTGGTTTTTTTTTTTTTGGTAAGGCAGTTGGGGTTAAGTGACTTGCCCAAGGTCACACAGCTAGTACGTGTCAAGTGTTTGGTCTGAGGCCGGATTTGAGCTCGGGTCCTCCTGACTTCAGGGCTGGTGCTCTGTTCGCTGCGCCACCTAACTGCCCCCGAAAAAGTCATTTATTAAGGGATCACTATGTGCTAAACTCTGGCTGTACAAAATTTAAAACAGTCCTTGCCTTCAAGGGGCTGTGTTCTAGCAGGAGGCAACAACCCAAACGGGGAGTGATGGCTTGGGACTGGTGTTTTCTTTTGGAAAGTTACAAGGATGCCTCGTGCATCCCTGGGGGAGTAGCGGACTCACCCAAGCCCGTGGATGATCATTCATAGTGGGCAGGGTGATGGTGGGCAGGCGAGGAGGGCATGGATGCCAAGAAGGCGGGAGAAGCTTAGCTTGGAGCCCCCCACTATGGGGCAGCTAGGTGGTGCGTTGGATAGAGCACCTGGCCTCGAGTTAGAAGACCTGAGTTCAAATCTGGCCTCAGGGCCTATGCTCTAAGATCAGGCTCCTCTGCTTGGCTGCAGAGGGCAGGACGAGCAAAGTGGGTGGTGGATGCAGAGGGGCAGAGGGGGGCTCTCGGTTAAATGCAACCTTCCCAGCCATTAGAGCCACCCAGCAGTGTGGGGTGCCGGGGTGGGGAGAGTCCTTCCCCAAAGAGCAGCAGGAATGACTCAGAGGGGATTCATGGGCTCCTGGGCTTGGCCTGGAGGACCCCTTCCAGGTCTGAGATTCTGGGAGACAGTGACCTGAAGCAGACAGAAGGTCAAGGCTGGTGCCTTAGTAGAAGCCAGGAAAAGTAGGAGCTTACATTTATGTAGAGCTTTAAGGTTCGTAGGGCAGCTAGGTGGCGCCACAGTGCACAGAGCGCTGGGCTTGGAATCAGGGAGACTCATATGAGTTCAAATGCGGCCTCAGAAGATCCTGGGCAGGTCACTTAACGCTGGTCTGCTCAGTTTCCTCATCTGTCAAATGAGCTGGAGAAGGAAATGTCGAACCACTCTGACATCTTTGCCAAGAAAATGCCAAATGGAGTCACAAAGAGTTGGACATGACTGAAAAATGACTGAGTTTAACTGACTTAAGGTTTATAAAGTGCTTTCCAAGTATTATTTTATTTGATCCCTGTAGCAACCTCGGGAGGCAGGTGTGATTATTATCCCCATTTTACAGATACGGGAAACTGAGAATGATAGAGATTAAGTGCCTTGTCCAGGGTCACACAGCTTGTTAGCATCTGAGGATTGGAACTCAGGGCTTCCTGACTTTAGGCTCAGCACTCTTACTCACTGGTGTGGAGGCAGCCCCAGGAGGGGGAGAGAGGGAAGCAGAGAAATCTAGTTCTGGGGAGACTCAGCCAGCTGTGACCATTCCTGTTCCTCTGTCCTCAGATCTAACAGCAGCAAAGGGAAAGTGGAGACCCCAAAGACACCCACCAGCCCCTCTTCTCCTACATTTTCTCCATCCGTCTGTTTCTTGGCCCCCTGCTACCTCACAGGAGACTCAGTCCGGGACAAGTGCGTTGAGATGCTGTCCGCAGCCCTGAAGATGGATGGTGAGGAAGTCTGGGGTGGGCCATCATGGGAAAAGGGGACCAGCCTTGTCCTGCTTGGCAGATTTAGCGTCTATGTCAAGAGAAACTTCCTGACAAAGCTATGCAAATGTAAATTGGGCTGTCTTGAAAAGTAGTGAGTTCCCCATCACTGAAGGTCTTCAAGAGAAGGCTCAGTGACTGCTTGTCAGGCATGTGTCTGTCTAAATGTGACATCTGGAGGTCCCTTCAGACTTTGGGATTCTGTAGGATTCTTTGAAGATTGAGACTGGAAAAAGAGAAAAGGAGTCAGCATTTCCCTGGGACCTAGGAAGAAAATTCCCCTATGTTTGTTCTTGTCTCTTGTGCAAGCAGTTGGGGAGGACACAGGCAGGAGCAGTAGTAGGAACGTTTGTGTTTGTCTTAATTACTGCCCCTTCTCCCCACACACCAGCTCCCCAGTTTGTAATTGGCTTCTTTGCCAAGACAGAATAAAACATGGATTTTTGCATCTTTTCTTAGGTGATTACAAAGAATATGGAGTCAACTGCGATAAGATGGCATCAGAAATCGAAGATCATATCCTTTGGTGGGCTGTGCTGGGGGTTTGTCCAACATGACCCAGTATTCCCGGGAAAGACCTTAGCTGCTGACCTGCTCTGAGCGGCTGAGGAATGAGCAGAGCAGTGCCAAGGCAAACAAGCTGAAGTCACACCAGTTGTAGGGTGGTCTGGCCTTCATCTTTATGGGGGCTGCGGAGGAGATGGGGCCCAGGAGAGGAGCATTGTGGTGATGGTGGCCCAGGGATGGTGCAACCATTTCACTGCATGGACCAGGAAAGGACTGTGAGGCATTCGCTCTGGCGAAGAACTGTGCCTCCCTCCTCCCCCTCACCATAGGATCTAGCTAGGTGGTACAATGGGTGGAGTGCTGGGCCTGGATTCAATCTGACCTAGTATAACCCTGGGCAAGTCACTGTAACCTCTCTCTACCTCAGTTTCCTCATCTGTAAAATGAGGCTCATAACAGCCCCTACCTCCCATGTTTATTATAAGAATCAAATGAGATAATAATTGTAAAGCACTTAGCACCGTGCCTGGCACATAGTAATTGCTATGTAAGCTGCTGTACATTAACTGTCATTATCATCAATCATCATCATTATGATAAATCTGGGGCTGGAAGGGTCCTCAGAGGCCATCTGGTCCAAACCCCTCATTTTACAGATGAGGAAACTGAGGCCCCTGGAGGCTGTGACTTGTTCAGCATCACACATGCCAAGGCCATGCTGCCTCCACGGATGGCATCTCCCTGTGACAAAGTGCCGTTGGTCTCATGGGAGTTCCAGTCCTGGGTCTGGGTCACTCAAAGCCAGAGGCATGGCAGGGAGGAAGGGATAGTGACCCCGGTGCCCCCAGTCCACCCATCTCTTCTCATTGCTTCCTTGGGAACAGGGTCCTCTACTCAAATACTTACTTCCCCTCCATAGACTCAAGAAATGATGACATAAGATGTCGAGATGTGCTTGAATGCACCTGGCACCGCTTTCTGCATCTGAGTTATCGGAGAAGGGAAGGATGTTCTGGCCCTCCCCCCCATCCCCCACTCTTGGACTGGTCCTTGTAGCACTCCCCTCCTCCTTCCAGCATGACGAGGATCAGATTCTCCCACTTGTCCCTGTCCCCAATGAAATCGCTTCTGGAAACGGGGCGTGCGAAACGAGGCTGCCGTGTGTGGCACGTGGGAAGGGTCCCCATCTGAGAAGATACCTCCTACCTACCTTTACCTGCTCCATCCTGATGCAACATATGATGAGGCAAAGCACGCAGATTGGGCTCTAATCCCAGCTCTGCCCCTTCTTACCCGTTTGACTGTGGGCAAGTCACCCGCTTTGCAGGGCCCTCATCTTGTCTATAAAATCAGAGGGTTGGACTAGATGATCTTGTGACCTCTGGACCAGTCACTGGCCCTCTCTAGTCTCTCTTGTCAGTTTCCTCATCTGTAAAATGAGGAGTTTGGACCAGATGGCTTCTCAGGTCCCTTTGATTCTGACATCCTCTGTCCTAAGGCCTCTCTCAGTTCTGACATTCTTTGTTCTAAGGGCCCTCCCATCTCTGACATTCTGGGTTCTAAGGGTCCTCCTAGCACTGACATTCTGTGTTCTAAGGACCCTCCCAGCTCTGACATTCTCTGTCCTAAGGGCCCTCCCAGGTCTGACATTCTCTGTTCTAAGGGCCCCCCCAGCTCTGACATCCTGGGTTCTAAGGGCCCTACCAGCTCTGACATTCTCTGTTCTAAGGGCCCTCCCAGCTCTGACATCCTGGGTTCTAAGGGCCCTCCCAGCTCTGACATTCTGTGTACTAAGGGCCCTCTCAGCTCTGACATTTTCTGTTCTAAGGGCCCTCCCAGCTCTGATGTTCTACTTTTTAAGATTCCTCCTAGCTCTGATATTCTCTGTTCTAAAGGCCATCCCAGCTCTGACATTCTGGGTTCTAAGGGCCCTCCCAGCTCTGACATTCTGGGTTCTAAGGGCCCTCCCAGCTCTGACATCCTGTGTTCTAAGGCCCCTCCCAGCTCTGACATTCTGGGTTCTAAGGGCCCTCCTAACTCTGACATTCTGAGTTCTAAGGCCCTCCCAGCTCTGACATTCTATGTTCTAAGGGCCCTCCCATCTCTGACATTCTGTGTTCTAAGGGCCCTCCCATCTCTGACATTCTGTGTTCTAAGGGCCCTCCCAGCTCTGACATTCTGTGTTCTAAGGGTCCTCTCAGCTCTGACATTCTGTGTTCTAAGGACCCTCCCAGCTCTGACATTCTCTGTTCTAAGGGCCCTCCCAGCTCTGACATTCTCTGTTCTAAGGGCCCTCCTAGCTCTGACATCCTGGGTTCTAAGGGCCCTCCCAGCTCTGACATTCTCTGTTCTAGGGCCCTCCTAGCTCTGACATCCTCGGTTCTAAGGGCCCTCCCAGCTCTGACATTCTCTGTTCTAAGGGCCCTCCCAGCTCTGACATCCTGGGTTCTAAGGGCCCTCCTAGCTCTGATGTTCTACTTTTTAAGATTCCTCCTAGCTCTGATATTCTCTGTTCTAAAGGCCATCCCAGCTCTGACATTCTGGGTTCTAAGGGCCCTCCTAGCTCTGACATCCTGTGTCTTAAGGGCCCTCCCAACTCTGACATTCTGGGTTCTAAGGCCCTCCCAGCTCTGACATTCTGGGTTCTAAGGGCCCTCCCAGCTCTGACATTCTGGATTCTAGGGCCCTCCCAGCTCTGACATCCTGTGTTCTAAGGCCCCTCC
>NW_020954637.1:1974786-1996692 GCF_900497805.2 Vombatus ursinus
CTCTGACATTCTGTGTTCTAAGAGTCCTCTCAGCTCTGACATCCTGTGTTCTAAGGGCCCTCCCAGCTCTGACATTCTGTGTTCTAAGGGTCCTCCTAGCTCTGACATTCTGTGTTCTAAGGACCCTCCCAGCTCTGACATTTTCTGTTCTAAGGGCCCTCCCAGCTCTGATATTCTCTGTTCTGAAGGCCATCCCAGCTCTGACATCCTGTGTTCTAAGGGCCCTCCCAGCTCTGACATTCTCTGTTCTAAGGGCCCTCCCAGCTCTGACATCCTGGGTTCTAAGGGCCCTCCCAGCTCTCACATTCTGTGTACTAAGGGCCCTCCCGGCTCTGACATTCTGTGTTCTAAGGGCCCTCCTAGCTCTGCCATTCTGTGTTCTAAGGGTCCTCGTAGCTCTGACATTCTGTGTTCTAAGGGCCCTGTCAGCTCTGACATTTTCTGTTCTAAGGGCCCTCCCAGCTCTGATATTCTCTGTTCTGAAGGTCATCCCAGCTCTGACATCCTGTGTTCTAAGGGCCCTCCCAGCTCTGACATTCCATGTTCTAAGGTTCCTCCCAACTCCGACATTCTGTGTCCTAACATTCTCTGGTCCATGATCCCTTCTGGCTTGAACATTCTGAGTCTATGACACCCAAAGTTGCTTCATCAGGTGACCATTCCACATTTTCATTCCACAATCAATGATAAGGCTCAGAATATTCCAGAGGCATGGAACATAGGGAATTAAATGTACACCAAGCCATACACGACTGAGGTGCGACCCTACCCTGGAATTTGGAAAGGGGGAGAGAAGAAAGCATGGGGTCTCAGTCCCAGGGGAAGGGAAGAAAAGGGGTACCAAGAAGGGGATGCAGAAGACGGGCTTGGCTGCTCCGAGATGTCACTGAGGGCTGAGCCTGGCTCCAGGCCCTTCCTGGGCTAATTCATACTCATTGTTTTCTCCATTTAATTATTGCCCAGTGCATCACAGAATGTGACCCACCATTCAAAACCTGCTTCCTACTAAACACAATGCCTCCCATCCGTGAGCTGTCACAGACTTCATCTGCATTTCCAGCAGGCTCAGCAATTCCTTTGCTTCTGTCTCTTGGCCCTCTACCACAGCTGGGCCTCAAACAATAGGTGGAAGGATTTCATACTTATTTTCATTCATTATCTTAGTTTCTTCCCCCCCACCACCACCCCTGCCTGCTCCTTCTCCTGTCTTGAGGTGTCTGCCCAAAGGTGCCAGGGGAGACCATGAAACCCACATCGATCTTTGTTCAGGTGACAGAAGTTTGTGGTTTTGTTCGGTCGTTTTAGTCACGTCTGACTCTTCATGACCCCGCTTGGGGTTTTGTTGGCAAAGATACTGGAGTGGTTTGCCATTTCCTTCTCCAGCTCATTTTTTAGATGAGGAAACTGAGGTAAACAGGGTGAAGTGACTTGCCCAGAGTCACATAGCTAGATGATGTCTAAGGCTGGATTTGAACTCAGGTCTTCCTGACTCTAGGCCCGGTGCTTTCTTCTTTACACCACCTAATCGCTTAGGAAGACAGGAGGTTAGGGCTGTTTTCTTTCTAACCTGGATGACAAGAATGTAACCCAAGGCCCACCAAGGGGTCTGTGAAGAGATTTTTTTAACATTCAATTTTATTTTATTTTCAGCTCCAAATTTTCTCCTGTCTCCAGCTCACAACCCCTCTGCCCCTATTCATTCCATGAGATTCTTGAGCCTTTCCTCCCATAGAAGCATAACCCAGGCTGTTTTGCTCACCTCCCGGCAGCCCTGGGAATGAAGCTGAGCAGGTATAATTAGGATCATAGATTTGTGGGAGCTTGAAGGAATCTTTGAGGTCATCTAGTCCGGAGGTGTCAAATGGGGCCCACCATGGCCAGAACCAGATTAAAATGTAATTCGGAGGGACTTAACAAAATTTTAAAAATGCAGTAGAACATAGATGATGTTAACAAATGGTTTTCTAAGTCAACACGCAGCCAGCAGGGATCCCTGTGTACCATTTAGTGACCCTCCATTTATTTTTGAGTTTGACACCACTTATTTAGTCTGACCCCCTCATTTTTAAAAAATTAATTTATTCTGAATTATCAACAATCACTTCCATAAGCTTTCGAGTTTTAAATTTTTCTCCACCTCACTCCCCAAGATGGCACACAATCTGATATATGACCCCCTCATTTTACAGATGGAGAAACTGAGGTTGGGAGAGAACAACTTACTTGCCCAAAGGAGCTTGTGGAAAATGGAGATTTGAACTCAGGTCCTGTGTGACCCTGGGTGAGTCAGGGTTAGCTTCCCTGTCTGTAAAATGAGGGGGTTGAACTCAGTGCTTTCTAAGGTCTTTCTAGCCCTCAGTCTACAATAGATCCTAAGAGCCTCTGAGGTGGTGTGGTTCAGTGGGACAGGTGCTGAAGTAGGAGGCAAAGAACCTGGTTCTGAATCCTGCTTCTGCGACTCTGGGCCTCTCATCAGTAAGATGGAGAAGACTGGACTTGATGACCCCAAAAGTCCCTTCTGGCTCTAAGTTAGTGATTTGCGTGTCCTTCCCAAGTCACCATGCTGCCGCGCATGGCAGATGGGAGGAGAAGTGACGTGGCCCCAGTCACAGCATCCAGTAAGTGGCAGAGATGAAACCTGAGCCCCGGTCTCCCGACTCCAGTCCAGCACGCTTTCTGATACACCAGAAAACAAAAAGCAAAACAAACAAACCAAACCCTGTTTGCCTCAGTTTCCCCATCTGTAAAGTGAGGATGTTGGTAGCACCAGTACCTCTCAGAGTTGTTGGGAGAATCACATGAGATAATATTTGTAAAATGCTTAAAGTGCTATATAAAGGCTAGCTATTATTATTATTAAAAGAAGAATACAGTCAGCTCTCTGTTCACACTAAAGGAGGGGGTCCCTTCATAGCATAGCATTTCAGACGTACTTTCACCTGGCTGAGAGGACACTATTGGTGATCCTCAAACCAGGCCGCCCTGTAGACAGACACTTTCTTTGCCGATATATTCAGCCTTCCTGATTGGACACCATGTCCGTGGAAGGCACAGATCAAATCAAGGGCTAGGCAGAGTAAAATTCTATTCCAGCAGAACTAAGACCCCAAGATGGACCTTCTTCCTTGTGGCCACCATTGGATTTAGACCTGGGAGGAATATTAGCAGTCATCTAGATTAGCAGTCTTCTAGGAACATTAGCAATCATGGACTCCAAGGGGTTGGTGGATAGATTTCAAGGGGTTCGTAAACTTAGATGGAAAAAAATTACATCTTTATTTTCACTAATCCTATGTATTTTATTTTATGCATTGAAAAATATTCTTCTGAGAAAGGGTCTGTAGGCTCCACCAGACAGCCAGAAGGGTCCAGGTCACAAAAAGGTGAAAAGCCCCTGGTCTAATCCAGCTTTCTCATTTTACATATGAAGAAACAAGCCTAGAAATGTGAGGGGACCAGGTCAAGGTCACACAGTAGAGCCAGGCTTGAGACCCACTGGATTCCAAACCCAGTGTTACTTTTATTAGACTGTGGAGCTGTATTTGTGGGAGGGAAGAGAGGCTTCCTAGCCGCTTCCTCTTTGGGGTGACTCCTTGACTATTTCACATATATATCAAGAACTGAAGGGTACAGACATGAAATACCGGAATAGGGTGCGCAGCCGAATCAGTAACCTCAAGGACCCCAGGAACCCCAACTTGAGGCGGAACGTGCTTTGCGGGGCCATTTCCACCAGCCTCATTGCCAAGATGACGGCTGAGGTGAGGAGCTGCATGGCGGTGCCATTTCTGAAGCTGCAATCTTGGCTCCTGGGGAGGTGTTAGGCGGGTTCCCTGTGGGAGGCAGACACACTGAGCAGGCGCCCAGCAGAACTGGGCAGAGGGAAGGCTGTCTGGGTGTTACAATGTTAAGCCTGGCAGCTCTGACTTTTCTCAGCCCGAGGTTCCCCCTCAGAGATGCTGATGCTAAATTATTATTTAAAAACCTCGTTTGACCACAAGAATTATACTCCTCAAAAAGCTGGGTCTGCCTACATTTTCCACTTTGTCTCAGCCAAAGGATGAGAAACTGGGGTCAACTACTTAAAATGATAACCTTATGACTCCTCAAACTATTGGGTTCAAAGGGTACTGATGTCTGTCTATGTAAGTGAAGCCCAGGAGACACATACCCCGTGACTGCATTGGCCCCAGCAGCCAGGGCCAGGGTGAATGAATGACATGACACAGGCCACTTGTCTGGAGTCACTTGCTTATAATTATGGCCTTGCGGAAGCTATTGAAGGAAGTATATAAAAGTTTGTTGTTATTCAGTCGGGTTTGACTCTTCCTGACCCCATTTAGGGTTTTCTTGGCAGTGATACTGGAGTGGTTTGCTTTTTCCTTCTCCAGCTTATTTTACAGATGAGGAAACTGAGGCAAACCAGGGTTAAGTGACTTGCCTAGGGTCATACAGGTAGTAAATGTCTGAGCTCAAATTTGAACTCACAAAAAGGAGTATTCCTGATTCCAAGCCCAGCACTCCATGCACTGTGGCGCCACCTAGCTGCCCCAATATATTACTAGAATTTCCAGTATGGTATATTACTAGAATATCAGTATAGTACCAGAATTTAACGGATGCTGGTGACCATCTAGGCTGAATAGAACATCATATGCTCCTAATGGTGCCGGTCCCATTCATTCCTCATCTCCTGCGAGAGCTTGTGAGACTCCCTATGGTTTCCTTCTATGAAATTCACCAGCGGGCCCTTCGTGCTGCCTGTGTGTGACCTGGGAAGGTAGAGATCTCTGTAGAGAGAGCCTACTTGTCTCTATCTGCATGTGGATTGCAGAAATAAGATGGGACCTGGACTGGGGAGGTCACTCAGAGAATTTGTCTGCAGCGGGGGCGCAGCTGGTCTGAGACTCCCAACGGGGGCACCATCGCAGGTAGATGTCCTGGCCAGAAGTCGCATGGCTCCTAAGTGGCAGAACCAGGTTTCTATGGGAGCCTTCGGACATTTTTGTCTGTAACTGAAGCCCCATCTCGGGGAGCTGCCTTATTCCTGGCCCGAGCCATTCACTGATGGTGCCCCTCCAAGGAACATGAGGTGTAGGAAATACCATCCCTTCTTCAGACTCTGGGAATGTTGGTTGGTTCATTTAGGAAATGGCGAGTGATGAGCTGAAGGAGCTGAGGAATGCCATGACTCTGGAGGCCATTCGGGAGCACCAGATGGCTAAGACCGGGGGCACCACAACTGACCTCTTCCAGTGCAATAAGTGTAAAAAGAAGAATTGTACCTACAACCAGGTGCGCACTAGGGTACAGGGGGACTCCATGGAGCAGCTCAGGAGGGAATCCATCATGGGAGACCAAGAAGGGGAGGCCGTGTAGACACCAGAGAGAATGAATGGATGGGGCTCTGGGATGATAGAGCATCTAGAAGAGGACAGGATGATTTAGTAATATTCTTTAGGTGTCAATGGCATGACAATAAAGAAAGGAGAGATTTTCATGGGGCTTCTGGAATTTGGTCTCATTACTTAATAGTAATGGCAAGGCCTCTACATATTGAGCAGATAGTATTTATTTTCCTGCAGGATTGGACAAGGACAGGTAGAAAATAAGACATGGAGACCAATTATAGTCATAGAGTATCAGAGCTAGGAGAATACTTATAACATAGAACTTCATCACTGGAAGATATCTTAGAACACAGAATGTCAGAGCTGGGAGGAACTTTAGAACATGGAATGTTAGATCTGGGAGGGCCCTTAGAACACAAGATACCAGAGCTGGGAGAGGCTTTTAGCATGTAAGAGGTGGATCAGAGGGCCCTGATGGGAAAAGCTTCTTGGAAGAAGTTGTCTTGAGCTTACGTCATTGATCACAATTCTGTAGCATTTTGCATTTTGTTAACTTTCTTCACAAAAACCTTGTGAAGTAAATAGTGCAAGTATTATTATCCCCATTTTACAGACGAGGAAACTGAGCCTCATAGAGGTTAAGTGATTTGCCTAAGGCCACACAGTAAGTAAGTTGCAGAGCCAAGACTCGAACCCAGATCTTCAAGTCCAGTGAAGGATGTAAAACCCAGAATTGGTGGAAAGGAAGGGAGAAATCATTCCAGGTGAGGGCAAAAGCATCAGTAAAGGTCCTGAGGTCAGAAAAAAAAAAAACCAACATTATATCTTTCGATTTAACTCAGCAAACACTTAATAAATTCCTACCATACTTAAGGCACAGGACTGTGAGGGTGGGTGGTCAAGGGACTGGGGGGGCGTGGTGGGAAGTTCAAGTGATGAGGCTGGGTGGGAAAAGTCTGCGTAGGGGAGGGAGGTGCCTTGAACGCCAGGGTGAGGCGTTTGGCCTTGTTCCAACAGGAAGCAGGAACCATGGTAGATTCTACAGCAGGGGAGTGACTGCATGATTCTGCTTTCTCAGGTGCAGACTCGAAGTGCTGATGAACCCATGACCACTTTCGTCTTATGCAATGAGTGTGGCAACCGCTGGAAGGTCAGTATTTCTTCTGCTTCTGTAGCCCTCCGAAGTAGCCGATGGCCTCGCTCAGGGCCTTTCCCAGCCCGGGTGTGGGAACCATGCGCACTGGGCCCGATTCACTTCTTATGGGGTCCTAGGATTTGGAGTCAAAAGGGGCCTCAGAGATGCTCTGACCCCTTCCCCCTTCCAGATGAGGACCTCGACCCCCAGAGCGTCTGTCCGAGGGACTGCTCAGAGGCGCACAGACAGTAAGCAGCAGAGCTAGGATCCAGACCCCTGGTCCCCTGACCCCCGATCTGGGGCTTTCTCCACTTTTCCCTTCTGTCTCTTTCTTTTTCTCTAATGGTCAAGAGCACAGAGTACTTTAGATTCCCTGACTCCTCTAAGCCTGCCTCGCACTGACCCCATGAGGGAGGGTCTAAAGGAATCCCGATCCCCCTGCTTATCTTGACCACCCCGCCAAGACCTTCATCTGCCTGATTCCACGGGGCTCTGCTGTTACCTTTCACCAACAAGAGTTTCTTCCCTTCTCAAATGGCCACATGGAGAGGGTACTGGCAGGGAGGGTGCCTTTCTTTTCTCAGAACCTTTTCCCTTAGAAGACTCCCTTGTGAGACCCCTGGGGCTCAGGGTAGAGGTAGCTCCAACCTTGTTACCATATGCTAGGTGAGTCACCTTTCCAGTTGCTTCAGATGGGTAGTGTCCCATTTTACAGGTGAGAAAACTGAGGCTCCAATTCCATCTTGTCCAGACCAGTATCACATTGGAAGGAAGGAAGGGAGGAAAAAGAAGGGATGAAGGAAGGGAGGGAGGGACGGAAGAAGGAAGGAAGGATTACTGAGTACCTACCTACTATGCACTAGATATTGTGCCAAGCACTTTATAAAAATTTCATTTGATCCTCGCAACAATCCTGGGAAGAAGGTGTAATTATTATCCCCATTTTACAGTTGAGGATACCAAGGCAGGCAGAGTTCAAGTGACTTGCCCAGGGTTATGCAGCTAGTACGTGTCTGAGGCCGGATCCGAACTTGGGACTGTAAGGACAGAACATTTTGACTGGTGTCTGGAGAACATCACAAACCCTGTCGGCCTTTTTTGTTTTATTTTGTTTTGTTTTCAGTTCTGCTGAGTGGTTGCCGGCCGGGCCTGTGGTAGATACATCAAAGAAACCTGAAGAAGAAACCACATGGCCCACCTACCTGGAGCATGGAGAGCAATGCTCAGATGCGAAAGGGAGTTTGGGTGCTGCCAGCTGACCCTCCTCAGAAGACGTAGCCAGCTTTGACCTCTGGCCTCAGAGCTTTCCCTAGTGGGAGAGAGGGGGCACTTTTACAGGGAAAGTCCAAATCGGATGAGCTCTGACCTGTGGTTGTGCCTCCCCAAATCCTGCAGTAAAGTGGAAATATGAGCTTACTTGAGGATTCACATAGAATGCCAAAACTGCCAGAGGAATTAGAATCTAGACTGTCAGAAATCGAGGCATTTTAGGACATAGACTATGCAAGCTGTGAGGGATTTTTGAGACCATCTGGTCCACCCTCCTCATTTTATAGAGGGGAAACTGAGGCCCAGAGAGGAGAAATCACTTGCCCTAGGTGGCAGAGAAAGCTAGTGTCAGAAAGAGAACTAGACACTGGCACCCCACATCAGGGCTCTTCCCCCTGCCCCATCCTTCTCCTTGGGATCGATTGTGCGAACACAAGGACATCGAGTCCTTCCTCAGTGATTAGTTCTCAAGTTTTTCTCCACGAAAAATATGAGGCTGACAAAAGCGACATCCCTGTCTGTCCCATCACTTCCTTCATCTAGCAACCAGTATGTCATTTGGTCTAAAATTAGGTCTGATATAGTACAATAGAAACAACACAATCTTTGCATTCAGGGATTGTGGTGATGAGTAGTTTTCAGTCCTATCCGACTCTTCTTTGACCTCATTTGGGATTTCTTGGCACAGGTACTGGAGCGATTTGCCATTTCCTTCTCCAGCTCATTTTACAGATGGGGAAACTGAGGCACCCAGGGTAAAATGCCTTGCCCAGGGTCACACAGCTAAAGTGTCTGAGGTCAGGTTTGAACTCAGGTCCTCCAGACTCCAGGCCCAGCACTCTACCCACTGCACCATCTCAAATCTCATCTCTGCTGCTGGGTGACCTTGGGTCAAGTCCCTTTACCTCTGGGCGCCTCAGTATCATCCACTGGAAAATGGAAGGACTGGATTAATTAGCTTCTGACATTCCTTCCAGATCGAGGTCCGTGATCCCACGAGGTTCCATTTATATATCACATTAGCGTGACAAAATCCTCTCACTTGTGTCTTCCTATTTGACCCCCATAGCAATTCAGTGAGATAGGTAGTGTGAGTACTATAGCCATTTTACAGATGAGAAAACTGAGGTTTAGAGAAATAATGGACTTATGGGTCCTAGATGCAAAGTCATGACTCCTGACTCTTAGACTCATTTATGAGACTCTGTTATACTCTACCAGTCTAGGCCTGTGTGACAACCAGATATCCTTCTCCCTAAATTATAAAGGGTCTTCCCTCCCCTTGTTCTCATACCCCCCTAAACTATCGGTAACTCCTTGTTCCCATTTGGTTTGGGAGGGAGGACCCTCGGTAGACCCACAGATTGAGTCCTCAAATCAGGAAATCATGCCTCCTGACTTACTAAGCGTGGTCACGTTCCCACACTGCCCCGGGGCCACAGGCTGAGATAGATGGGGCCCTCGCCACGGCCAGCTGGCACTGAGCAGCGGACAGGGCACCTGAAAGTCGGAGCTTCCTTAGGATGCCCTGTGCGAGGCAAAGGTGCCCTTCCTTTCAAGCTTTCCTCTTTGACTGCACTTCCTAATCGATACAATGATTTAGGCAGTGATGCTTTCCTAAAAAAGCCTCTGAGGGTCCCTGGCCCCCGTGTCAGGAGAGGAGGCCTGCCCCAGGAGGAGGACTTCTGGGGACCCCTGCTTTCCCTCCCCTCACCTTCCGTCTGGCCACCCCCCCAGGAGAGCTGCCTCATCCCTGCCCACACTGCCCCATACAGCTGAAGAGCAGAAGCACTGGCCAGTTCTCTGCCCCTTGTGTCAGGTGGATAAGCTTGTTTCACAGCCGTGCTTAGGGAACAGAGAGGAACTTGCCCAAGGCCAAACAGCCAGCGAGTTATGGAACGAGGGCACGGTGATCTCTATCATTTTTTTTTTTTCCTGAAATGCACTAGGTATCACCCTCCCTTGAAATGGAGACCCCAGGCAGCTTCTCCTATAGGATAACTCTGTAAATAAACTCTGTACAGAAATCTGTCTCCAATTTCTATTATTGTACAACAGTATATGGGGTGGAGGGAGAGGGGGTTGTTGTACTGTGTGGGTCTAGAACAAAAGTAATCAATATTCTTAGTAGCATGGGGCAGCTAGGAGGTGTAGTGAATAGAGCACCAGCCCTGGAGTCAGAAGGACCTGAATTCAAATCTGGCCTCAGACACTTACCCAGGTGACCCTAGGCAAGTCACTTAACCCCATTTGCCTAAAAAAAATTATAGTTTTTCAATATTCATTTTTAATAAAACTTTGAGTTTCCAGTTTTTCTCCTTGCCTCCCTCCCCAAGATGGCAAGCAATCTGGTATAGATTATACATGTGCAATCATGTTAAACATATCTCCACATTAGTCATATTAGGAAAGAAGAAACAACAACAGGGGGAAAAAAAGAGAAGATAATATACTTCCATCTGCATTCAGACTCCATAGTTCTTTCTCTGGATGTGGGTAGCATTTTCCATCATGAGTCTTTTGAAATTGTCCTAGATCATTGTATTGCTGAGAAGAGCTAAATCAGTCATAGTTGATTATCGAACAATGTTGCCGTTACTGTGTACAATGTTCTCCTGGATCAGCTCACTTCACTCTGCATCAGTTTATATAAGTCTTTCCAGGTTTCTTCTGAAATCCGCCTGCTCATCATTTCTTACAGCACAACAGTATTTCATTACATTTATATACCACAACTTGTTCAGCCATTCCCCAATTGATGGGCATCTCCTCAATTTCCAATTCTTTGCCACCACAGAAAGAGCTGCTATAAATAAGCAAGTGGGTCCTTTTCCCTTTTTTGTGATCTCTTTGGGATACAGACCTAGTAATGGTGTTGCTAGATCAAAGGGTATGCACAGTTTGATTGCCTTTTGGGCATAGTTCCAAATTGCTCTCTAGTTCACAACTCCCCCAACAATGCATTAGTGTCTCAACTTTCCCACATCTCCAACATTTATCATTTTCCTTTTCTGTCATATTAGTTGATCCGATAGGTATGAGGTGGTACCTCAGAGTTTTTAAAATTTGAATTCCTTTAATCAATAATGATTTAGAGCATTAAAACATATATGTTCTTAGTAGCCTTCTCCAGTTCACAAATCACAATTCATATCCTCTGTTTCATCTGTACTAGTGTTGGGAGTGAAGGGCAGGGTATCATCATCCCCAGCTTACCTATTTTAAGGTGACATCCCTTATCTCATTTGCCACTCTTAATAGCCCTATGAGGTAGGTGGCTGTTACTACCCCCATTTTATGGATGATAAAACTGAGGTTCAGAGAGGTTAATTTGCTGCCCCAGCATTGCGCAGCTAATAGGTGTGTCAAAGGCAAGTCTTCTAGACTCCCAAGTTCAGCACTCTTATCTACTATACCATCCTAAGACAGATAGATGAAGGATCTGGTAGAGAGAAGGGGAAATGACTGATTTAGAATCACACAGTGAATAAGATAAACTTTAAGTAGACTTGAATCTGTTTCAGGATTCCAAGCCCACGGTTCTTTCCACTTCAAGGTCTGTCCAACAACAGTACAAAAATAGGCCTCTTGTAACCCATTTTAATATGTTCTATTGATGCCTTTTGTCACCTCCTACCCACTCCTCTCCCACTTGTGATGCCCCCTAAAAATGAAGCAAAAATGACATAGGAAGACCTTGTTTAGCAATATTCCCAACAATTAGTCATGCAGCCTTTGCTTGAAAACCTCCAGTGAGGAAGAACCTATTACCTCTTGAGGTGAACCATTCCACTTTTGGATGTCTCTTATTAGAAAGTTTTTTCTGAGATCAAACCGACGTCCCTACAATATCTATCCATTGCCCTATGAAGCCAAGCAGAACCAGCTCAATCCCATTTCCACAAGTTATTGTTACAATAGTCGAAGACAGCTACCAATCAATCAATCAATGTTTATTAAGTGCTAACTATGTACCAGTAACTGTGTTAAGTGCTGGGGATACAAAAAGAGGCAAAAGATAGTCTCAGGTCTCAAGGAGCTTACACTCTATCGTGGTTCCTCTAGGTCTTCCAGCCAGTTCCAATATGGCAGGGTCTTTCGCTATCTTGGTTACTCTCCTCTGGCTGCTCCACAACTTACCGGAAGTCTTCCTAAAATCCAGTGCCCAGAACTGAGCCCACTATGCCAGCTGTGGATTTTTGCTCATGTTTGTATCCTTCAGAGCCACAAAACAAGACCTCAAATATACCAGGAGCTCTGTCAATGTTTGTTTAAAGAATGAATGAATGAACAAATGCATCTTTGTTGAACTCTTTGAACCCTAATGTATCTTGAATTAACACTAATTATAGGGACTTTGGCAATAATTTTTAAGAAATCCAATCCTTTTTTTTTTGTTTGTTTGTTTGGTTTTTTTGCTTTTTGGTGAGGCAGTCAGGGTTAAGTGACTTGCCCAGGGTCACACGGCTAGTAAGTGTCAAATGTCTGAGGTTGGATTTGAACTCAGGTCCTCCTGACTCCAAGGCTGGAGCTGTCTATCCACTGCACCACCTAGCTGCCCCTAATCCAATCCTTTTTTTAAGAAAACTATTTTTATCCACTTTTAAGAAAAACAACTATAAAGTTGTGAGGCAACAGGCTATAGCTAGCCTGCCCCTTCCTTTCTCTTCCTACTGTAGGTTAAATTTTCCTCTTCATCTTCTTCCCCATCTTCAGGATAAGGCATACTCTCTCTGGATTTGGTAGCGGTTCAAGGAGGTTTTCTTTAGTGCTAGAGCTGACCCAGATCAAGAGGGAGAGTGAAGAATCTTACCAAAACTGTTCTACCCCCAAGTCTTCGTTCAAGGAGGCCTCATTGTGGCATGGAGCTGACCCTTGGTTCTGAAAAGCTATGTCAGCAGAGGGGAGCAAACTGATCAATCCTACTGAAGTGGAAAGCCTCTAAGTGTGAACCTGGTGAAGGATTCTGGATCCAGCAACTGAGGTCTGGCCTGACTAAGCTAGAGTCTCACCATTAGGTTGGGTGCTGGGAAGGAATTTTTCAACCCCAGCAACTTTTGGAAATCATCCCCTAAGGCAAAAATTCTTAACCTGTCTTGGGTCTGTAGACATTTTTTTAAATCTACATGACTCTATTTCATTATCATTGGTTTCCTTTGTAATCCCATGCATTTTTATTTTGTGTATTTAATATCTTCAGTCTGAACAGGGATCCATAGGCTTCACTAGATTTCCCAAGAGAGCCATGACACACAAAAAAGGTTAAGAAGCCCACCCCTTTCCCATAATGCAATGCATTGGGGTAGGGAGAAGGAAGGGGAGAGTGTGAGATCTGACCAAGGGGAAGGAATATCCCTAGTAATGAGATCAAGACCATTAAAGTATTATTATACTAGATATGTGCAGAGCTTTAGACAAAGCTAGAGGATAAAAAAGAAATGAGAAATCTTTAGCTGATGAGAGAACCTCTGTTACAGGCCAGCCCTGATTCAGACTGGTCTGGGACTTCAGGTTTATAACTGGGAGATACTAGTAGACCTCTCTAACAGAGTACAAAAAGTGGTTTACCTAGCCATAGCACAGAAAGGATACTCAGCAAGGACACAGCATTGATTCAGTTGAGGGATGCAGCTTCCCTCTCTCTGGGTTGGTCATGCTGGTGTTTCTGGTCAAACCCATGGGAAAGTACTCCTACCTCCTTGTGAGCTGGCTTTTGTACTTAGACTATCAGGGATCTAGGCCAACTGCTGGAGTAGTTGAAGTATAGTTAGCCCCCAGGGTCAGTTAAATGTCAAGGATAATTTTAATATCCTTTAAGGGAAAACTAGCCTAGCCTAGATAATGGATATTGTTTATTCTGCACCTTCACTACTCATCTTTCAAAGCTCAACTCAAAAGCCACCACCTCCAGGAAGCCTTTCTTGATCTTACTAGTTAGAAATGAGCTTTACCTCCTCAAACCTCTGATAGCCTTTACTTTGTGCTTTTCTTATACATTTATTATGTTGCATTATGGTTACATTGGTATTTTTTTTGAATTTAGAAGTGTTCTTCCCCTGAAGTCCTCTTGATACCAAGAGACATCATCAGATGTTACTGTCTCTCAGTTTTCCAAGGCTATGCCACTGGGACCTTGAAACTTGAGACAGTGTCTTCTTCACTATGGAAGCAGAGCCCAACTTTAACACAAAGTTAAAAGTCAAGAAATAGGCTAGAAAAATGAGCAAACAACAACAACAAAAACCAAACCTGATGACAGAAAGTTATTATGGTGACAGGAAAGATCAAGACATAAATCCAGAAGAAGTCAATGAAATGCAAAGCCCTAACATTTCCTATTCTAACATTCTCTGTTTGAAGGTCCTTTCCATGACTAAATCCCACTCAACAAATTTTTTTTTTCTAAAATTTCTAAAATTTTCTCTTTTTTTGACTGAGCAACAAAGACATTATTTCCATTTCAGATAAAATGCTGAAGACTCAACATTAATAAGTACTTAACACATGAAACAGTAACCCCATTACCTCTTTGAGTAGGTAAAGACTCCCAGGAGTTTTGTGGAATTGCTAAATGGATAAAAAAGAATTTTAAATAGAAAGTATAAAATTCCTAAAATTCTCTAAAATTTCTAAAACTGGTATCTGTTGGTTTTATATTACCTTCATCTCTGAATATACCCCTCTTACCTCTCCTACCCAGCAAGCCTTCTTCTTGTAACAAAGAAATTAAAAGAAAGAGAAGAAAAAAGTTTCGCAAAATTAACTAACACATTCATTAACTAAGCCTGAAGATAAATGTGGGGCTCCATCCCCACAGTTCCCCACCACTGCAGTGAAGTGTGGGAGGCGGTACCCTTCCTCTTCTCTTCTCTCGGACCAAGCTTGGTCATAATAATCACACAGTTCAACATGTTTCAAGCAGCTCCTGTGTGTAAACATTTATATGACCAGTCTTTATGTCAGTCTCAATCACTGATTGAGTCACAAATAAGTCACAAACGTGGAAAACAATGACAGATTCTATAACAAATGCATTGGACAGTTGTGCAGCAAAGTTGCCTGTAAAGTCAGAGGACAGAAGTCCCTAAGAAAGAGAGGAAGGTAGATCATGGATCATAGATCCTATATTTAGAACTGGAAAAGACCCTAAAAAGTCATCTAGGGCAACTTCCTCTTTTTATAGGGGAGGAAGGCTCAGAGAAATTAGCCCAATGTGGTCAGAGAAGACTTCCTAGTGGAGGTGGCTTTGGAAATAGGCTTTAAGGGATGGGCAGGAATTCAACAGGCAAAGAGAGAAGTGGGAGGGAGCACATTCTAGGCCTAGGGAATGTAAGTGGGTGGGCACATGGCACATTCTGACTGGAGCACAGAATGTATGGAGAGGAGTAATACGAGATGACTGCAAAGGTGGGGGTGATGCCAGATTTTAAAGGGCTTTGGAGTTAGGCAAAGGAATTTGAACTTTACTCCAGAGGCAACAGAAAGCTGTTGGAGATTTTAAAAGCAGAGAACTGATATAAATAAGGTGGGGGGGGGGGGGGAAGATTATCCTGACAACGTTCAGCCAGTAAAGTGCCTACTATGTACTGGGGAGACAAAGAAAAGTAAAAGGCAGTCTGTGATCTCTCAAGGAGCTCACGGTCTGATGGAAAGACAACATGCAAACAATTATATCCAAACAAGCTAGGGACAGGATACGCTGGAGCTAATCAATAAGAGGAAAGAAGAGGGATGGAGAAAGGCCTCCTGGAGAAGGGGGAATTCTAGTTGGGCCCTGAAGGAAGGCAGAGAAGCCAGGAGGAGGAGTTGAAGGGGGAAGAGATTTCCAGGCACTGGGAACAGGGAGTGTATCCAGTGAGGAGATGGCGAGTCTCGTTGGAGGAACAAGGAGGCCAGTGTTACAGGAGTGTAAAGTGTGTGTAGGGGGTGGGAGTGTAAGGTGTGAGAGTACTGGAAAGGTCGGGGAGGGGAGGGAAGAGGACACAAGGCTATGAAGGGCTTTGAAAGCCAAACAGGGCATTTTATATTCGATTCTGGAGGTAATAGGTTTTATCGAGTAGGGGAGTGACATGATCGGACTTTTCCTTAAGGAAAATCACTTTGACAGCTGAATGGTGGGTGGATTGGAGTGGGGAGAGATTTGAAACAGGCAGACTCACCCGCAGGTTATTGCAATAATCAAGGCCCGTGAAGTGACAAGGGTCTGCACTGGAGTGGTGGTGGTGTCAGAGGAGCGAAGGGGGGTGTATTGGAGAAATGTTGCAAAGGTGAAATCAGCAAACCTTGGCAACCGCTTGGATGGGGGGAATCCGGGATGACCTAGGTGCAAACCTGCGTGACTGAGAAGAGAATGGTTGTGCCCTCAACAGTTATAGGGACATCAGGAAGAAGGAGAACTTGGGGAAAAGATAATCAGTTCAGTTTAAGATGTCTAAGGGTACCCAGTTCAATATGTCCACTAGCAGCTGGGGCTGTGTTTCTGGAGATCAGCAGGGAGGTTAGAGGTGAGTAAGGAGGTAGGAAGGGGGCATAAGGGCGACAAAGGATGAAGTAGGACAAGTAGGTGAGGACCTCCAATGATCCAGGTATTGAAGGTCTGTGTTAAAATGGTGACAGTGGAAACAGAGGGGAACACATCGTCAAAGATATACGAGATATTCTGACATTTTATGTTCTAGGGGTCCTCCCAGCTCCGAGATTCCGTGTTCTTAGGTCGCTTTTAGCTCTGATACTGATAATAGCTGACATTTGTGAATTGGGCTAAGATTTATCAAACAGGTTATAGACATTCTTGACTCATTTCACAGATGAGGAAAATAAGGCTCAGTGTCTTGCCTATGAAGGTCTTGAAATTAAGTGCCAGAGACGGACTTTGAGCCCAGGTTTTTACCGTCCCCATGTCCTTTGGGCTTTCTTTCTTTCATCTCATCCTGTATTTTGTGATTTATATTTTAAGATCCCTTCCAATCATAACATTTTATGTTCTAACTTCCCCCTTAATTCTAGGGTTGTGTGTATTGTAAGATCCCTCCCCCTCTCTGGGCCTCAGTTTCTTCGTATGCAAATTGAGGGGCTTGGATTAGAGGGCCTGGAACACAAAGTTTCAGAGCTTAAAACAAAGACTGCTAGATAGAGCACAGAATGTTAGTGCCACAAGGGTGTTGTTAGAGCCTAGATGGGAAAGGGACCTTACACCTAAAAATGACCATTAGCTTTAAGGTTTGCCAATACTTTATAAATGTGATCTCTTTCAATAACCCTGTGTGGTAGGTGCTATTATTATCCTCATTTTACAGATGAGGAAACTGGGCTGAGATGTTTAGCGACTGGCTCAGGATCACATAATGAGTAAGAATCTAAGGCTGGATTTGAACTCAGGTCTTCCTGACTCCAGGCCTGGTGCTCTATCCACTGCACCACCTAGCACATGGCATAATAAGGGTCAGCAAATCTGAGCCTTCACCTCGTTACTGTTACTAACCAGTCGTGCCACCTAGAGAAAATCTTTTCTCTGGTTTTGTTTCCTCCTTCATAAAATTAAGAGATTGGACTAGGTGATCTCTAAGGGCACCCATAAATAGTTGGGCCCTGAGAATAGGACACTAAGACCAGCCTGGCCCCAAGACATATTTCAGAAAAAATCAAGTCACCCAACTGATCAGAGAGTCTGCAAACAAAAGAAAAACCTTTTTCCCCAGCTCAGACACTTCCCCTGTACAGTTAGAAACAATAGACATCCGGGCACCTAGCCAAGGCTCTGGAGATATTTATAACATGGAGAGGGTGGGAGTCCCTAATAAGCTGGTGTGTGTTTTTTCCCACCTCTTCCCTCTCTCCCACCCTGGCTAGAGCCCGGAGTTGTTCTCCACTCAGGAGGCCAGGCTGACTTGTCTGGGGCCCTGGCTCCTCCTCAGCAGCACAGAGGGAAGGCCTTGTTGGAGCCCCTGGTCAGGGGAAGGACAGCTGCAGGGAGCCAAGGTGGTGGAATTCCTGGGCGGCTCCCCTTTCCCCTCTAGCTGATGCAATCTCTGGGTTCTGTCCGGCTTGGAAGCTGCAATCTGGTGGACTGAGTTGCTCAAGGACTCTGCCCCAGGGCCAAAGAGGTAAGTGGCCTATTCTCAGCCGGAATTCCTAGCCTTTAAATGGACTCTTCCAAAGCCTACGGCAGTTGCAAAAGTGCTGATGAGTGATAGCCCCCTAGACCTCTGCTCCGAGGCTTGCTGCTGGTAGTCTCCTTCTCTCTGACCCCTTAGCTGACAGGCTCCTCTCCTCCCCTCCCCCCACCCCCAGGGCAGGTCTCTTCTGGCCCTTTCCTTCTGTTTGGTATCTTTTGGGTCTGTCTTAAAAGGGGCTTAGCCTCTCTTTCCCTCTCCCCTACTCCCTTCTTACATTCTTCCTACTCTGCCTTCTTTTCTGTCCGATCCTTCCCTAGGCCCCCTATCCCCACTTCCCATAGGATTCTTTCTCACCCCCTACCCCCACTGTAGAACTTGGCCCTGCCTAGGACGCCCTTTCTTCCCACTCCTGTTTCTCTGTAGGACTGTCTCTGCCCACCCATTCCACACTCCTCTCTGTGCTTCTTTCTCTACTGCCCCAGCCTCCCAATCTTTCTTCTACTCCGTGGATGGGATTCTCCTCTCCCCAATCTGTCTGGAGCTGTCCCCTCAACTTTTGTCCATAGCCCACCCCTACAGGTCTCTCTCTCCCCTTTCCCCACCACCCCCACAGGATTGTAGGATTTTCTCTTTCCCCTGTCAAAGACTCTTCCACTCAAGAACTTGGAGATTGAGAGATCTGTTCTGGGGTTACTTTGGAAAGGCTCCATGGAAGAAGTGGGATCTGTGAGGCTTTGAAGGGAAGGGAGGAACTTGGGGGGGGGTTGGGCAGTGGAACTATAGAGCCCCTGGGAAGTAGCATGAAACAAATTGGGAGAGGCAGCCTGAGAAAGGGGATCGTTCAGGATAGCAGAAAATGTGAAGGGAAATGGTATGAGATAAGGCTTGAAAGGTAGGTTGGCGTAAGATTGGGAAGTATCTTAAGTGCTACCCAGGAATGTACATTTTGTTATTTGGTAAGTAATGAGACAGTGAAAGTTTTTCAGTAAAGGAGTGACATTGTTGGAAAATTATTTGGAAATTAAATCCTGGGGAGTTTGGATTGGAGATGGGAGAGATTAAAGATGAGAGACCTAATAATTTACTGGAGAAGAGATGGAGTGGGGAGGAAAGGAGGGACCAGATGCAGGAGACTTGGATAGAGAGGACATTATTTGGCAACTGATTGGATGTGTGGGGCAAAGGAGGGAGAAGAATCAGAGATGACTGTGAAATGACAAGCCTGGGCAACTGGAGGGACGCTGGGCTGTGATACAGAGGGGTTAAGTGGGAGGTCAGGCTTGTAGTGGAGCATGCAAACAAAACACAAAGCGGTGAAGGGGCCTCTGAAGTCATCCAGTATGATTCCCTCATTTTATAGATTAAAAAACGCAGACCCAGAGAGATGGAGGAAGTTAACAGATCTAGCCCAGCTGACTCCAGTTAGGTTTGAGACTTGTTTTGAGTTGGAGCTTTTGGAGAGAGAACTAACTCAGTCTCTTTTTCCCTTTCCCCATGGCTGTCTTTCCATCTCTCTCTGTCTCTGTCTCTTTCCCTCCCTCCATCTCTCTGTGTCTCTCTGTATCTCTGCCCATCTCTGTCTCTATCTCTTTCTGTCTCTCTCCCATCTCTCTCTGTGTCTTTCCACTTCTGTCTCTCTCCCTCCATCTCTCTGTCTCTCCATCTGTCTCCCTCCCTCCATTTCTCTCTCTTCCCCATCTCTCTCCATCTCTCTGTGTCTCTCTCCATCTCTCTGTCTCCTTCCCTCTATCTCTCTCACTCCATCTGTCTTTCTCCATCTCTCTCGATGTCTCTCCGTCTGTCTCTCTCCCCATCTCTCTCTCTCTATTTCCCCATCTCTGTCTCTTCATCTGTTTCTCTATCTCTGTCTCTCTCCATTTCTGTCTTTCTCCCTCCCTCCAGGTCTCTCTGTCTCTCCCCATCTCTGTCTCTCCATCTGTCTTCCTCCCTCCCCCCTCTCCTTCCCTCCCCATCTCTCTCTGTGCCTGTCTCTCCATCTCTGTCTCTCTCTCCATTTGTCTTCCTCCCTCCCTCCTCTCCCTCCCCATTTCTGTCTCTCTGTGTCTCTCCATCTCTGCCTCTCTGTGCTTGTCTCTCCATCTCTGTCTTTCTATGTGTGTCTCCCCATATCTCTTTCTGTGCTTGTCTCCCCATTTCTGTCTCTGTGTCTCTCCATCTCTGTCTCTCTCTCCATGTCTTCCTTCCTTCCCCTCCTCCCTCCTTTCCCATTTCTCTCTCTCTGTGTGTCTCTCCATCTGTCTTTCTGTGTCTCCCCATCTCTGTCTCTCTGTTTCCCCATCTCTGTCTCTCTGTGCTTGTCTCTCCATCTCTGTCTCTCTGTGCTTGTCTCCCCATTTCTGTCTCTCAGTGCCTCCCCATCTCTGTCTCTCTGTGCCTGTCTCCCCATCTGTCTCTCTGTCTCTCCCCATCTCTGTCTCTGTCTCCCCATCTGTCTCTCTCTGTGCTTGTCTCCCCATCTCTGTCTCTATGTGATTCCCCATCTCTGTCTCTCTGTGCTTGTCTCCCCATCTCTGTATCTCTATGTGTGTCTCTCCATCTGTGTCTCTCCATCTGTGTCTCTCTCTCCGTCTTCCTCCCTCCCCTCTCCCCCCTCTCTCTCCCTTCCCATTTCTGTCTCTCTGTGTCTCCCCATCTCTGTCTCTCTCCGCATCTTTCTTCTCTCCCCGCCCCAACCTCGCCCCGAGCTGCGGTGAAGATTTAAGGTTGAAGGTTTAAGGAAAGTTTAAGGCCTTCCCCCAGCAGAGCTTAGCTATTATTGTTTCTGCAGCGCCGCCCCTCGGGACACCGCCACGCCCCGGGGCCTCTCCCTTCCGCAGAGCTCCACCCCTCCAGGTCGGGCTCCCCTCGGCCTCGCCCCGCCCCCAGCATTCACTCTCCGTTTAAAGAAAGATAGGGGGTAGGCTTGACCTTGAAGTGGGGCCTACTGGGAAGTGTAGTGGGGGGGTGAGGGGACCGTAGGAGCTGCCGGGATCTGTAGTACGTGGGCGGAGCTTCCATCCCCAGTGAGTGGCCTCGGGCTTGGCGGAGCGGGTGAGTGGGCGTTGGCCCGGGTAGCTGTCCCTCTCTCCTGTCGTCCCTTCGCCGGGCCGGTGGCTGGGAACCTGGGACTGGTTTGGGTAAAGTAAGGTGCCCGCCGTCGTACTATAGGCACATAGCTAAGGGCGGCTAAGCCTGGGCAGAACGTGAGGAAAACCTCGGCGCCATTGGGGCGTCCGGGAGCTAAAGCAGCTGAGGCTAGAACCCATCCCGCCAGAGGCTCTCCCGTAGGAGCGCTTGGCCTCAGATCGGCCTTGCCTTACCGCCGAACTACCTTTCCCGTCAGGCCCCGAGACTCGGCGCAAGCGCGGGTTTCCTCCTAGGCCACACTGCCCGAGGGGGATGGGAAAGGCCTTTGATACAGACTATGATTGGCCGAGGTTTCCTGGGTCTCGGTCTGTGATTGGCTGGATTTGGGAGGCGGAAAGAGCCGAGCTTAGGGGAACAGCGGCCGAGCGGAGGCGTTGGGAGCCGCTGGGGCGGGGACTGCCTCGAGACTCTCCTAGTCGGGGCCTTGTGGGAGCCGGATCCTCCTCCGTCTCGGAGGACTTGCCTCCGGTTCGTGTGCCTGGACGCCCCGGGGTGGAGCCGGCTACGCTGGCTCTGTGGAGGCAGGGATGTTTGGGTCCTGCCCCCGCCCCGCCCGCGTAACCCCAGGGAGTGGGCAGGGCCTGTTTTTCTGTAGCTCCCAGCTGTCTCCTTGTCTCTACAGCTCTGCCCGTGTCTGTGCGTCCCGGAACAGGACCGGAGCCCGAGCCGCCGCCATGGCGGCCACCCTCCTCATGGCCGGCTCCCAGGTGAGCTGCGGGCGAGCGGCCCCGAGCCTGGCGTGGTACAGCATCCGAGCCGGGAGGGCCCGAACTGGGGAGGGCCTGAGAACCGAGGATGTCAAGGTTGGGGGGCCCTTAGAACGCAGTGTCGGAGCTGGGAGGGCTTTAGAACCCAGGATGTCAGAGCTGGGAGGGCCCTTAGACCACAG
>NW_020954637.1:1996702-1998466 GCF_900497805.2 Vombatus ursinus
GCTTTAGAACCCAGGATGTCAGAGCTGGGAGGGCCCTTAGACCACAGAGTGTCAGAGCTGGGAGGGCCCTTAGAATACAGAATGTCAGAGCTGGGAGGGCCCTTAGAACACAGAATGTCAGAGCTGGGGGGGCCCTTAGACCACAGAATGCCAGAGCTAGGAGGGCCCTTAGAACAGGGAATGTCAGAGCTGGGAGGGCTTTAGAACCCAAGATGTCAGAGCTGGGATGGCTTTAGAACCCAGGATGTCAGAGCTAGGAGAGCTTTAGAACCCAGGATGTCAGAGCTGGGACGACCCTTAGAACATAGGATGTCAGAGCTGGGAGGGCCCTTAGAACCAAGGATGTCGGATGAGAGGACCCTTAGAACAGAGAATATCAGAGGTGGAAGGGCCTTAGAACAAAGAATGTCAGGAATGGGAGGGGCAGAGTGTCAGAGCTGTGTGGGATCTTGGAACAGGAAATGTAAGAGCGGGAAGGAATTAAGTTTGAAATAGCCTTTAGAACATAGACTTACAGCTTAGAGGGACTTTTTGAATGTAGAATGTCCTTACATTCTGGAAGGGCCCCTTTGGGTCGCAGAATATCAGGGCTAGACAAAGCGATTTGATTTAGCTTTATTTTACAGATGAGGAAACTGGAGATCCAGAGTGGGAAAGTGACATGCTTGTACTCTAGAAGTAAGTTAGTGACTCAGCTGAGGCTGAAACCTATGTCTTCTGCCTCCCCATATCATGGTTCTCTGTCCCACATCAGACTGCTACCTTTCCTACTCTGGATTTGTACCATTCTGTCCATCAAGGGTATTCATTGCCTGGTAATCTTCAGGACATTGGTTACCACAGGTCTGGTATCAACCTGTGGATGATGATGATGTCTTCACAGGTTATTTCCATCTTCACTTGTATCCTTCCTGTTGACATTTGGCTATACTGTACACATGTCCTATCTGCTTCAGTTATCAATTATTTTCAACACATACAATGGTGTTGTCCTTCAGGTAGCAGGTAACAGTGGAGTCTATTTCATTCCAGGGGCCTATGACATTTGAAGATATGGCTATGTATCTTACTCGGGAAGAATGGAGGCCTCTGGACCCAACACAGAGGGACCTTTACCGGGATGTTATGCAGGAGAATTATGGAAATGTAGTCTCCTTAGGTAAGAATTCTGACTTGGTTCCATTTCCAGGTTTGTAGCTACAGAACTTTTGAGCTGAAAGGGCCTGTAAAGCTCACCTAATGTACAGGTGAGGAAACAGGCTTAGAGAGAACAAATGACCCACATCTGGTGGGGCACAGCTGGGATTCTGCCAGGTTCTCTGACTTTTGCATTCAGCATCCTGGCTATCTCACCTATTCTGACCCTGGCTCCACTCTCAGAACTCAGTAAATTGTGTGACCTGTGAAGTCCTCACTTGGACTATTGGCTCCTGTGGACTCGCAGACCTCTGAGAGTGCAAACATCCAGCCTCACTTTATTACATGAGAAGGAGTTGCTTCTATAGATTCCAGAATATTCCGATTTTTGTGCCATCAGTCACTTCCTATTCCCATTAGGTTCTTTTACAGATCAATGACCAACTATAGTCCTAATAGTTTGAATGAATGTAACACTTTAAAGTTTTCAAAATGTTTTCTTTCCTCACATCCTTGTGAGGTCTGTAGTGCAAGTGAGCTTGTCCATATTATACACATGTGGATACTAAAAATCCGAGGAAAATCATAATCCTTTTTATATGAATTGCTCAGTTAAAAGTATGAACC
>NW_020954637.1:1998476-2009057 GCF_900497805.2 Vombatus ursinus
AAATCATAATCCTTTTTATATGAATTGCTCAGTTAAAAGTATGAACCAAGTGACTGAAGATCTGTAGTCCCTGGAAGAAACACCGGCCACCTTGGCTGTTTGGACCAGGAACTGCAGTGACCATGGTTTAGCAGCTCTTTATCTTACTCCCCAGCCCACACTTGTGCCCAGAGGAAAGTGTGGGATTGTATAGGTGGTGAGCTGCCTTAGAAGACGGCAATCAGGAACTCTTCCCTGAATAACAACGCCTATACAAGCCTTGTTTAGTCAACATTCAAGTTGTTTCCTACCAAGGGCTTTGTTCTTGAGTTGCCTGTATATCCATAGTAGAGTTTTTCTTCTGCTTTCCTGAGGGCAGGACTCTGCACAATGGACACAGTCATTGCAGCATTTATCTTTCCTGTTTTCATTTCTATTTATTCATTGTAATATTTTAGCTTTTGTTAAAACACTTCTATGGAAAAAAAGAAAAGATCAAAAGGGAAAGTGAGCAGTGGGGTTTGGGAAAGATGATGTCTTTCCTGCTCCCGATGAGTGACTCTGGCAAGATTTGCTTGGTGGTCTTATTATCATCATTAATCAGAACTTACTAATTATCTTTTGGGTTGGCTATAGGGTATAGTTGTGGGGGGGGGGCACCATCTTCAAGGAAGACAGGGCAGTGGAATGTAACCACAGCTACAGTGAGAGGTGAAAACAGACCCTTGCCGAAAGAGGAAGGAAGGTGGCTACCTTCTGTGAAGTCCTGGTGTTTTGTGCTCCATCTCTTCCACCCTTTAAGATTCCTGACTGTTAATTGATCTAAGGAGTGAGTAAGGAGCCTGGATTCCAAGTGTCCTCAGTATTTACTAACTAGGATTTGATAAGCGATGGTTTCCAGTACATCTCTTCTTACATAAGGCCTTATGGGCATACCGTCAATCCCATATGTGCTTATGGTTCTGAAAGACAGGTGGGTCTGTCTGGATTACACAGTGCCAGCATGGTTTGAAATGAACATGCTTTTCATGTGACGAAAGTGTGAATTTAATTCACTGGGGTGAGAAGTGGATTTTTAAAAAACACTGGTGCCCTGGGACTCACTCTCATGTAAGAGGCTAGCATATACTTGTTTGTGTAGCTAGATTGTTGGGGGCATGACTGCCTGAACAGATTGATACAGTACTGTAATTGAAAACAGAACCAGGAAGCTGGACACCGTTCTGGTAGAGAAGAATGGGTAAATCAGGACAGGTCTTTTTATGTGTTATGGTCTTTTAAATGAAAAGCAAATACTGATGGAATTCCAGAACAGGCAGTGTGAGTTCACCCTCTCTCAGGGTATGATTTAAGAGCCATTCCGAAATCTCAGGCATGGCAGTGGGGGAGAGGTAGGAACTGGGAAAAGGAGAAATTTGGATCTTTCCAGAAATCCCCCTAACTTTTTATGTTGTTTTGTATTGTGACCTTTTTGTCACAACTCTTTGTTCTATCTTTTTGGAGTATTCTAGGGGCAAGTAAGCCCTTTGGGAATGGAATGCCCAACTAAGTCATTGTGACCTGGAGCTTTATGGGCCTGGGGATTCTATTGCTTTCTATGAAACTTGACCTCCAGACCAAACTACAAGGACTACAGCCACACACACACGTTTCTTTAGGTTGCCTAGCTTCGTTAAGTATAAGTTCCTAAAGGTCAGGAATCACATTTTATGGGTTTTTTTTGGTTTTTTTGTTTTTTGTTGTTTTGTTTTTTTGAAAAAACACCTAGATTGCTTGGGGTGCCGCTCAGTTATTTTAATTACTCTGGGAGATCTCTGTACCAACACTAAAGTCTAATACATTTTGTCCCATATCAGTGTTCCTGATAATTGTAATGAAAATCAAGAGTTCTGTCCCCCTAAGATCATTTTGAGGGTAGCCAGAATCTCCATTTCTCCATCTTTCCCTCCTGCTCCTGCTGCTGGCTTCTTGCCAGACGTGAGGGGCTTGGAAGGCTCCAGTCTTTTGCTTCATAATTTGTGCATGCCTGCTGGTGAGGTTTTGGTTTTGGGGGGAGGGGTTGGGTAAGGAATGAAGAGGACAGGCCACTCAAAGTCTGTCCCCTACCACCACCTCCCTCTGCCAGGTGCTGCTCCCACCGTTGTCATCATCTGCTTTCTTGAATAGAAGTTTGGCGTTAAAGTTCTTCTGTGGCTACTTTTTGCATGCCCTGTACCCCCAAGCTCCTGACTGCCTCTGCCCACACTCTGAACACTTTGTGCCTGTTTTCTCTAGTTGTGAGAATGAGTGAGCCAGTCAGTAGGGCAGTTTTTGCTTTTAAGGTATTGGTAAAAAGTTATCCTACTGTTTATCTACATTTGTATTATTCTAACAGTACTCTATAATGAAAAATATACTTTTTAAATGCCGAAGATGTTGAAAATCATTTTAGTAACTCAGCCCTGGTTAGTATTATCTGCTTCAAATATATTAAAGCTCAGCATGAACACATCCAGGTGTTAGGAACTTAAAAGATTAGAGCTGGAAGGGACCTTAGAGGCTGTGTAGTACAAACCCCTCATTCTACATATGAGGAAACTGAGGACTAAGGTGAAGTGATTTGTCCAAGCTCACACAGTAAGTAGCAGATCCAAGATTCAGAGTAAGGACCTTTGATGCCAGATCTGGTGCTCTTAGTAATACACTTGGCTGTCTGCTTTTACATAGGTGCAATAGCAACCTGTTGTGGAGATTCCAGAGAATAGTATCTTTGGATGAATTGTTTTTTAAACTTTGAAAACTCTATTGCCTTTTCTCAGGCAGCTGCAAAACCTGGCAAGATTCTGTGAAGGCTGTGCTGGTGGCAGAATCAACTGGAAGAGTTGGGTATAGGTGATAAACCATTTTTGGGGGAAAAATGAGCAAATTTGCAAAAGAAAGGTGTTGCTGCTTCAGGAAGATGCCTTGGAGTAGCAGCCTCCAACACTAAAAACCAGGATGTATGCAACTAGGATCCCTGAGCACTGACTGAGGTGGTTCATGCAAGTGGGAAGGGTACTGTGCACCCCCAGAGATATGCAGGCAGAAGGTAATGCCCATCCCCAGCTGTCAACACCAGGGGCGTGACATTTTCAAAGTATTTTTAAAAATTAAAGTTGTCATATGAAACTTACTATTCTCTTGCTTTTTTGGGAATGGGGGGTGGGGGTAGGAAATAACCTATAAACACAAGAGCCTACATTTAGAGCTGGTAGGGACCACAGAGCTCATCTAATCCAACCTTCTCATTTTGTCCATGCAGAAAATGAGACCTAAGGTCATGATGTGTCGAGGTTTAAATGTGATTCGAACCCGGGCCCTTAGACTCCTAATACAGAAAACCCAAGAGACAGTCATTTCACCAAAACATATTTGATAATACTCGCTTCTTATTTCTGAGTAGTATCCCCATTTGTAAAATGGGGAAAGAGACTGTGGTTTGCCAAGTCTACACTACTGATCACAAAGTCCATAAGATGAAGCAAGGCATTTGATTTCCTGGCCTCATGGTGTCCATTACTGCATTAAAAAGTTGGACCCACTCTTTTCTTTGGAATCCAAATGCTTTGATTCTAGTGGGGAGGAGGTGGAGAGAGCCTGAGGGAGGAAGGGAGGATAGCTAATTAAGAGCCTGCAGTCAGAGCCTTATTTGATGTGTTAATTTTTGGTTGGTAGTTGTCCCGGGTTAGGAGTCTGCATTCAGTCTAATCCGTCTGGCCATTAGGACCTCAGTTACTGTAAAGGTGTGGTAATTGGCTAATGGTACCCTAGAGGTAGGAAAGGGGGAGTGTAGCTCTCAAAGGCTTTTTCTCTAGCCCAGAGAGAAACAGCTATTTTTACATGCCCAAAGCATGTGGAGGAATGTACTTAAAAGCTCAGTTAACCTCTGCTACTGCATATGACGCTCAGCAGGGTTGGTCCTTGGCAAGCACCGCCATACTCCGTGTTTTTGTTTTTGAAAGGTTTTAATGTCAATACTGGGAAAGAAAACCAACAGAAACCATCTTGTTCTGGACTGCAGAGGTAGAAGAGGCCTTAGGGATTGTTAAGTGGAATGCCTTCATTTTGCAAATGAGGAGCTGAAGCCCAGAGAGGGAAAGTAATTTGTCCAAAGTCACACAGCTAATAAATGGAAGAGCCAAAGGTTGAACCTGAATCTGACTCTCAACTTTCATAACTAATACTTCCTGGTCCAGTAGTTTCTCTTTGATTAATTTTTTTTTTTTTTTGAAGGAAGGAAGGAGGTAGGAGTGGGGGCCTGGTTCAGACCTGAGATTTTATCAGTGTAAGGAACCTTCTCTCCCAGTACAGATCAGTAACTTTTCTGTAATTAAAGGTCTTGTAGAGCTGCCACGGTCACTGAGTGGCTAAGTGACTTGTCCAAAGTCAGTTAGGAAACATTAAGCACCCACTATGTGCCAGGCACTGTGCTAAGGATTACAAAACCAGACTGTCAGCGATGTGAACATGATCACAGGTCTTCCTAATTTTAGCATGACATCGCCTACACCAGACTGCTTTACGTGACTAATATTTGCATGTATATGGCACTTTAAGGCATTTGTGAGGCTCCTGAGACTGAAAGGTCATACAGCTGGTGACAGGGATGGTCTTCGACTCAGGTATTCTAAGCCGTAGCCCAGTGTTCTTTTTCCCCATAACATGGTGCCTGCCTAGTACCTCCCAGCAAACATCCTATCATTTTCCCAAAGGCACCATGAGAAATAAGGATTCAAATGGACCACTGAAGACACTCTAGACTACCCAAATAAGGTGTGGTAGTCATTTAAAAGTTATTCAAGTGAAGGCGTTCACCCTTCTATCTGCAGAAACCTTTAGACCAGATCTGCACAACTTGGCAGTCAGTAGGGGCCAAAATTAAAATAGGCTAAACTTCTTTAGGCGGCAGATAGGTTTTTTGTGGTTCACTTTCCAAGTAAAGGTAACTAGAGACAGTTTGACCATGGTTGGTTACCATGGGTCATGTGACAAACAGGAAAGAGTGTGTAGTAGCCAGTGGCCCCCATAATCCTTTGATCTGCAGGCTGTATGTTGTGCAGGCCTGTTTTAGACAGACTGGCTCTATACTAGCACCACCTCACCAAACAAAAGAACAACAAAATGAAAACCTTTGCAAATGTGTTTATAGCTATAAAAATTACATGCATGCCTATATTTACAGACATTTACTTTTCTGAAATGAGTTGTGTACTGTGTTAGGTGATGGGGGTGGGATAGAAGGAAGGAGGGAGGTGACAGGCACCAGATGGACCCACTGAATCCCTTGCCCTCAGGGAGTTTACACAGAGCCAGGAATGGGCATGGACAGACTCCCTTCTCCATTTCCATTCCCCACCTCCTCCCCAGGTCTTCTAATTCCAAGGCCTGACCAGTGCTCTTTTCACTACTAGAATGGAATACTGCAATATTTAGCTTTTGTTATAAACTTACTGAAACTAAGATTTTAGGAATCCAGGATGTTGTTTACTGAAAATATGATTTTAGGAATCCAGTATGTTGGGTTACAGCAGGGATACCTAAAATAATACAGCAGAAAACCTGCGAGTAAAATATTTTCCAACCATCAAGGAGATGACCTGTGAGTCAATCATAATTCACATTTTGATAGTAGATTAAGTTCCATAAATCTTTTTTCCTCATAAAGAGCCTATTTTTTTTTTCTTTCCAGAGATGCCACACCATCCTTGGCTCTTTTTAGACCTCTCTAGCCACTCATCCTGTCTTTTCTAATCGATCAGCCCTTATTTCCCTCTGCTATCTCTGATGGCCTCTTCTTACTACTTATCCTCCTTGACCACAGCAGCTTCTGACACCATTGACTAACCAGAGTCCTCCCTTGGTTTCTGTGACTCCTTTCTCTCCTACTTGTCTAAACATCTCTTTACTGAGCTGCTGTCCACCCACCATGTCCTCACTGTGGGTGTGCCTCCAGGCTAGGCCTGTGCCCTCTGATCACCCTGACCTTTGAGAACTCTTCTGCGTACACAGACTCAAGTAGTACCTCTATAGAAATTACTCCTAAATCTATGTATCAGGTCCTACTCTTTCTCTTAAATTCCTGTCTCACATCTTTATCTGCCACCATCCATGTGAATGTTCTATCATTATCTCAAACCTGGTATGTCTAAAACAAAACTCCTGCTCTCTGCACTTGCCCTCCTTGCATCGCAGCCACAAACTTCCCTGTTTCTGTGGCAGTATTGCCATCTTCTCAGTTAACCGAGTTTATATCCTTAGAGTCATTTGCTCTAAAGCAGACTTTAAGCCAGGGGTTCTTTAACCTTTTTTTTGTGTCATGGACCTCGTTGGCAACTTGGGGAAACCTATGGACCCCTTCTCATAATATTGTTTGTTGTCTACATACATAATCAAAGGAAATGATGCATTTCAGGAGGTTGTTGAAAATAAAGATAAAATTTTTCCATTCAAATTCATGGCCCCCCTGAAATTCGTCCATGGACTGCTTGGGATCTATCTGTGAATCATAGTTTAAAAACCCCTGTTCTAAGCTGTCTCAGGCCTCAATCTCAGACTCTGGAAATGTAGCTAGCCTTCTCAAGGAAGGGCTTTATACCAACCCTTATCCCATTCTTCAGCAAACCAAAGGTAATGTGGTAGTGAGGTTGCTTCCTTTGATAGAGAGATTGGGAGATGAGTTCCTGTGCCACATATAGAATAGCTTTTGGGAGTGCCTCATGCCCTACATGGCAGTTAGGTGGTGCAGTGGATAGACCACTGGGCCTGTGTGACTCTGGGCAAGTTATTTCACCCTGTTTGCCTCAGTTCCCTCATCTGTAAAATGAACTGGAGGAGGAAATGGAAAACCGCTCCAGTATCTTTGTCAAGAAAACCCCAAGTGGGTCACGGAGAGTCCAATGTGACTGAGAAGCAACTTAACAATAATAAACTTAACATGCCCCACCATCTTTTGAAACTCTGGGAGTTTACCATTGAGCTCAGTATCCATGAAGCAAATCCTCCTCATCGTGACCTCCAATCCCTCCACTGCCCGGTTCTTTCCCAAGCTATTGTCCTTCACTATCTACACGCTCTTCCCTTCCCCATTTTGACCCCTTAGTGAACCTGTCAATTCTACACTGTCCTCTTATCTTGAATTCCTTTCCCCTTTATGTTGTTGATATTTCCCTGACAAGCCTTAGCCCTGGATCGGTGCCGTCATCTGCTGCCTTTGCTCCTGCTGAACTAAACTGGCGACAATCCTGAAACCAAGCTGTTTCACATAAAGAGGTGATTCTTCTTTGCCAAAGCAGACCCACCTACATCTACAAGTGATTCCATTCCATTCCAGCAGATTGTCTCCTCTCCTCCACCTCTCAGGTTAAGTCTACTGAGTGCTTCTAAACTACCTACAAACACGTCCATGTCTCTCCCATCCATCTCCATTAGCCATCTTCCTATGTCTCTCCTCCCTTGGACTGATAAAGTCCTTGAGAAGGCCATATACAATCACAGGTACTTCTGCTTCCTTACCTCTCACTCTCTTCTTAACTGTAACCTGATTTCCAACCTTATGATTGAACTGAAACTTCTCCCTCCAAAGTCACGAATGATTTCTTCGTTGCCAAATCCAATACTCTTTTCTCAATCCTCATCCTTCTTGACCTCTCTCAGCCTTTGACACTATCACCCTCTTTTTCTTGATATCCTCCTCTCTCTGGGTCAGAGGTGTCAAAGTCAGCCAATACGGCCTAGAAAACTTCCCAATGCAAGCCTGAACTAGATAACAATGTAACTAACAAAATAAATAAAAATACCGAATGACATAGATCATATTCACTCGTGGTTTTCCGAGTTAATATTCAGCCTACAGGGGTCTGTTTCTATTGGAGTTTGACACCACTGCTCCAGGTTTTCAGGACACAATTCTCTCCTGGTTGCTCTGTTCCGTGTCTGACTGCTCTTATTCAGTCTCTTCGACCAGATGGTCATCCCAGTCATGACCGCTAAGGGTGGGTGTCCTCTAGTACTCTCTCTTCTGTTCTTCCTCTATACTACTTCAGTTGATGACCTAATTAGGTCCCATGAATTCAATGATCATCTCTATGCAGATGAGTCTCAGACTTATCCCATCCCTAACCTCTTTCCTACCTTCTAGTCTCACATCTCCAACTGCCCAGTGGATGTCTCAGGCTGGATCCTCAGAGACACCTTAAATTCAACATACTCAAAACTGACTTCTTATCTCCACCCCCAAGCCTCATCATCCGCTCTTCCAAACTTCCCTGTTACTGTGCAGCAGAAATGTCAAATATAAGACCAATAAAATAACTTTAAATGTAATTGGGAAACATTTAACAAAATAAATAAAAATACAATCAAACATAATGTTAATATGTTGTTTTTTGAGTAAATATGAGGTCTGCAGGGATTCTTATGTATAGTTTAATAGAAACTAGATCCCTGTGGTGGCATAATGACTTAGAAAACTACAAATTAACATTATCTATGTTGTCTGGTATTTTTATTTATTTTGTTAAGCACTCCCAATTTCTTTGTAATGTGGTTTGGTAAGAGTATGTCACTTGTAGGCTATCTCTGCTGAAGAAGATACTACCATCCACTCAGCCACGCAGGCTGGGCATTACTCTTATGTCCTATACCCCTTTTCTTCTCTGACACTGTCACGACTCCGGTGCAGGAAGGAAGGAAATAAGAACCTAAGTGCTTACTATGTGCCAGGCACTGTGATAAATGCACTTACATTTCACAAATACTACCTCTTTTGATCATAACAATCCTGGGAAGTTGGTGCTATTATCCTCGTTTGACAGTTGAGGAAACTGAGGCAAACTTGCTCAGGGTCACACAGCTAGTCTGAAGCTTTCAGATTTGAATTCAGGTCTTCCTGACTCCAGGCCCAACTCTATTTATTGTGTCACCAGCTGCCTCCATCACCTCATGCCTGGACTATTGGAATAGCCTGCTAGATGGTCTCCTTGCCTGAAGTCTCTCTTCATTCCACTCCATGTCAGACTGATCTTGAAGTACAGTTCTGACTGTGTCACTCCCCTAGTCAATAGACTCCTATGGCTCCCTATCACCTCCAAAATCGAATGAAAAATCCTCTGGCTTACAAAGCTCTTCAAAACTGCCCCTCCCCCAATGCCCACCGCCATTCCAGTTTTCTCAAGCTTCATTCCCCTCTCCCCTTTTTCATGTGCCCTTTCATCCAATAACTCTGACCTCTTTGCTGTTCTTTCAATGAAACACTCCCTCTCCAGACTCCAGGGGTTTTCCTTGGCTGCTCCCCACTTCTATGAGAAATGTTTCCCGATTCCTCTTAATGTTAGTGCCTTCCTTGTATTGATTATTTCCAAATGATCCTGTATATATCTTGTTTGTACAGAGTTGTTTTCATGTTTTCTCCCTCATTAAGACTGTGAGCTCCCTGACAGCAAGGATTGTGTTTTAAAAATTTTGGGGGGAGGGGTTGTTGGCCTTACTTTATATTTCCAGTGCCTGGCACAAAGTAGGTACTTAATAAATGCTTATTGACCTGACTTGACAGCATAAGACATACTTTTTTTGGACATGGCCAATGTGGTCATTTGTTTAGCTTGTCTGTTCATATTGGTTGTAAGGGTTTTGGCTTTTTTTTTTTAATGAGAGAGGAGGTGGGAGGAAGGAGGTGGTGTTAGGGATACACACAAAAGAAAGGGGAATAATTGGAGCATTTTTTAAAATGTGTACAGAAGAAAAGGAAGGCTGTAGGAATCACAGACAAGCTAAATAATTTTGAACATTGCATAATCAATTTTTTACATACTTAAAAAGAAAAACAAGCTCTACATAACAGAAATTCTGAGTTTCATGTACAATCCTTTTCTTTATTCTATGTATATAGAAATGATCATTTTGTTTGGTGTTAAGTTTAACATTTTTAAAGTGAAAAAGAAAATCACAGCCTACACATTTATCTAAACTGGGTTTTTACTACTATCGGGCAATCTTTTTATTCTTCCCTGGTTGACTTTCTTTCATACACTTTCCATAGCAGTTATTCTAAACTGCTTCTCTTCTCAGATCAATGCCACCTTCTCTCCTTGCCCTGTCATCATTGGACTTTCTTTTCTACCTTATTGAAAAAAAATAGAAGAGGATCTGCCATAGGTCCATTGTTCTTCCCCACTCCACCTCTCAAAAGCCCTCTTCATCATCCCTACTCTGTCTTTCTTTGCTCTGGTCTCCGGGTAAGAGGTGGCCCTTCTCTTTGCCAAGACTAATTCTTCCACTTGTGATCTTGGTTCTACCCCTGGTCCCCATCTTCTCTAGAAACTTACCCCTTCTATTTTTCTTTCTCTCATCTTCAATCTCTCTGTCATTGGTTCCTTTTTCCTTGCCCAGGTCTCCCCACAATTCCTAAAAAAAATATTTACTTGATCTTGTCATCTTATATCTCTCCTCTTCATAGAAAAGGCGATTTGCATTTTCCATTTCCTCATTCTCTTCTTAGTCCCTTGCAATCTGGTTTCCAGCCCCACCACTGGACTGAAATGGCTGTCGCTCAGGTTACCTACAAGCTCACCTGCTATGTCCAATGGG
>NW_020954637.1:2009067-2026427 GCF_900497805.2 Vombatus ursinus
GGCTGTCGCTCAGGTTACCTACAAGCTCACCTGCTATGTCCAATGGGCTTTTCTCACTACCCATTCTATTTTCCCTGTCTGAAGCTTCCAACACTGGGACATTCTCTCCTTGTTTGGCATCTGTGATACTGCTCTCTCCTGGTTCTCCTCCTCCCTATCTGACATTTCTTTGGCTGGATTATCATCTGCCTCCCACTTCATAATTGTGGGCATTACCCAAGGCTCTGTCCAGGGCTCTTTTCTTTTTTTCTACTATTGCTTTTGCTCATTTTATCAGCTCCCATAGGTTCTGTACACATATGTGTAGATCTGTGTGTGTATGTGATCTCATGCTCATACAAGGGCATGTCTGGACTTGGGATTTTATTGGTGTAGGGAATTCCTGGTGAGGAACCTTCCTCTACCAAAAAAAACACTCTAAAATCTAATGTTCTTTTTCTAAGAAGTTAAGTGACTTGGCTAGGGTCACACAGTATTTCTAAATTTGAACCAAGCAAGGTCTTCTTGTCTCTGACTTCAGCTCTTTCGCCCCTATACCACATTGCCTTTCATTCATATGAAAGAGTTTGTATCTCTCTACCCCTAATCTCTCTCCTGAACTCCAGCCCAATATCATCACCTGCCTTTTGGACATTGTTGCTACTGTTCATTCTTTGTTCTTGAAGAGGACCAATGACATCACCAGGGTCATGTCTTGACTTGTGGGAATTGGTTTTAAGTGACCCAAATGTCATCATTGACATCTCACATTCAACATGTTCAAAACAGAACTCACTGTATTTTTCCCAAAACCCACCCCTCCTTTCCAACTTCTATTGTTGGAATCACCATTTTTCTAGTTACTTGGGTTTGCAACCTTGAAGTCATCTCTGAATTTCCCCCTCTCCCTCACTCCTCATATCCATTCAGTTCCCATATCCCCGAGACTCTACCTCTCACAACATCTCATATACAGTGGTGGAGGGAGGAGAGGTCTTAACTTTTTTTATGTCATGAACTCCTCAGGCATTCTAGTAAAGCTCTTCTCAAAATAAAGTATTTAAATGCATAAAATGAAATGCATAGAATTAAAAAGGAAACTAATTATATTGAAATACAGTCATCAAAATATTAATTGCTGGCATTTATATAGAACTTTAAGTTTTGCAAAGTGCCTTACAAATATTATCTCATTTAATCCTCATAATATAGGTGATATTATTTCCATTTTTATAGATGATGAAACTGAAGCAGAAAGAGGGTAAGTGACTTGCCCAGTGTCACACTGCTAATAAGTGTCTGGGTCAGGATTTGAAATCAAGTCTTCCTGAGTTCAGGTCTAACACTAGCCATTGTATCACCTAGCTGCTCATGGATGCCCTGAAATCTATGGACCCCAGGTTAAGATCCCTGCTATGCAGGGCATCATGGCACATACCTGGAATTCTTGCTAAGTGGAGGGGAATAGGGCATACGAAGACTGTAAAGTATGAAGGAGCCTGATTATGAAAGGCTTTAAAAGTCAGACCGAGGATTTTATATTTGATCCTGGAAGTAATAGGGAGCCACTGGAGTTTATTAAACAGGAGGGCGACATGATACAAATTGTACTTTAAGAAGATCGCTTTGACAGCTGAGTGGAAGATGGACTGCAGTGGGGAGAGGCTTGAGGCAGGCAGATCCCACAAAACAGCTATTGCAATAGTCCACGTGGGAGATGATAAGGGCCTGCATCAGGATGGTGGGAGTGTCAGAGGAGAGAAGGGGGCATATATGAGAGCTGTTGCTAAGCTACCTTAGGCCTTGATAAGCCTTGACAACTGATTGTATATGGTCAGCAAGTCAGTCAACAAGCAATTATTAAGTACTTACTATATGTTAGACACAGTACTAGGCACTGGGAATGTAGATTGGCAGAGTGGTAGGAACTAGTATAGTGGGTTCCCCTCCACAAACTCCTTCAAACAGATCTAAAAATGCACCAGACTGAGTCCTGATGGGAAAATCCAGAAAAAGTCACAGTGAATCATTTGTATAGCCCAGCTTGACATAGGGAGACAGGACAGGTAAGTCTTTGGACACTAGGGACAGGTCACACAGGAGCACGGCACCTGTCAGGCCTCCAGCACCTGAGGAGAGGTTGTGCACTGGGGGAAGAGGACGTCTCGGCCCAGAAGAGGGCACCGCCACACAAATATCAGGCCACTGTGATGGGGACAGGTGCAAATCGGTGGTTTTGACCCAGTTCCTGGTCAAGATAGAGGGCGAACTGAGGAGGGGACCTGACAGAAAAGTGTGTCTAGTGGTGTCCTAGCTAGGGAAGCAGTGTTTGGAGAAAGGAGGAAGTTTAGAAGCCAGCAGCAGTGGGGTGGCTCAGACCCCAGGTGCAGAGCAGGATCTTACCTCCAGCATTTAGCCCAGCCTGCCAAGAAATAATGAAGGCAGGAACCCTAGAGCAAAGAGAAGCCTATGATGGTGCTACTCTGAACCATGATCTTTCAGAGCTTTCCAGCTAGCTGATAGGACCTGAGTTCAGCAGCAGTCTATTCTTATTCAGTCCCAAACCTAGGTCAGGAACTCGCAGAGCTCAGATCAAAGGGTCAGCAATCAGACTTTGTTCTGGATTAGACCACTCTGGGAGCACTGAAAGGCTGCAGATCTTCAGTCTGGGTGTGAGATCCTGAAATAACACAGCACCCCACAGCCCAAGCAAGCAGCAACAGGACCAGCCCAGACCTTCCCTACTTTCAGCCCTAACGTTAAGTAGGTGGGAGAGAATGAGCAAATAAAAAAAGAATCCCATCATAACGAGATCTTGAGGTGGCAGAGAAGCTCAAGATACAAAACCAGAAGAAAAAGATGACTCTAAAACATCCAGGAGCAAAGCCCCAAAGAAAACCACAGGTTGGGCAAACACTCAACTGGAATTCCTGGAAGAGATGAAGCAAGAGTTTAAAAAACATTTCGTTTTTATAAATGAAATGAGAGCACTTGAGGAAAAAAATTGGAAAAGAAACAAGAGCTACGGAAGAAAGAATTGAAAAGGTAATTATCAACTTGGCACAAAAGGTGCGAAACTTAGTTCAAGATACAAATTCCCTGAAAATTAGAATAGACCAAATAGAAGCCAATGACTCCATGAGACACCAAGAAATATTAAAACAAAGCCAAAGACTGCAAATATAGAAAAATCTAAGGTATCTCAGAGCAAAAACAAGTGAGCTAGAAAACAGATTGAGGAGAAAAAATTTAATAGTACTTGGACTGGGGGCAGCTAGGTGGCCCAGTGGATAGAGCACCAGCCCTGGAGTCAGAAGGACCTGCATTCAAATCCGGACTCAAACACATGATATTCAGTAGTTATGTGACCCTGGGCAAGTCACTTAATCCTGATTGTGTCACCATATATATATATATATATATATATACTATATATATTTGGACTATCTAAACACTATAACCAAAAAAAGTACCTAGACATACCATTTCAAGAAATCTTAAAAGAAAACTGCTTGCATTTCTTAGAACCAGAAGACAAAGTAGAAATAGAAAGAATCCATCAGTCACCTCCTGAAAGAAACCCCAGAATGAAAATTTCTGGGAACATCACAGTCAAAATCCAGAATTTCCAGGTGAAAGAAAAAATACTACACATAGCCAGAAAGAAATAATTCAAAAACCCAGGAGCCAGTCAGGATCACAGATGATTTAGCAGCCACCACTATTAAGGAGAAGAGAGCTCAGAATACAATATTCAGAAGGCAAAGGATATGTGCTTACAGGCAAGAACAACTTATCCAGCAAAACTGAGCATAATGTTATGGGCGGGGGGAATGGACCTTAAAAAAAACCCACCAGAGCTGCAAAGAAACTTTGATTTTTGTGAATAGAAACATAAAAAGGTAAACATGAATGAATAATGACAAATGACTAAACAGGGACAAATTACTTATATTCAGATATGGAAAGATGATACATATGTCCCCTCTGAACCCCATCATTATCAGGGTCATAGAGGGAGTGCAGTTAGACAAGGTCTGGAAGTGGTTCTGTTATATCTCAATGATATTAAGAAAAAAATGGAAAAAGACAGGAAGAGGAATGCATCACGGGTAGGGGAGTGGGCAGAGTGAGGAAGAGAAAGGAAGGTTAAGGAAAATTATCTCACATAATTAGGATGTACACGGAGACATCTATACAAATAAGGATGAGAGCCTGAGGGGAGCGGTTGACACTTGAATCTCACTCTCATCTGAAGGGGTCAAAAGAAGGAAGAATACACAGAAAGATTTGAGTATAGTAATACATTTCACTTCAGAGGAAAATAGGAAGGAAAGGGGAGTAGTAGGGAGTGAAATTAGAAGAAGAGTAGGGAAAGGGAAAGAGTGAACCTGAGCAAAACAAACACCAATGATGTATAAAAATATTTAAAGCTTTTTTTGAGGCAACGGATTGGATTTGGGCAATGGATGGACAAGCTATGGTACATAAATGTGATGGAATTGATGGAATGCTATCGTGCTAAACAACCATTATTCTAGAGGAACGTACTACCCACCTCTTGATAGAAAGGTGAAGGACTCAGAAGAATGAAACAAATATTTTTGAGGGAGGGTATGGCCAATGTGGAAAATTGTTTTGAGTGACTACACATGTTTGTAATGGGCTTTGCTTTTCTTGTATTCTAAATTGGGAGTGGGGTGGGATGGGAGAATGGGGAGGATTTTGGATGATTAAAACAAATAAAAATATTTTCAGAAATAAAAAAAGACAGATCCTGATCTCAGGGAGTTCACAGTCTAAGGGGAAAGACAATATGAAAACAACTATGTACCAACAAGCTATATACAGGATAATTTAGAGATAATCAATAGAAGGAAAGCACTAGCATTAAAGTTTCTCATAACAGATAGAACTTTAGCTGGAAACCAGAGAAGTCAAGGGGAAGAGATGAGAAAGGAGTATATCCCAAGCATGGGGAACCACCAGCATAAATGTGTTGTCTGGAGGTTGGCCAGTGTCACTGGATGGCAAAGTGTAAGAAGACTGGAAAGGTCAGAAAAGACCAGGTTGTAAAGCACTTTGAGTGCCAAACCAGATTTTATATTTGATCCCGGAGGTGATAGAGAGGCATTGGAGTTTATGAATAATGGGGTGAGATGATCAAATTTGTGCCTTGGGAAGATTAATTTGACACCTGAACAGAGGATGGACTGGAATGAGGCAGTTGATTGCAATAGTCCAGGAATGAGGGGATGAAGGTCTGCACCAGGAAGATGACAGTGTCAGAGAAAAGAAGAGAGAGCATGAAAGAGAAGTTAAGGAGGTAAAATCGACAAGTCTTGCCAATAGATTAGATATGGGAGATGAGAGAGAATGAGGAGCTAAGGATGACGCCTAGATTGTGAGCCTGGGGGAAAGGGAAATGGTGGTGTCCTGGACAATAATAGGAAAGTTTGGAAGTAGGGAATATTTTTGGAGAAAAACACTAAGTTCAGTTTTGGACATGATGAGTTTGAGATGTCTATAGGACATCCAGTTTGAATTGCCTATTAAGCAGTTGGAGATTTGAGTCTGGAGGCAGGGAGAAAGGTCAGGGTTGGATAAGTAGATCTGAGGATTATCTACATATAGATGAGAATTGAATCCTTGGGAGCTGATAAGATCACTCAGTGAAATAATATAAAAGCGTGAGGGAAGAGGGCTCAGCACTGAGCCTCAGGTGACACCACTGTTAGCAGACCAGTACTGGATGAAGATTAAGCAAAGGAGACAGAGAATGAGTGGTCAAGCAGGATCAGGGGAACCAAGAGAGGGTAGTGTTATGAAAATTTAGAGAGAAGAAAATATCAAAGAAAATAGTGTGGTCAACAATGTCAAAGGCTGCAGAGAGGTCAAAAAGAATAAAGATTGAGAAAGGGTCATTTGGCAATTAAGTGATCATTGGTAACTTTGAAGAGAGTAGTTTCAGTGGAATGATGAGCTCAGAAGCTGGAATGTAAGGGGTTAAGAAGAGAATGAGGGAGAGAAAGTGGAAGCACCTATTGTAGACAGCCTTTTCAAGGAGTTTAGTCACAAGGGAGGAGATGTTTGGAATGATAGCGGGAATGGAAGAAGCAAGTGAGGGTTTTTTTGAGGACGGCAGAGACCAGAAGACTTGTTTGTAGGCAAAAGGGAAGCAGCCAGTAGACAAGGAGAAATTGAAGTTTAGTTAGAGAATGGGATGACAAAGGGAAAAATCTGCTAGAGAAAATGGGATGGAATGGCATCACTTGTGCATGTAAAGATGTGTGCTTGCAAGAAGAAGGGTCATTTCATGTGAAACAGAGTTGGAGGAGGAGATAATAGTATAGGGCATCTGAGTGATGTGAAATGAGGAAGAGGGAAGAAGAAGGAATGCTTTGCTGAAGGCCTCCATTTTTTCAGTTAAATATGAGACCAAGTTCTCAAGTGAGAGGATGGGAGTTGGGGGAGGTATGGGAGATTTGAGGAGAGATGGAAAAGTTTGGAAATATGCTGTGGTGAGTGGGATAATCATTTAATTACGAATGTATAAAAGGATTTCCTCACCACAAGGAGAATGACACCTCCGTGTCACTTAATGGCTCCAAGGTCATTATCCTTCTGACCTCCTGATGTCTGTGGAACAACCATCCTTTTTATCCCCCAAAGTTTGTAACTTTAGGCCTGTCTTTGTCTTTTCTCTTTCCCTCATTTCTCATATCCACTGTTAATTGGTTGACAATAGACCTGTTGACTCTACATCTGTAACATCTCTCCTGTTTATTCTCCCCGCTATAGTCACTAAAACCACCTAAATTACACCTACCTAGCCTACTGAGTCTCCTGATAGGTCTTCTCACTTCCAACCTCTCCCTTCTCAAATCTATCCGTCACAATGCTGCCAAGATAATTTTTCTTACGCATCAATTTGATCAACCCATTACTAAAATAACTCCCATTATTGCCTTCCAAATTCAAATTCCTTTGCCATGTATTCAAGGCTTTTGTTTTTACAGAAATGGCACCTGAAGCCCCGGAAGATTATTTGTACATAGTCATACATGGAGTGAACTTGCACCAGAGCCAAAACTAGAACCCGTGACTTCCAGTTGCCTCCAGAATAAAATACAAACTCTTTAGTCTAGATTTTAAGGACCTCCCGAAGTTGGCTCTAAAGTGCCTAAGTGGCTATCTTTCACATTCCTCCCCTTCAGGAACTCTATATTTTTGCTAATTAGACAGTTAGCTGATGCCTTAATTCCATCTCTTCATTTGGCCAGGCCTTCCCCCATGCCTGGAATTTCTGTCTCTTAGGATCCTTACCTTCCTGCCGGACTCAGCTGATAGCAGGAGCCACTGATCTCTCTGTGAAGCATTCTCTGGTTCCCCTACTTGTTAGTTCTCTCTCCCTGTCTCTGTCCCTGTCTCTCTATTTCCCTCTCTCTCCTCAGTTTACCTTATATTAGACTTACTTTTGTATATGTATCCCTCTGGCAAAATACAAGTCTCTTGACTTAACTTATAGAGATATATCCCTTTCCTTAATAAACCCATTTTTAAAAATCCATTTATTTATTTGTATACTGTCTTATCAACCTTACTGAAGTATAAGTCCCTTAGGGGATGAGATTGTATTTTATTTATATTTGATATTAAGTTTAACCAAAAACCTTTTTTTATATATATTTACTTCTTTTAATTTTTTATTTATTTATTTTTGCTTTGGTGAAGCAATCGGGGTTAAGTGACTTGCCTAGGGTCACACAACTAGTACATGTCAAGTGTTTGGACTGAGGCCAGATTTGAACTCAGGTCCTCCTGACTCCACAGCCAGTGCTCTATCCACTGTGCCACTGAGCTGCCCCCAACCAAAAACTTTTGCTAAGATCCCATGTTGCGCACAGGCACTGTGCTGGGGCAGAGCTCATAATCTAATATATACACACAACAAATATGATAATAGTTCCCACTTGTATGTCATTTTGCAGACATTATTTCATTTGTGCCTTAAAACACCTCTGTGAGGTGGATGCTGTTATTATCCTCATGTTACAAATAAGAGAACTTAAACGACTTGTCCCATTAAATTAATTTAAAAAACTAAATGACTTGACATGGCTAGTGTCAGAGATGGAAAATGAACTCAATTTTCTTGACTCCTAGTCTAGCACTCTACCCACTATGCCAAGATACCTCTCCTACAAGGCTGTAGCAAGTGAGTAGCAAAGTAGAGAGAGCATTGCACCTGGTCAGGAAGACCTGAGTTCAAATCCTGCCTCAGATACCAGCTGTGTGACCTTGGGAAAGTCACTTAACTTTAGTTTGCCCCAGCTTCCTCAAGTGTAAAATGGGGATAATAATAATAGTACCTACCTCTTGGGTTGTTGTGAGGATCAAATGAGACACTGTATCTTCTGGTGGTGAAGACTTGGATTCAAGTCCTTCCTCACTACTAGCTGTGTGATGCTTGAGAAGCCAATTCTCTTAGTGCCCCCAAGAAGTACTCTAAGACTAAATGACAAGCCGCAGATGTTGCCTCATATTTAACTGAAAAAATGGAGGCCTTCAAGTTGTTCCACAGAAATCAGTATCTCAGATAAAGCAATTAGCACAGTGCCTTACACATAGCAGGTGCTACGTAAATGCTAGCTATTATTGTTATTATTATTTTTATTAAAGTAAGATATGACAAAGGGAAAAGAGAAATCCAGAAAAAGTGCTCCCTTATGGCTAACATGTATGTATACCTGAAGACCTAACACAGGGCTCTGCACAAAGGTAGGCAGACAATAATTATTTGTTGAATGAATGAATCCATTCAGCATAGTGCTAAATATGCAGTAGATACTTTTTTAAAAATTTAATTTATTTATTGTTAGTTTTCAACTTTCACTTCCATAAGATTTTGAGTTTCAAATTTTCTCCCCCTCCCACTTCTTTCCCCCACCACCAGACATCATACAATCCGATATAGGTTCTATACATACATTTACGTTAAGCATATTTTCCCATTAGTCATGATGTAAAGAACAATTAGAACTAATGGGAGGAACCATGAGAATGAAGCAATAAAATAAAACAACAAAGGAAAAGGAGAGCAAATAATATGCTTCCATCTGCATTCAGACTTCACATTTCTTTCTCTGGGTGTAGATAGCAATTTCCATCATAAATGCTGTGAAGAGCCAGGTCTATCAAAGTCAGTCATCCCATAATGTGGTTGTTACTGTGTACCATGTTCTCCTGGTTCTGCTCATTTCACTCTGCATCAGTTCATGTAAGTCTTTCCAAGTTTTTTTGAAGTCTGCCTACTCATCATTTCTTATAGCACAACAGTATTTCATTACATTTATATACAACTTGTTCAGCCATTCCCCAATCGATGGGCATCCCCTCAGTTTCCAATTCTTTGCCACCACAAAAAGAGCTGCTGTAAGTATTTTTGTACATGTGGGTCCTTTTCCCATTTTTATGATCTCTTCGGGATACAGCCCTAGAAGTGGTATTGCTGGGTCAAAGGATATGCACAATTTTATAGCCCTTTGGGCATAGTTCCAAATTTATATAGTAGCTACTTAAGAAATACTTAAATACTTCTTCATCGTGTTCTCCTGGTAACTGGATCCTGAAACGGCCTTGGAAATGAAGACTAGATTGATCAGGGTCACCCTTCACCTACATGCATTGTATTACAAGTGAAAGGGAGAAATGAGGTCAGGATTCAACCTACACTACTAGATTCTAAGTTACTTGAGGCCAGAGATTTAATCATCTTTTTATGTTTAGCTCTGTGCTGAAACAGGTTTTGGCAAATAATAGCATTCAACTATTGAACAAATGTTTATTAAATGCCTCCTGATTATAACACTGTGCAAAAGCATTGGTCTCAAGGAGTTTATATCCTTACATGCCACCAAGGACTTGAGAAAAACAGACTTAGGGGAGTTTGTCTTCTTTGTCTGCTCAAGGTGGAAAGAATTGCACAAGATTCATTTCTGTTTAATCAAAACCCTTATTTATCTATGGTATTTTGCACCTATCCCATCTATTTTGTAATAAAGTTCATGGACTTCTATGTAGCCATCAAATACATACTGTAGATAATGGAGAAAATTTACATACAATTTACATTTAGCATTTCCTGAGCTTATCACTATAAGACCAAAGAAGATAGTTTAATCATTTCAATCACTCTCTGAGGGATGGTAATTATAAGGGTAGATGGAGACAGAGGGGAGAAACAAAAGAGATTCCCAATCCTGGTTTTGAAAGTGGTCATTTTCTTCAAATTTTCCTAAAGATATCCTATACCCCCCCATCACGGTCTTTTTGTTGTTGTTCAGTCATGTCTCACTTTTTGTAACCCCATTTGGAGTTTCCTTAGCAAAGATCCTGGAGTAGTTTGCCAGTTCCTTCTCCAGCTCATTTTACAGATGAGGAAACTGAGGCAAATGGGGTGAAGTGACTTGCCCAGGGTCACACAGCTAGTAAGTGTCTGAGGGAAGATTTGAACTAGGAGAGATGAGTCTTCCTGACTCCAGGCCCATCAGTCTATCCACTTTGCCACCTAGCTGCCCTTTATAGTTTACCTTTGATCATACTCTTCCCTTACTCCTCCTCACTTCCTCTTGATAACATCCTACTTCCTCAGACAGACTATGTTCGTACTTCTTTAACTGCTTTTTTTTTTTTTTTGGCTGGAATCTGGGATTTCATGGGTGTAGAGAATTCCAGGTCCACCAGCGCAGATTTGCAACTTGTCATTTAGTCTTAGAGTACTTCTTGGGGGCACTAAGTGAATTGGCTTCCCAAGCATCACACCCCCAGTAGATGTCAAGAGGGAGTACTTAAATCCAAGTCTTCTCCACCAGAAGACCAGGTCTCTATTCACTTAACCATGCGCCCTCTCAATGGACTCCCAATTCCATCTTATAGTTATTTTGTGTTGTTTTACCCTCACCTACCTTACTGAGCACCAGGAGGTCAGAGACTGTCTTATCTACACTTGGCATCTCCCCATCCCTTCCTAGGACTCTTCACACCGTGATCACTACATATTTTTTGAATGAATACTTATCTGCATATTTTTAGTAAACTCCTTGTAGACATAACAGACGGTACCAGTTTTCATCTTTCACTTTTCATAGTGCTCAGCTTCAGGGCCTAGCATTTAATTGTTTCTTCAACAAGCACTTAATTCTGTGCACATCATATTTTTTTGCTCCAAGAAGTCAGGGAATAGGTGAGTTTTTTACTTTTTTCGTGATACCCAGCATCTAGTTGGCAAGGCCTGGCACATTGCAATTAATAAAGGTTGACTCTCCTACCCTTGTGTATATGGTATCCTCAAAGTAGACTGCAAGGTCCTCAAGGATAGGGGCTGTCAATTTTCACTCTTGAACCCAGTGCCCAGAACTAATAGTCCTTAACAAACCATCGACTGTACCGTTCTTTTGATCTGAACCTCCTTAATGCCAGTGCCTTCCCTTTGTTGATCATCTCCAATTTACTAGTTTATAACTTGTTTGTACAGTTTTTTACATGTAGTCTCCCCAATTAAGAGTGGGAGCTCCTTGAGAGCAGGGACTCTTTTTGCCTTGTATTCCAGCGCTTAGCAGTGGCTGGCACATAGCTGGCGATTAATGTATGCATACTGTACACCTGCGGATCTGCAGCGAACCCCTAAGTGTTGGGGTACGGCCTTTGTCTGCCCTGCTTCCTGAAGCTCCAGCACTCGGCCAGGAACACGGGGCACTTCATGAATGTAGACGTAACTACCCCGATGGTGAAGTGACAAGGACAAGGGCTCCAATTTTCTCATTGGAAACTACAGATTCGAGGCCAGAAATGGACTTTACATTCCCCACTAGGCCCCTTTCCGCCAACGTTTGTTGAAGTGGTCACGAATAAAGAAGCAAGCTCGGGTCCGAGTGCCCGGCAGGTCCGGCCTCGGGGCCTGGCCAGACCAAAGGGGAATGGGGGCGGGTCACGGGCATCGGTCGCGTTCCGACGGGGTCAGGCAAGTTGTAGGGAGGCCAGGCCACTCACTTCCCCCGCGCTCGCCCACTAGCTAGCGGCCGGAGACCAGCAGCCCTCAATAAGACCTCCGCAGCAGGGACCAAACAGCCCAGATATACAGGCAGCCTCAGCGCACCCTTTGTGTGCCTCCCTCCGCCCCCGGCTCCTAGTCCGGCGCCGCTGAGCTTCCCTATTGGCTCCGCGGAGGCCTCTGCTGATTGGCTCTCCGTTCGTCCCGGCTCCGGCTCTGAGTCCTGTTGCTATAGGCCGCGGCAGCCGCCGCTCGAGCCTCCTCCAGCTCTGATTGGCTGTAACGGAGAGCCGAGTCCCTGGAAGCAGTTCCGGGAAACCCCGCGTGCTGCCGGGATCTCACCGCCCGTTCCATGAGGAGGAGGAGGCGGCGGAGGCGGCGGAGGCGGCGGCCCTGGGGGGGGAAAAGGCGGGGGGAGACAGAGAGGGGGTGGCGCGCGCGCCATTTCTAGTCGTTTTCAAAGAGCCTCGCGCTCGTTTTCACGGGCCCCCATCGCCGGCGCCCGCTTTGCCCTGGTGAGTCTCGCGCCCGCCCGTGGGGGGAGGGGCCGGCCGCCCCTATTCGGTGCGACCCGGGCCGCGCGCCACGTCCCCTTTCTGGAGGGGGCCGCCGGGCGGGCCGGTGCGAGCGGGGGAGGGGGGAGAGGGAAGGAAGCAGAGGGGGAAGGGGGGGCGGTTCTGGGCCGGCGCGCGGCTTCGGGCCTAGGCCCGCCGGCCGGACGCCTCCCGCTCCCGCAGTGTGCTCCGCTCGGCCCGCGGGCCGCGCCTTTCCCGCCTCCGAGGAAGGCCCCGCCATGCGTGCCGGGAGGCGGGGGGGGGGGCGCGGAGGCCGTGCCGAGCCTCGCCGCCTGGGCCTCAGGGAGAAGGGAGGCCCCCCCCAACGTGGGCTCCCCCCACCCACGTGAGGCTGGTGCCATCCCTCCCGCCTTCCATCCATCCATCCCCAGCAGGCTGAGACGTGCTGGCGGTGGTCCGGGGAGTGAGAGTAAGTACCCCCCCACGTGGTGCCCAGGTCAGGCCCCCCCCCCCCCCCGCCTTTTGGCCGCAGCCTTGGATCGTTCATGTGAACATTTAAAAACAACCTGGGAAAAGGGGGGGGCAGCTAATTTATCCCCCCTAATTTAAATTACCTTCGTGCCCCCTCCTCCAAAAGAAGACCCCCCCCAAATAACAACAGAAACCTCACTTGAGTGTGTTTATAGTAAACACACTCCCGAAGTTTGGTCTGGCTGGGTGGTAGTTTGTCAATTTACATAATAGGATTAGTTCTCAAGCCTTGGGCTTGAAAGAGAGGGAAGTTTTTCTTTTGGATTCCCCGAGACCTATTCTGTAAAGCTGCATTTTTTGTAAAGTTTTATTCAACTTTTTTTGAAGTAAAGACCACCCCTTTCCCCTTTCCTTCCTTTCCTGCCTTTCCTCCCCTCCCCCTTTCCTCCCCTCCCCCCTACAGTATCTGCTTATTTGAGGCATGCTGAGTACATCTGGTACTAATAGTATTCATGACTTTTTTTTCCATCTTGTGCTTAATAGGCAACCTGTCTTATGCTTTACCCATACTTTGATAACGATATTTCTTAACAGAAATGTTCACATCTGTTAAGAGTTTGCTTCCATTCTGTGACTGCAAAATGTTGCTTTGCTGCGAAGGTCTTGTGATGTTGTGTATAACTTTGGAATTTTGAAGATTTTCTAGCTGTATTTGGGGGTGGGGTGGGAGGAGGTATGGAAATTCAGGAGAATGGGGAGTCTGTAGGATGCAGCCATGTGTAGGAGTATGGTTTGATTTAATAATGTGCATATGCCCATTTCTGGTGATAAACAGTGGAGTACAGTACTGTGTAGTCTTGAGTGTGTTAGCTTTTAGCTAGTTTATCAGATAGTGTTTTGAAGCCTGCATTGAAAAGCATTTACCCACGTAAATAAGAGTTCAACAGCAAAGTATGCGTCTGTTTGTACACAACCTGTACATGTCACCAGACAATCAAATCTTTAATAGTGTTCTTTGACCATAAGACAACTTTAGCTCTTTCAGAGTAATCCATCTATGCTGAATTTCCTTATTTTCTCCTCTCCCTTTTTCTACCCAACTCCAACTTTGGTCTGTTCTATCTTCTCACATTATCTTCAACTGGATTTCAGTGGTCTTTGAAAGAAATTAAGTTGTTTCAAGTGGGACTATTGCTCCTGGTGCTTTCCCATAATGTCTGGTAGGATCTCTAGTAGTGTGGTTAAGCAAGAGGTTTTTGGGAGATTTGTATTTTCTTGATAGCTGAGTTATCTTGAATTTTCTTCAAAAAACCAGGCTTATTCTTGATATCCACCTTCATATCCTTTATTTCAGTATATGTTGCAATGTCTTTCTTCTGCTGCATATTATCTTCATCAAGTTGTCATTTCACCACAGACAAATGCACCTTTAACTCTTAACTGCTTTTGTGAGGCAGGTACCTTTTCATCTGTGCGGGTCTTGTAGAGCTCTCCATTTAAATTCTCTTCCCCAGGTAGTTGGTCCATTTCAGTAGTACATGAATGGTGGAATATACTGAATGATTGCTGGCTGATTAACTGAGAAATCTGACCTAAGTTCACCCTTAATTAGGCACCATTGATTGAAACTCTTGGAAAGAAGCTAGCTTGAATATATATTTTTACAGCCATACCAAATTGATATGGAAGATTCAATATAATGTAGATTTGGGTTTCCTTTTTTAAAAAATAACCTCTACAAATAGCTTATTTTAAATGTGGATTAAATTTTTTTCTCATAAATTTATAGATGGGAAGAATGAAATTAATTTTGTTAGTGATCTTAATGTGATTTTAGTGAGTGCAGGATGGAAAACCACCCCCAAACACCGCTGGCATGCTGAACAGGGCTACACTTCTGTCACACCTATGTTGGAATGGAAGCTTGACATGGCAGAAAGCCAGGGATCTTTGAAAATTCTCAAACCTTAAGTTTTTTTTTTTTTTAAACAAGATATAATTGAATTTCTGTGAGAATGGGAGCTACAGAGCTTTTTAGGCCATTATAGTGGTGACTTGTTCATCAAACAAAGTGTTTCTTTTTGATGACATGCTCACCAGGACATAACAGCTGCTTTGCTAATCAGATACTTTCCCTCTGTTCAGAAAGTTTTGAGACCTCTGACCACCATGGTGTACATGAAGTACCTTAAAACCTTACTGCTTCCATGTACATTTTCCATTGTTTTCCAGGATGATTTTATTGCAAATTTAGGTTAGCTACCTCACAAAAAAGCATTAAATATGATTTTGATAGAGTATTAGCAGCATGTATACAAGTTAGTTTAGATAAGTCATGCATTGTCCTGCAAACTAGTTATTTCTGGCTTAATGTAATATAGCTCCTGAATTTTTTCCAGCAGCATAATAAAATGGCTAATCAGGTGAATGGTAATGCGGTACAGTTAAAAGAAGAGGAAGAACCAATGGACACTTCCAGTGTAACTCACACAGAGCACTACAAGACACTGATAGAGGCAGGCCTCCCACAGAAGGTGGCAGAGAGACTTGATGAAATATTTCAGACAGGTATAATATGCATTTCTTGTTTCTGACCGGTTATGAAAGTGAGGGCAAACCACTTTGAATTGTATAGCTTTTTAAGGTTAAATAATACTACTGTTTCTGATCTGTCCGTGTAGAGATGAATGTGTGTGACTTTCCCGTCACTGAAGGCAAATTGGGTTTGACTTTGACACTGACTCTTACTTCATGATTTTGAAGCCTTCTTAGTGTTGAATATCTAGTCTTAGTTGCTTCAGACCAGTACGTCAATTTGTCTTAGATTTATCACAAGAAAAATGTGTATTCCAGCATACTAAATTTTACATTTTTTTTTCTCAATCCAAATCAATCATCATTTTGCTTTTACTTTTCTACTTTTAGCTTCTTAATGTGACTCTTAATTCAGTTTAGCTCTGAACTAGGTGGCATAGTGAGGAATAGTTAGGATGTATTATTGCCTGAAACTATAATAAATGTCATATTATGTGAGTTTTGTGGCCTGTCTAGTTTTCATTGGACAGTAATCCACATCTCTCAGCATCTCATGGAAGTGTTTGGTTGCAATAGTTGGCTGTTTTTTATCCAGAAATCCCAGGGTTAAGTGCTTAGGAAAATCTGACTATCTTAAATAAGGTTTTGGTTGTAAGTGGTTTCAGGTTTTAAAGTGGGAGAGAATGTTTACCCTTAGGGAATCTTGTTCATAAATAAATATATCCTCCCCCTTTGATGACATAAATGGATGGAAACCTTCCTCTTTAGAGTGTTTGGCGATCTGCAGTCAGCTTCTGAGAAAGAGAATTGAATTGTATTATAAATCTTTCTTAAGTACTCTTTAAGTCGTAAAATAACTTTTTGTCCTTTTAAAAATAAAAGGAGATAAATGTTAGACGTTAAAAATGATTTCCTTAAATGTCTCCTGGGTATGATATCCATTTGGAAATCAGTCCTAGGGAGCTTTTTGTGCATTTCTGCCATTGGGAACAGGCAATGATCTGCTTAAAGATGCCCTCTTGGAGAGTCTTGGTTAGTAAGGATGGTGAAGCTCATACTTTGGGCATAGGCATGGTTGGACCAGGGAAAGGCCTGATGGGCTTTTGGGGCTGTGGTGTTTGGGTGGTGCTATGGAATTTTTCATGTAAGGAACTCCCTTTTAAATAAATTACAACAATGCATTTAATTTTCTCACATCAGTATCTGCAAGTGGCACTACATTTATTACATTTTTTATTTCAGTACAAAATGAAATTTTGTTTGGTGGGCTTTGCTAAGGTGGAGTCACTTAGAAAAGTACTGTTTCCATTTCCTAACAGTTTACTTCAGGCTCATGCATAACAGTTGCTATAATAAATTCAGATTAAGTTAAAAGAGCTGTATTGTATTCCTTAGTAGATGCTCTATATACTGTTACAGTTCATGTTTAGAGTATTGGGAAGAATTTTTTTTTAAATGCAGTTTCTAGTAGGTCCATGGCCATATAATTAATTTTAGTTCATTTGAAAAATGTCATTGTTGACATTTGGCATTCTGATTGCCACAGCATCCCTTAAATCTCAACACATCTCATGTTCAAGAAGAAACTAAGAAGCTGATAAAATGTGGCTTTCTGCACTTTTTCCCAAGCTGCACCTGCAAATGTTGATTTTATAAGGCTTACGGAAGAGTGGTATTGTATCTTCCCATCTTTGACTGCAGCAAAGTCTGTCTATACATTTAAATGACAATTTTCAATCTCTCTGGCCCTAAGAAGGAGAAAGCCTTTGCTACTCTTTGGGGCTGGAGTCGCTTAGTATTAAGTGGCT
>NW_020954637.1:2026437-2077530 GCF_900497805.2 Vombatus ursinus
CCCTGAGTCCATAGTTTGGAGCAGATAGATCCTTGGGGAAGATAATAATGTTCATGTGCTTCTAAGAAAAGTGAACCAGAATTGATAATTTCAAGCCTCAGTCTGTTGCACAATGTGACAGCATATTTAATTCCTTCCAGGGCATTTGAAACTCCAGCATTCATTTTTTTGGGGGGGTGGGTAGGGTTTGTGTTCATGTGTTTTTTGGTAGGGGTGGGGTTCGGGGTGGGGGACATGGGGAACAAATTCAGTTTCATAGTAAAAGTGTTTCATTTTTAAGTGTTTACATTTTCATGTCTTTATAGTGTTTGTATAGTTGCATGTAGTTAAGAATAAGATAATTTATTAGTGATAGAATTGAATGTAGCTATTTGTGATTAAAAGTTAATAATAAGACAGGTTCATCAGTTTGTGTCCCTTCTAGCTTTTTGAACAATAATATTACCATTTTTTTCAATTTGAATTTCTAGGATTGGTAGCTTATGTCGATCTTGATGAAAGAGCAATTGATGCTCTCAGAGAATTTAATGAAGAAGGTGCTCTCTCTGTGCTCCAACAGTTTAAGGAAAGTGACCTGTCTCATGTACAGGTAAGATCAAGAATTAGAAGAGGTGCTGAGTGAGTGAACTAAAATGTGGAGTTTGCTTGTTGAGTTCCATGATGCTGGCCTTTAGTTACAGTGGTATGCTGGGCTCCAGGTGCTTTTGTAAACCTGAACTTGGTGTACTGCTAAAAGTTGAGTCTCGAAGCCACGTCGAAAATAGAAGCTTGTTGGCCATTCATTTTACATGGTTAATGTCCTCAGGAGATGTTACCAATGATACAGGGAGCACATTGCCCAAAACATTGAGGTAGACTGCTGCATTACCATGGGGGGAGGTATTTAGGGTAGGAGGGACAGGTTAAGAACAGCAAATGAGAAAAGGCTAGAAAAAGCTAAAGGTCAAGAAAGGCCTGTTTGGTTCTCCTTGATGATTAAATATTTGGAGGTGTGGTATCATTTATTCATTTGTTGGTACAAGTGCTTCTGGCAACTCCAAATGATTTTTCTTTTGTAGAACAAAAGTGCATTTTTATGTGGAGTTATGAAGACCTACAGGCAAAGAGAGAAACAAGGGAGCAAGGTACAAGAATCAACAAAGGGACCTGATGAAGCAAAGATTAAGGTAAAGCAAACTTCAGCTGGTCAGAGTTAATGAGATTAATTAATGTTATGTTTTTCCAGACTGGTGTTTTTATTTCCCTAGCAGATTTTTTTAAAATTAAGGCAATTTTTCATAAAAGGAAAGGGCTTCTGTTTAACTGTTCTTTCTCCCTCTCCCCATTGCTAAGAGATACTGAGGTAGAGTGGCAAGGGCCCTCGATTTAGAGTCAGGAAAAGACAAACTCTTCTTCAGACTTTTGTGGTCTCTGGTCTTGGACTGAGCCTCTTCAGGCTTCACTTAGCTCATTTTCAAAATCCAGCTATTGCCTGTGGGACCTGCTTCAAAGGTGGTTGTGAGAAACAGAGGAGATAATGCATTGTGTGTGTTTTAGCATAGCATGATGGAAAGGACACTACACAAGTCCCTAGGCTTAAACTTTCTAAGCCTCCGTGCAAATATTATCATACCCATTTGACAAAGAAAGAGCCCAGGGTCATGCAAATAGGAAGTGTCTGAGATGGGCTTAGACCCCAGTCTTCTCTTGACTTCAAGTTCCCTGAGCAGTATTGCCACTGTTGGGCCTGCCCTCTTTGCTTGCTGGTGGGTGTGGATCTCAAATGAGATTCTGTGTACATGCTCAGAAACTGGAGAGCACTCTTTCGAATGTCAGATGTTGTCATCATCATCAACATTATACCTGAATTTGTGTAGGGCCTTTCTCAGAGAGTTTGTGTTTCTTTGGATTTTTCTCCGTGTATCTTTCTCAGTGAGGAAGTTCTCCAGTCACTCTTCTTTCTCTGACTCTCCATGTACCTTTATGATTAAAAAGAGGCCTTGAAAATGAAACATGAGGTTAGGGCTTATTGGTGAATAGATCTTTTTATGTTAACTTAGTTTTCATGTTTGGCCATTTACCTTACAATGGTGTGCAGGAAACAGAGGCCAACCACTTGCTGGAATGAAAGAACCTTAAAGAAGCCTGGAAGAAGTATGTCTTACAGAGTACTCTGTTTATGGAGGTTGAGTTTGGGTAGAATAGTAGGAACAACATTGGATTTGGAGCTAGGAAATTTGGCTTTTAGTTTCTTTCAGCAACTTTTATTTTTTAAGTCTTGAGACTTTTCTCTGCCTCAGTTTTGTCATTGGGAAATGGAATAATACCACCCGTTTCCTTTACTCATAGGGCTATTAAGTTAAATTATGGTGTAGTAGAAAGATCATGGAATTTAGATTCAAGACCAAGGCTAGAATCATGGTACTGCTGTTGTCTCTGTGACCTTGAACAAATCATTTAACTTCTGGGCCTCAGTGTCCTGCCTCATGAAAGGAGGGGTTTGGACTAGGTGATCCCTAAGGTTATTTCTAGCTCTAAATCCTATGATTCTATTCTAGGCCGTAATATTTTTAAAACAATTTATTTAGCCTTTGCAGTAGACAGACCTATATTGTCCTAAACGATTTGCTTCCTTATTAAGAACACTTGACACTATTTAAAAAACAAAACTAAACTTTGGGTTTAGTGGGAGAGTGGATAGGACCTCTAAAGAACCCACTTTATGAATCTATTCAGAGATGATAGTTAGACTAAAGTGACCAGCCCTGCTGTTCACAAGCTCTGTGGTCTTGGTGGAATCACCTTCTTCCTGGCTTTGGTTTCATTTTCAAATGAAGGGGTTGTATTAGAAGTTCTCTAAGGTCCCTTCTAGTTCTGAGATGTGTTCCTTAAATAGAATCTCTGTTTAATGAATTGTACAAACTGTATATAACTATCTAAGGTTTTCAGTCTCTAGGAAGCCTTTTCCTAACCTATTCTACTTCATGTTGATGGTACATTGGCCACTATTTTGTAATTGTGTCACTTGAACATGTTTCATGCACTGGAGTGAGACCAGGGATTATAGTTTAATAATTTACATTTGGTTAGTGTTTTAAAGATTATAAAACAGTCTCTTGACAACTTTACGAGGTATAGCTGGCAAAATATCATTCTCATTTTATTGGTGAGGAAACAGACACAGAAGTTGAATGATTTTTCCCGAAGGAATAAGTGTCTCAATTGGGAATTGTACCCATGTGTCTTGAATCAGTGATTCATTGTTGGCTCATGTACAACCAACTGCATGAAGCACTCAGTTTTGTAGAAGTCAAGGACTGACTAGCTTAATGTGCCCAGGCCCAAATTCTTGTCAGTATAGAAGGGTCAGTTGAGTGTTTCTTTAGATGGATTTAACTACGGTGGGGGCTGTGAGGGCCCTTACAGAATTCCTGGCTTAGGCAAAACTAGACCATGATGTCAGATAGCTCAGGGCTAGATTGTGGTACTAACCAGCAGTAGAGGAACAATGAGATGGGTGAGGACTAAAATAGCAAAAAGCTTCTTGCAGTACGTGGTACTTTAAAATGGTAGGGTGGAGATGGGACATTTCAGACTGGGGCAGAAACAAAGATGGGATAAACAAGGACTGATTGGAACAGAGAATGCATGTTGACATCTATTGGGAACAGAGTTGGGAGGACCTCTAGCAGGCATTTAGGTCAACTTCCCCCATCTTAAGTAGAAAATTCTCTTTAGGGCTGGCCATCAATTGGGGAATGGCAGAACAACTTGTGTTATATGAATGTAGTGGAATACTCTTATGCTGTAAGAAATGATGAGTAGGCAGATTTAAAAAAAACAAACCAACCTGGAAAGACTTAACATGAACTGAGGCTGAGTAAAGTTGAGCAGAAACAGGAGAACATTGTACACAATAACAGCAACATTGTGTGATGATCAACCATGATTGACTTACCTCTTCTCTTTAGTACAGTGATCCAAGACAATTCCAAAAGACTTATGGTGGAGAGTGCTATCTATATCCAGAGGAAAAACTTATGGAGTCTGAATGCAGATCAAAGCATACTATTTTCACTTTTTTTTGTAGTTTTTCTCTTTTGTTCTGTTTCTTCTTTCACAGTATGACTGATATGGAAATACGTTTTACATGATTACACATATATCACCTATGTCAAATTGCTTACTGTCTTAGAAGAAGGAAGGAGGGGGAAAATTTGCAACTCAAAATCCTATTTTAAAAAATGAATGTTAAAAATTGTCTTTATATGTGATTGGAAAAATAAATAAAATATTTAAACAGTGGGGAAAAAAGAAAAGAAAAGAAAATCCCTTCTGTACCATTCTGGAATGGTGGTCATCTTTGCTTTCCAGTTAAGTGGAGCCAGATTTTAAAGGGCCCTTAAAAAGTCTGTCTCTATAAAGCTGTTTTAGGGCTTGAGTTGATGAAGACTAATATACTGAAAGTTTTTGGTGAGATATCCATTCAGTTTTAACAAGCTGTGGAATCCTTTCTAGGCCTTGCTGGAGAGGACTGGTTACACACTAGATGTAACCACAGGACAGAGAAAATATGGTGGTCCTCCTCCAGATAGTGTGTATTCTGGTGTACAACCTGGCATTGGGACAGAGGTGAGTTTGATGACTTTCTGCTTGGAATCTGTTCTGTAATAGAGATAAGTGAATTAATTTAATATCTTGGCAAATGTCACTTGAGTTTTTTTTTTATTCATTTTAATTTTGCTCTTTGGAAGTATGTAAACATGGAAGACTAGAGTAAATCAAAAAGCCCTAGCAACACAAAAAGTTTCTGAACGAGTTTAGCTCATGACCTAAAACCCCACACTTTAAATTAGAGTATAGATTCTGGACCATGTCCTTGAACTTGGGAAGATACTAACAACACTTTGCAAAGAACTGAGTGGGGACATCTCCCTTCTCCGCTTCTCAACAGTTCTGTATGGCTCCATAGGGAAGCAGCATGGTCCATTGGAATATGATGTGGTCTTGTGGGGCAGGGTCTGGGTTTGAAACCTGGCTCTGCCACAATTGGTAGTTGTGTCATCTTGCGTAAGTCAATTCATTGTAGCATAATAAAAACAGCAAGCCATACATACTACAAAAGTCTTGGAGTCAGAAGACTTGGGTTTGAATTCTGGATCTGACATTTATTAGCTGTTTGAGTGTAGGCAAATCACTCACCTTATCATGACTTGTTTTCTCACCTGTAAAATGAGGTAAAAACCAATACTTGCTCAAAACCGATTTATAACCTTCAAAGCAGCTTATAATTGAGTTGCTGTTTATTTCCCTGAAGAAATGCCCTGAAGTATTTAATCATTAAAGGACAAATTGTGTCTAGCCCGTTGTCTTAAAAAATGTGTTAATATGCTGATAAACTTGGAAAGATTTTTATCAAGGGTTGAAACAAAGGTTTGTGTTATAGTTAAGAGGATATCCTGTTCCCTAGTCATGCCAATTAATTGTATATATAATTTGTAATTTTTTAAAAGAGATTTTTGTTTACAATATGACTGGATTCATATATTTAAGTTAGATTTTTAATTAACTATTTTTTAAAAATTCCTTCAGGTTTTTGTAGGTAAGATACCAAGAGATTTATATGAAGATGAATTGGTACCACTGTTTGAAAAGGCTGGTCCCATTTGGGACTTACGCCTTATGATGGATCCTCTGTCTGGTCAGAATAGAGGGTATGCATTCATCACCTTCTGTGGAAAGGATGCCGCACAGGAAGCCGTCAAACTGGTATGTAAAGGGGCCGTAGTGGCCAAGCTTCACAGTTCAAGGATCCTTTGGAAACAGTTCAAACGATCCACTTCTAATGATCATTAATTTCTATTTTTTCTGGATTGAAAGCTTTAGTGGGTAACCTTTTTGGGGGTGGTGGGCTGTACTTGAGACCACTTGGTTTTAAGAGTTTTGGTTTTTGCTTGTCTGCACTGAGAACAAGACAAGGTCCTCAGCTCAGCTCTGTACTTTTTGGCCAGAGTCTTCTTGGAAGTGAGGGCTTTGCTTTAAAAAATGTTTTACGCCTTCAGTCTTGTGTCTGTTATGTTCTGCTCCTATAACAAGAGATAGCTTTGGCTTCCTTGCTCTTAGGAATATCCTTGGTCCTCCTCTGTTTCTTTTTTACCTTTTTGCCTTGGGGTTGAGGTTGCTATACTTGTTTTGTCCTGCTTCCCGGTCTATCTCCTACTTCTTCCCTATGTTCTCTTGTGCTGCCTTCCAAATAACAACAGTGAGTCAGTGGCAAAATCATTTGAGTTCAGTGTGTCCTAGAGTTGGGAAATAATGTCTTGTTACCTTCTTCTTATGGTGCTACATGGAGTCAGAGGCCTCAGGCTTCCAGGGTGAGGTGTAGATGTCTTCACCACTTTGCTCCTTTTCTCCCTTACAGTTAGCTGACTCACTGAGAGGCTCCAGTTTCCTTCTTTAGTGTTAATGCCTCCTTTCCTAGAGGTTGGTAGCTCAGAGTCATTCCCTTTCTTCTCCCTTTTCCTGTTCCCTTCTCTCCTCTTACACGCTTCCACCCCCTGCTGTCCATATTATCAGGAAATTTAAACCACAGTTAAGTAATCTTGTTGAAATGTGGGTATTAAAAGTTGTAAAAATCATGAGTAGTGTGCTCACTTTGGCAGCACATAGATAAAAATTAAAATACAGAAAAGATTAGCACGGCCCCTCTACAAGGTCAACATACAAATTTGTGAAGCATTTGATATTTTAAAAAAAAATCTTTAGTTTTATGATTTGTTAAACCAGACCCACAAATTTGTGTGCAGGTATTGCATATCATATGCCACTGTGTTTCTAATTGTAGTGTGTTTGGTACAATATTAAAATGACATAGAAATGTTGAATTTTTTAAGAGTTTTTTCATATCTGTTATGTATCATCACCATACTTTTCATATTCTTGAATTTGTTTGGGGGCAAACTGTGCTTGGTTTTATTCTAAGTCTCTTGAATAATTTGCCTCAGTTGACTTGTCTGAAATAATGAGGAAATTTTGAAATAGGCTTAATTTTGTTTAAATGGGGCAACCCCCTCCCCTCCCTAATTTTGAATAGTTGATTTGGAAACAAAAGGAGGGAAGTGACAAAACCAAATGGAATTGGGGGTTGAAAGCATTGAGTTTTTTTAAAAATAATAATAGCATGACAAGCATTTACAGGATATAAGGAATAACTTTGCTCTAATGACTGAAGTCAGCAGTTCTCTAAGTGTGGTCCAAGGGTGGTGGCATGGGGGCCCTCTTAGAAGTCTGAGAGGTGTTAGAACTGTTTTCATAATAACAACATTTAGATATTTTAATTTCTAATATGGTAAATATCAATAAATGTAATCCACATAAACAAAAGCTCTTGGGAGAGTCCTTGATAATATGAAGAGTGTACAGGGGTTCTGAGACCAAAAAGTTTGAGAACTGCTGATGCAAGGAAATGCCTGATTTTATAGAGTAATGAAATACTTTAGAATTAAAATCCAGGATCCTAAGTGTGGGGTGGTTGTGGGTTGTATTTGGGTTTTTTCTTCCTTGCAGTGTGACAGCTATGAAATCCGTCCTGGTAAACACCTTGGAGTATGTATCTCGGTGGCAAACAACAGGCTATTTGTTGGATCGATTCCAAAGAACAAAACCAAGGAAAACATATTGGAAGAATTCAGCAAAGTCACAGGTAAAAAAAAGTATTGTTTATAAATGGATTTGGGGGAATCAGAGTTACTGTTTTAGTGTGCAAGGCCACCTTAGACTCCCAGTGGTGTCAGACTCAGGCCAGGTACATGTTGACTTAGAAAACCACAGATTAACATTATCTATGTTGTATTATATATTTGTTTATGTTGTTAAACATTTGCCAATTATATTTTAATCTGGTTCAGGCCAGCTGGAAGTTTGATATGCCTTAGTTTTTGAAGTCAGAGCTCTACATAAAGTGATAGGTCATGTTTCTTTCTCCTTCCTCTGCTTTTTAAATTATCCCTTTATTTCTGCTCAGCTTTTGACTGATTGGGGTTCAGTTTGGTATTAATAAACATTGGTAGCCTCATTTGTTCATGTTAGCGAGTCACTATGAAGAGGAGGCACTGTTTAGTAAAACTCAACTTGGCTCTATCTTGGTGGGTTTACTGCAGATCAGGACAGAAGGACTAAAGTTACACTGAACTCTGGGGAAACAGCTTCTGAATGTTGGATGCTTTGTGGTCAGGCGTCCTTTGACCGGATGGGAGATGACCTCTCCCTGAGTGAATTAGAGCCTGGAACCTTATGCCAGGGGAGTTATGTTGTGGGACTGGACTGGATTGACTGTGCCCTTCCTGCCCCAATTCTACTTAAAAATACAATGAGCACAATTCCATGTGTCTTTGCTGTGTTTTTAAGATGCTAGAACACATGAATAATTAGCCTAGTTCATTTCTTGCATCCCAGTAAGATTATATCTGTTATGTTTAACGGATGTTAAGTATCTTTAGGGAGGAAGATTCCATGTTCTTCTTTGGTAACTTAGTAAAAATAGCCCAGACTGGTAGATTTTTCTCAATGGCTCACCTGTATTATTGGTGCTGCAACTTAGCCAGAATTTTTCTTCTGTTTTTCAGTCAGAATTAGATTAACTGTTCATCGTTGTCCCTTTGAAGAGCGATACTTTATATATTTGGACACAGGTCATTTAGGCTATGAAATTAAGTCATTTAGGCCAGCACAGTACCCAGCAAATGCTTTTATATGCATTCAGAAGAAGAACTAACAAGCTCAATACTCTAATTTTATTTCTCTTTTCATTTGTGGAGCCATTTCCAGTCCATCATTAAGCCTTTATTAAGCACCTGCAATGTGCCAGATGCTGTGCTGGAGGTAGAAAGACACCAGTGAAACAAGCCCTACCTTTTTTTTTTTTTAAAGGCCCTACTTTTAAGGAGTTTACAATCCAGAATGACAGTATGAAAGTGAATTATTTTTCCCTTTTGTCTTAGAAAATGCAGAAAATTAAGTGACAATTTGCCATGATCATTGTAATTTTGCTTTTTGTTTTCGAGGTCTAGAACGATGTTTGTTGGAACCTCAACCTTGCTTCAATAATATTTCCTAACAAAATGAATTCTTGCTGCTCACTTGGTACTTAGTCTGTGCAAATTGCTTGAGTTCTCTTGGAGACAGGTCTTTTTTTTTACTGCATGATGTATTACCGCATAAGAGGTATTGGAATCCTCCTTATAGAGGAATTTGGTGGTAGAAATTAAGTTCCTAGACTTCCAAGAGCTTTTATGGCTGTTCTAAGTGAAATAGAAGTACTCTAAACAATAGGAAGACAATACCTTTTCATGTCCACACCTTCACCCTCACCTCATTGTTCCTTTTAGTCTCCAGATCTTTGTGTGGAGATACAGTTTAGCAGTTTATTTTTTAATCCAGTTTTGCTTTATTTTTAGTTCCAAAATCTCTGCCTCACTTCACTCTCCCCCACCCATTGAGAAGGCAAGGAAAACAAAATCTGTTACAAATATGGATAGTCAAGAAAAACATTCCCACGTTAGCCATGTTGCTCCCTCTACCCACCCTCCTCCCCTTTAAAAGAAAGAAAAAAATGCACTTCACGCCGCATGCTGACTCCACCAGATCTCTATTTGGACAGGCGATGGATAACATGTTTCCTCATGAGTCCTTTGGAATTGTGGTTGCTTATTGTGTTGATCAGAGTAACTAAGTCTTTTAGAGTTGTTTCGCTTGGTTTAGAGCTGTTGAATGTCATCTTGACATAGCTTTCTCCTCTGGGGAGGGTTAAGGGCTGTCTTCAGAGTAATCTGACTGGTGCAGTGAGGTCCACTGGTTAGGCTTTTGTGGTACTTATGCCTTGGGTGACTTTTAGGAGCTAAGACTATTAAGTAATGGGCTGTGTATAGCAAGAGACTGTCTCCTGAGTACCTCTGCTCCCTCCTTACCTGAGGAATGTGTTCTGTGCTTTGACAGCTTTTTCTTATCCAGGTATAGGAGGCAAAGCAGGCCCAAATAATGATGTAAATTTTATGGTGTTAAAGTTTCTATTGTGACCTTTGATCATTGGTCAGAATGAATTCTGTCTGAAACATCTGTTGATGGACTATGCTCTTAAATATAATGAATGGTTTGGAATTTTAATAGCTAGTATAGAGGTGACTTAAGAAGCAATGAAGTGATGTCAGTTTTCAGCAGCACATTTGGATTGGTGAGGCTCTCTGGTGTATGGCATTACAGGATTTCCTATATCTTGATCTCCTAAGCACTTGTTTCCTCCTCAATTATTAGTATTATCTGTTGGGCTTAGGGGTAGCCCTTTCCCTTTAAGATTGTTTTATTCTAGATGGGCTTTTGGAATTTATTCTTTTTATGTCTTTGTGCTTCTCAAGTGATTTTTGTCTGGTCTCTGCCTGCCATGTTCTGACAGCATCTTCTCAAATCATATACAGTCTTTGATCATCATATTAATTGTTTTGGATTAATTCAGTTTCAGTCCAGTGTTTCCAAGCTGTGCATGGTAATTCAGTCCCTCTTTCTGTATTCTTATTAAACCACATGTAACTATTTCATCTTGTGAGTTGGAGGACTTTTATTTTTGGGTAATTCTTTTCTGTTAAGGTTAACATTTTCCATAGTCTTCTTCTGTTTCTTTTTGTTGTTAATGGTGGGACTTCTGGGGGGAAAGGCATCCGAAAGAGGACTTTGAGGAGCAGCAACAAACAGAGCTACTTTATCAGCAGTGGTCTGCACAGATGAAAGGAGGGCAGGACTGCTGGAGTAAAGGCGTTCCAGCTTGGTGAGCAGTTGAGGCAGAAAATGATGAGGGTAAGCAGAGACAGAAAGGCAAACTAAAGAGACATTGTGGAGAAGGAAGACTTAATTTAGCTGACTCTACATTGTAGACAATAAAGAACAGAGAAGAATTGTGTGATTTCTGTGTTTCTAGCTTGGAGTGTCAGGAAATGGTTTTGTTTTCAAAGTGTAGGCCTTCACTTGATGTGTTAATGATACTATTGAATACAGAATCAGTTCTCACCTTTGGTGGAATCTGTTGGCTTTGACTTCAGGACCCCTTGAGTTAAAAGGGCTGTGTTCAGATTATGACCTTTCTCCTTCATCTCTCTTGGATCAAGAGCTTAATTACTTAATCAGTAATTAGCAGAGCACTTGAGGCTGATTTTTCTTTTTTGGTCATGGGCAAATGGATTTAGAGCATAGGTCAGTTCCCTAGCTGTGTGGTGGATGCTTTTGGCTCATCTCTCTGGATGTTGGTTTAACAGAGGGTTTGGTGGACGTTATTCTCTATCATCAACCCGATGACAAAAAGAAGAATCGGGGGTTCTGCTTCCTTGAGTATGAAGACCACAAGTCGGCAGCACAAGCCCGGCGCAGGCTTATGAGTGGGAAAGTCAAAGTCTGGGGCAATGTTGTGACCGTGGAGTGGGCCGACCCTGTGGAAGAGCCAGATCCGGAGGTTATGGCCAAGGTAAATGTAAAAATTTATATTGATTGTGGTTGAATTCTGCAGACCATGGAATACTTGCATTGTTGTCCCAGGAACACTAGTGAGGGCTTAGTTCTTATTAGCCGCTCGCCCACAGCAGTGCCTTAACCCTCAATGAATTCCCTTGGAGGCTACGAGCTTGGCCATCCCTATGACTGTCAGCAGAGGGGGAGCTGAGATTCTGGGCCTGCCTTATACAGAGAGGTTGAGGAAGCCAAGAAAGAACCAAGTTGACAGTGTATGCTGAGATCGTGTTCTGTTGGCTTAAGTCCTCTGAGAATCAGGGTAGTGAATGCCTCCCCAGGCCTTGGGCTGGGCCTTTGCACTTGAGGTTTTTTTTTTCCTTTTAAACATCAGCTATCACCTCCCCTTATCTGTAAAAGGGGCCTGAGAAGACTTCTAAAGTCTCTTCCAGTTCTGATTCCTGCTCTCTTTAGGACAGTGACCACCTTGAAAAAAGATGAAGATGGAGAGCATTGGTATTCAGTAAGGTTGGATTTGCCCGTCAAGACCTATGTAGAAGCTGCTTGTTTTCTCCTACTTCCCATGCATGCAGCCCCACCAGCTCTCACCAGCGTGAATGGTGGTATCCTGGCATGTGGTACCTAGACCTTGGGATTAAATCATTCCAGGTGTGAGTCTAGGGATATGCTAAGGCCAGGACAGGGATGGTCCTAATATGGTACTGAGTTTAAGTGATAATGGACCTTTTCTCTTTGGGAGCCATCATCCTCTCAGAATAAGCTACCTCTAAGTTATCAGAGGCAGGAGTTTTGCTCTGGGTTTTGGGAAACCTTGTCTCCAGCCTCAATCTCTTGAGTCCTTAAGAACAATTCCTCATTTTGAATGAATGGAAAAAGCATTTATTTAGTGCAAAATGCTGGGGGTCTGGATAGAAGAGTAAGTCAGTCCCTGCTCTCCAGGAGTCCATGTTCTAATGGGACCCAGCACGTACAGAAAGTTTCAGCTGCATGTCCTTAGGGTGTGGCAGCAAAGCAGATGGCAGTGCCTCTCGTTTAATGTTTTTCCACCGATAAAATTCTGTCAGTTTTTTATGGTGATCCCTTGGACAGTGCCAAGGATTTTAGTCATGAGAACTTTATTTCTGGGTCTTCTGTAGCTGTGACTCTAGACCAATCTCCATTGGGCTTGCTTTCTAGGATGGTGGCTTTGATCACTAACTGGCAATACTGCTGTCCCTAAGGCTTTTGGGTTCTGGGTCCTGACCAGTCCCTGGGGTATGAGGGGAAATGGTGGTCAAGAGGGTGGTGGTTTGACTTACCTGACACATGTTGCTTCCCATCTCTTCCTCAGAGTGCCTTGCTGCTTCAGCTAGGCTGGCTTTCGAGCTCGTGGGTGGCATTTGGTGGGGATGGCTGGCCTCTTCTCCAGAGGAATTGCTTGAGTCAAGTAATTCTACTCCAGAGGCCTATGGGGTAGAGATGGAGGTAGGAGTGCATTGGGTATGTAGCATAGACCTGGGAGAGTTGCTTGGGCAATGACCAGCTAGGTCTGATCTTTCTTCTGCTCTACTAGGGTGGCTTGGTATCTCTGAAAGAACTCTGAACTCAGTCAGGAGACCTGCATTCTTAGGCACTGACTCACTTTATATCCCTGAGGCAAATGACTTAATGTTTCTGGACTTCCAGTTCCTTCTCTGAATTGGGAGGGCTGCATTAATGAGCCCTGGAACTTTCATTAAGGCTAAGTATACATACCACAGAAGAATATAAGTGAGCCCTTGAACTGAAGAAATGTAAATATCCATACTACTGGTATCTTAGTTCAACTTCAACTGTTACTTATCATTGCTTAATCACTCTCTCAAACCTAATTATACTCAGAATTTCTTCTTATGCTGAGAAAGTGTTTTCACATACAGAAACTCTGGCTTTTTTTTTTCTTTTGGTGAGGCAGTCAGGGTTAAATGACTTGCCCAGGGTCACACAGCTAGTAAAGTGTCAAGTGTCTGAGGCCGGATTTGAACTCCTGATTCCGAACTCCTGATTCCACGGCTGGAGCTCTATCCACTGCACCACCTAGCTGCCCCATACATAAACTCTTGGCTTAAATCTTCGAGGTGCCTTGTGTCATGGACTCTTATCTCCTTCTCCGATGTCCAGAGAGCTTAATTGGGCACATGTCTCTGGCACTCCTCTTTCCCCTCCTTCTAGATTCTTGCTGAAACTTCCAGTCAAAACGACCTTCCTTGAAAGATGTCAAACTGTTTCCCCATTAAACAACGATTGAACATAAATGGGAGTTTCTGAGTCACTTTATTCGTATGGGGGCGGGAGTTGTGTTGTGAATTGGCATATATGGAACCTCATGACATTAAAAAAATGTCCATGTACAAGTTAAAGCAGATTTTGGTTTTGTATAAGGACAAAAATCCTTAATGAGCACTAAACTTGGAAGCCTACTCCTTGGTTTTACTATAATTAGCCATGTGATCCATATACAAGCCCTGTAGCCCCCTCGAGGTCTCAGTTTCTTTTATCTGTATACAGTGGAAGGGGTCAGGGCCATAAAATCACAAATTTAGAGCTGCCAGGGATCTGAGAGGGTATTGACTGCAAACCTTTCATTTTGAAGGTGAGGAAACTGAATCCCAGAGGGTCTTGTCCAGAGCTGCATAGCTAGTGAGAGACTGAGGAGGGACTCAAATACACAAAAACATCTTGAATCTCTTCTAGTCACCACACTATGCTGCCCCTTGGACTAAAGAATCCTTAACGTCCTTTTTAGTTGTTCATTATTCTGCCAGCTTTGCAGTGGCTATCCAGTGACTGTTTGCTTGTTACAAAGTCCAGTCCTAAACATTATAAATAATCGTTAAATAAAAAGAAGCACATACGGAAGTGTGGTTAGAAGTGAAGAAGGGTTAGATTTTTCTTTTTTACCCTTAAGCAGTGCTTTCCCACATATCTTCAATCATTCTGATAATCACAATCTTTTTCAAGCATGGAAGGGAAAAATCTAGCTTGCTTTTTGCATTCTACCAGTTGGCCTAGTGTCTTGTTTGCTTTTATTTGTAAGTAATACACTTGAAATAAAGAATAGCTAACAGAGCTGGGGAGAAGAGGACCACAGCCAGTGATATACCTGAAAAGAGACTGTAGGATCATTGCCCCTTTCTTAGTGGCTTCCTATAATTATGTTGCAAAAGTGTACAACTTGTGCTTTACAGAAGAATAAGTATCCTTTGCATTCCTATACATTTTCAGGGTAGGTTTCATGAAATATTTGTTGTGTATCTAATCATAAACACTTTTCTTTCAATAGGTGAAAGTTTTATTTGTGAGAAACTTGGCCACTACAGTGACAGAAGAAATATTGGAGAAATCCTTTTCTGAATTTGGAAAACTAGAAAGAGTGAAGAAGCTAAAAGATTATGCATTTGTTCACTTTGAAGACCGGGGAGCAGCAGTTAAGGTAGAAATGCAAAGTTTAGTGTCCTAATGTGTTTTGAAAGGGATCTTTGAAGTTAAGGAAGCTTATTTCAAAGGAGTGATGTTTCACAATTGGGTTAGTGGCATTTAAATTTATTTGTTGAACTTTGAAGGTTCAGTTTTTCTCTGCTTTGTAAAATGTAGCTCAAAGGACTCATGGAAGCTCCGATTTTTAACTCTTGACTCTTAGTAACTTGCTGTGTGATCTTAGGCAAGCCATCTTCTGGAGTCTTGTTTCACCATCTATAAAATTGGTCCCAGTGGACTGTGAAGCTCTAATTCAGCACTATTGTAAGTATATCGAGTAACATGTGGTTTGCTGCCTTCAACTATTTGTGGGTAAAAAAGAAAGCAATCACTCTACAGCTCTAACCTGCATAATATTTCCTGGACTGATACTTTACACTGTTGTCAATACCTCATAATCAGAACCCATTGTAACATTGGGAAACCTGCCTTAATGGTTCAGCTGAAGGTAGAGATTGAGTGGTCATTCATTGATGACCTGAACTCTTAGTGCTTGAGCCTCAGTAGAATTAATACCCTGAATGTCAGTCTCCTCAGTGTTGTATTATTGCTTACTTACTGTGTGTGCATCAACATTGCTTCTATGGAGCTGACTGGATCCTGGAACATGGTTTCATCTAAGATCATGTTTTCATGGAACCATTTAATGATGTTAATTAAGGTAGGTATTCCTTGTTCTTGACTTTTGATAGAAATAATGTAGAATTCTCAGTTTGGATAATTTGTATTATGTTGTCAGTGACCACCATGTGCCGAGATGTTCTGTATGTCTTCCTTTCCATTGTTCTTCACCACCTTCTCTCTCTCTCTCCCCCTCCCTCTCCCTCTTAACATTGTTTATCACAGTTGTTAAGTAGTATAGAAATGGGACTTGTTGATTTCTTAGTACTTGACTCTTGGGGAGAATGGTCTGGGATGAAACTTAGCTAGCTTAGAATCCTCAGTGATAGATGGAAGAAAAGCATTTGAGTCTGTGACTGAAAACATTAACAAATGAAGCAGTGTTCCCACAAATTGTTTAAGTACAGAATTGGGCTGTTTTACAGCTTTGTTTTTGGACATGCATCCCTAACTTTATGTCCCTCACCTCAGAACACTCCTATAGAAAGCCAGTATCAAAGATATCCTTGTGTGATTAAGAAGCTGGGGTTCAGTTTTCTCAATAAAATGGTGGCCATAGCCACCATGGTATTCTGGGGCTTGGTGCTCATTAAGACAGGTTTGTTTTTTTTTTTTTTCCCAAACCATCTTATTCCTAGTAGATAGCTAGCTTTTCCTGTTGCCAGGGGAACCCAGCAGCTGGCTATTTCAAACTTTAATTTGGGAATTATTCATTTCCAGCCTACATCCCTGTAACATTTGCTATATTAGGTTTGCAAAAGGGCTCCTTGGAGGCTGTGGGCCAACCAGTGAGACTGTAACATTTCCAAATTGCCATGTTCTACATTAGCCTGCTCGCCCTGGTCACTATTCCCTTTAAGGTTTGACCTGTGTGTGGGCATATGTGTATGTGTCTGTGTCTGTGTGCTCACTTGGAACAAATCTGTACCTTTGTGGATGTTTAATTCAGCACTGAGTAGACTGGCTTGCTTTCTTCATATCTGTAAGAACTGGTGGGAGGGTCTTTCTAAGAAGAGGAACTTGAGGTAAAACTCTGCTTCTATCTCCTGATCACTCTCACAGTTTGTTTACACTGTCCCCAGAACATTTGCTAGTGGATTTTGCAGACATTTTTAGACTTGAACCCTAAGCAGTCCAGAAACTCGGATATGGAAGAAATTTACTAGATGCTTTATGGGGAGAGTCTTAAAATCCTTGCTCTGGCCTTCAAAAGGAATCTACCTCTTAAAGATGCTTTATTCTGAAGGTGACCTAGGGTATAACCATTCAAAGGACAGTAGATGGGCTACCATAATCAGCAACCCCATTTTCTGGACATTTATTTAGGTGGTGGTGGTTCTCCAGGTTCCCCAGTGGGCATTCTAATACATCTCAGGTTTGTATTAAGAGAAGTTTTATAGTTGTTTCATCAAGGATCTTTGAGTCAGTAAGCCATTGAATTACATTGATATGGTTCAATTTATTTTTACTCAAAGTGCAAGTGAACTAGAACCATACATTAATAAATACAACATCTTTGTATGACCCAGCCAAGCTCTTGGAATTCATTCTTCATTCTATTTCATGAAATAATCAGCACGCAGCAGGGTAAGTAAATAGGAGCCCTGGGCTTTGATTCAAATCTCATTTGTGACATTTAGAAGGTTGATTGTTGGGCAGGTCATCAGCCTTTGTAAGCTTCTCATTTGTAAAGTGGGGTGATGATAAATACTTGTACTACTTATCTGATGGGGTGGTGGTTGTGAGATGAATGCCTTTTAAATTTTGACATATCATTTAAATAACCTGCAAGTAGTTCAGGTTACACCAGTGGTTGTTTTCTGTAGGGTTGGCCTGGCTTTAATTTAAAAAAAAAATGTTTGAAGAAGACCATAGTGTTATAGGAAATGGCTTTAATAAGCTATGAACAACTTTAATATTTGCCTTAATATGTACAGTGAACTTTATAGGAAAACTGTTGCATTTATACTTTAAGTGTAGAAAAATTTGAATAAAAATTTATATAAAGGAAGAATGGATCAGAAGACAGTTAATCTTCTCCAGAGCTTACCACCAAAGATAACTACGTTTGCTTTCTACTTTTTTTCATCTGTATGTGAAAAAGATTTTATTTTTAATGTGAAACAAAAAATTGTTAACCTTACATGAAACAGGCATCACATTAATCCTTGAGAATTTGATTGGATGAGTTGTGGTGTTTAAATTTGTTTAAAATTTGACCAATATTTTTTTTTTTTTCCATTTTTGTGCAGGCCATGGATGAGATGAATGGGAAAGAAATAGAAGGGGAAGAAATTGAGATAGTGTTAGCCAAGCCTCCAGACAAGAAAAGAAAAGAACGCCAGGCTGCAAGACAGGCCTCCAGAAGCACTGCGTGAGTCTGCCCTACTGTGTTCTGTCGTCAGGTCTTGCCATTCAAAGTTTTAGAACCCCTGGACCCGGATAGTGATTCAGTAGAACGGAAGTCGCCAAGAGCCTTCCAGAACAAACTAATGAGTGTTCTCTCCTCACTAGGTATGAAGATTATTACTACCATCCCCCACCTCGTATGCCACCTCCTCTGAGAGGCCGGGGGCGTGGTGGGGGAAGAGGCGGCTATGGCTACCCCCCAGATTACTATGGCTATGAAGATTATTATGATGACTACTATGGCTATGATTATCATGACTATCGTGGAGGCTATGAAGACCCCTACTATGGCTACGATGATGGCTATGCAGTAAGAGGAAGAGGAGGAGGAAGGGGTGGGCGCGGTGCTCCGCCACCACCACGGGGGCGAGGAGCACCACCTCCACGAGGTAGAGCTGGCTATTCACAGAGGGGGGCACCTTTGGGACCGCCAAGAGGAGCTCGGGGCGGGAGAGGGGGCCCTGCACAGCCACAGAGAGGCCGTGGTTCGCGTGGAGCTCGGGGCAACCGTGGGGGCAACGTAGGAGGCAAGAGAAAGGCCGATGGGTACAACCAGCCTGATTCCAAGCGCCGTCAGACCAACAGCCAGCAGAACTGGGGCTCCCAGCCCATCGCCCAGCAGCCGCTTCAGCAAGGTGGCGACTATTCTGGTAACTATGGCTACAATAATGACAACCAGGAATTTTATCAGGATACTTATGGGCAACAGTGGAAATGAAGTAGACAAGTGAGGGCTTGAAAATGATATTGGCGAGATTTGATTGGCTATAGATCTACATTCTTCAAAAAAAAAATTTGGCTTATCTGTTTCATCTTTCAGTAGCAATTTGCTGCCATTTGTATTGGGCTGAAGAATCACTATTGTGTATATACTCAAGTCTTTATTTTTATTTTTATTTTCTTCTCTTTTCATAAATGCTCTTGGACATTATTGGGCTTGCAGAGTTCCCTTATTCTGGGAATTACAATGCTTTTATCGTTTTAAGCTTCATTTTAGCAGTTTCAAAGCAGTCTGAGCATACTGTTAAATCATGATTTTTTGCAGAACCTTTGGTTTTTGGACAGTTCCTTTTTTTTTCTTTTTTTTTTTGGATTTGAGATAGATTACATAGGAGTATGAGTATGCTGTAAATAAAAGTACGAGTTAGTGCTTTGTCTTAGTAGTTTTAAGAAATTAAAACAAACAAATTTCAGTTTTCTTGTATTGAAAATAACCTATGATTGTATGTTTTGCCTTCCTTAGAAGTAGGTTAACTGTGTTTTTAAATTGTTATAACTTCACACCTTTTTGAAATCTGCCCTACAAAATTTGTTTGGCTCCAACGTCAAAGCCGTGGCAATTTGTTCCTTGATGTGATTGTATTTCCAATTTCTTGTTCATGTAAGATTTCAATAAAACTAAAAAATCTATTCAAAACATTACCTATTTCAAATTCAATTGTGTCCTAAAACATTATTTCATTCGTAATCCTTGCAAGGAATATTGTTTTCAAAGTATAACTGCCTATGTGAGTGATCAAATTCTTGCAAAATTTCTTGTCTATTCCGACACAGTAGCATTGTGGATATTAGCCTGAGGATTATATCAAATTATGAATTATTCCACATGGAACTCAGTTAATTGGTGTTCTCACAATCACTTCTCCTTTTGAAATTTTATCTTTTGTTATAAAAACCAGGTTCAAATAGCTTTTGAACATTTTCACAGGCATGGATTAATTTGCAGTTCTATCAAGTATTAAGGAGTTGGGGAAGTGGCCTGCAATTCCTTCTGACCCACATTCTTGCTCTGAAGGATAATTGTGGTTGAAGTGCTTGTTTGCTGGATGACAGGGACGACAGTTATTAATAGTGCCATGGGGTCAATTGCCGACCAAAGTTCTGCTTCAGCTTTCGTGAATGTGATTGATTATTTAGCATTTAATTTGGTCATCAGACCTGTTTTGGGGAGAAATAGAATTTCCTTTCATTATTTAAATTTACCTCAGAATTTTAATGCCTTTTAAGAAGGCAACCCATGGACCTCTCTTAGACATCATTTTGACTTGATTGACAGCCTTTTTTTTTTTTTTTTTTTTTGACTGTTTTGGCCACCTTGTCATGACACTTCTTTCCCTGTTTAACCTTTGGAGCTGTGACTTTTAGTCTTCAGAAGAATATTTTGCTTTCCAAGAGAGAAGCAGAAGGATCTAAGTTTAAAAACTACAAGAACCCGCCAGACAGAATGATATTTGGACCTCTATTCAAATTACAATTACTGCCTTCCCCTCTTATATGTTGAGAGATTTCTAAAGCTTGTTTATAAATATGGACAAATTGTGAAAGTAATTTAAATGGCTACATACACCTTTCTTTTGCTTTTTGTTGCTGTTTGGTCTTTTAAAAATAATTATTACAAGAGAAAACCAAATCTTCCAAAAAGAAAATAACCAAACTTATTCTTGTCAGTTTGGTAGATCATATCTTGGGTTTCATGGCTTGTAAATTGACTTGAAATAATAAAATTAATATTTGCTGCTAAAAATACATTTCTCATTTCCTTTTCAAAAGATTATACTGATAACATCACAGTCTTTTAACAGGCCTTAATTAATATTCTTTTTATGTTTACACTGCTGAACATTTTAAAACCATTATCTGGCCTGATTTTATTTTGTAAGAGTTTCGGATTAATATGAGTATCTCATTAAACTTTACCTTTTTTCTTCCAGTAGATCATTTTTAAAAATGTGCCTGTTTTTGATATGTGAAAAAACACTAAAATATTCTACAGATATTAATTTCAAAATTGGAGCATCCAGACTTACGGTTGAAATACGAATCTTCTAAATTGGAGTTGGATTAAGCCCTGCTTTTCCTTGGGGGATAGTAAGAATTGCTTGGAGCCAAAATTGCTTGGTTCTAAAACTTGTATAAAGTGCAGACTTGTTTGTGTTCTCAAATTAGAGTTAGACATCAGTTATGTTTGTCTTAAGGAAATTTAGAAACATGAATAGTATTCAGAAAAAGTTGTTTCTTGTAAGCAAACAAAACTGTAAAAGTCATTGATTCTCCAATACTCTTGCAGTAAAATGCAAGTTATTTCAATGGTTAGACTCTAAAGGCAGCCATCCTTCCTCAACCCTGACCAACTCCCTGGGTTAAAGTCTGGTGCCTGTCTGATATAATTGTTTATGTAATTCATGTGAATATTTCTTTAATGGAAAATGTAACCATGTGGAGATTTGATATATTTTACTTAGAGACATCCCTTTTTGGGGATAGTTTCTATTAATGCTGCAGCAGCATTCCATACGTAAGATAACATACCTAAAGTTTGAAAATCTACCTTGTTTTCACAAAGATACCACAGTAATAACAAAATGTAATCATATGACATTAGAAGTTGAGTAAGGAAAGATGTCATTTTGACTTTTCGTCATTAACATATTTTTTAAAATTACAAGTTGTATGATTAATGAGTCCTGAAAATTTTATTTACTGGTCCTTTGCTGCCTTTTCCTTTTTGTCCCTCAGCTCAATTAAGTTTTAGCCATGAATCCACTGCAGGGGGAAAAAAGTGTGTATCTGGTAAATGGTTTTACTTTATACTGAGGCAGATTTTGTTGTGTATCTTGAAATTGACCTACAACTCCCTCTAGTAATAGAATGCTAATTTTTATTTGATCACTCATTTATAGCAGTTGTTTCAAGAAATGTATGTATTTATATGAAGGTATTTTGATGGAAAAAAAAAAGCAAAAAATATTCATTAGACTGTCAGATTTCTAGTTAATCCTAAAAATTGTTTCAATCAAAAGATCTGAATGATAATTTCATCATGTTACTACAGTTAGTTTCCTATTACTGAAATTAGTGTGCAGATATTTCAGCATAATTGTTTTTAGTTTTCTTAATTTGTTGGGTTTAATCTGCATTTTATGAAAGCCCACTGCTTTCAGTAGTTTGTACTTAACTTTTTTCTAATGTGACTTTAACGGCTTTAGTAGACAAATTGACCTCAAAGATGAACTCTCATCTTTTAAAAATTTAATGGGTCTAAGAAAGTACATTTCAAAATCAGTTACATGTTTAGATCAAAAGAATAGGGTCATAAAATTCCATTCCTAATCTATAGCCATGTGGTGGTATAATTGTATTCCTCAAAGTGTATTACATCTTTTGCCTCCTTCCCATTGGGGTGACCTGCCTAAGTCCATTTGTTGTATTTTTAGCCCATTTCAAAAATACTTCCTATAAGGCTGTTGATATGTCAGTTATGAAAAGGACCTTTTGAAACTTTGATGAAAGCAATTTTGTTGCCTATACCTATTGATGTTTTTTTAAGAATTTCAACAGTCAGCATAGTAGGAATGTGATGTTCTTAGTGAATCTTGAATAAGAAAGCTTCTTTCAAGAGTAGGTAATAGCCTTATAGGAAGTATCTTGGCTTTAGAAGTGTTTCCATATTCTTTAAAAGGGGGAGCTTCTGTTAACTTAGGGACTCAGTAGTTTTTAATGTGCCCTAGTAAATTGGATTATAGCTTTTAAGAATCCGGAATTATAAGGTGTGAATAAAATGAGGCACATATCTACTTTGACACTAGAAGTTGACTGCCTTTCTTACCTTGGAAATGAAAACACTAAACTTTCAAAATAATACATAAATGAGTTTGGTGTTGGCCAATGACGAATATTTGGTAAGGATTGGATTTAACTTGAAATGCTAACAGCTTTAAATTTTTTAAAAAGGTTTTCTTATTTTGGAGGTTACCAGAAGCTCTGAGTATTTTATGTTCGTATTTAAATGAAACAAACATTTTCAGATGTTATCCAGAAATCTGCAAGTGTTCTTTTTCTGTTTTAACTCCTTCCTTTTATCACCTGACTATCAGGGAAGCGTGGTTGAGGCTGCCCTGACCTGACATGTCATGATGTCGACTTGCTAGGTGGGGTTCGCTGGGGACGATACCAATGGAGTTGTTGGTAAGAGCACTTTCTTTCTCCTTTTTTGATCAGTCAGGGGACACAAAGGGTGGGGGAAATACCCAAACCCTTTGCATTGGGTAATTTATATGGGGCCTGTAGAAAAATCAGACTTTCATACTATTATCTTAAACTTAAATAATCCTCTTTAAAGGAACACAAGATTTTCATACTTTACTGTATGCAGTCAACAGTCTGCAAAAATTTAGTGAGGGCTCACATGTTACATGATATTGAATGAAATATTTGCCAATTCATACAAAATAACATGTAGGTTGTTCAGTCTTCGAAAAACTTGCATTGTAACAAGTAGTTTAACATTTAACTGAGAGGCAGCATGGTGTAGGCGTCTAAAACTGCAGTTAGAGGGTTCTAATCCCAGCACTTCCACTCACGGGTCTTACGATGTTGGTGAGCCTTTTCAACTTGATGGGCCTCAAGGCTATCATCCTAAGATAAAGGGAGGGTGGGAGTGGTGGTGGAGGTGGATGATCTGGTGGCAATGGCTTAGCACACATTGGCATTATCTTTTGACTCTTTATTTTGTATTGCGGTTATTGCTGTTTCATGCAATGGGACACCAGCAAGTTATTTTAGTGATGTTCTGAAGCATTGGCCTGAAGATTATTTTGAGAGAATGATTTTAAAACTGGACAGAGAAATTAGTTTTTTGCAGCCACACTTTCCAAAAGGTGTTTTATTGATGTTTGGAAGCAGAAATTATAGGACTATAAATTTGAGATCTAGAGAAAGTAATGTGAATCATCTAAGTTTACACTTGATTCCGTAGCTGAGGACAGTGCGGAAATTCAGTGGGGTAAGTTGGTGGGATTATAATTGCTAATATTAATGATAAGTAACATACAGCACTTTGACATTTGCAAGGCATTTTGCACACTTTACGTGGATAGCCTCACAAACTGAACAACTTGTCTTTTCTTGGACAGACCTAGGACGTGATGACTTTGTTATGTATTAGAATTAACAATGAAAGAAGGTCAATTTTTAAATAGATTTGAAAATTTAAACAGGCTTGCATCATTAGCAATAACATTGTTAATACATTTTCACCCAATTTCACTGTAACATTGTAAAATTTTGCTGCCACACGTTTGGCCAGTTCCTTTAGGGTAACTCTCCTAAGGCTCTGCTTACTAACTCCTTTATTTTGTGGTTCTGACTGCCCTTGATCCAATTGTGTTTGGGGGGAACCTGTTCATGTCTTCAGGTGGGGAACTATGGACAGTAAAGCCTTTGTTTTGCACTCTTATTGGGATATCCATGGTGATGATGGTGGGGGGGGGATCCTGGGGAGGTGGAAGGAGGGATGGGATCCAAGCATGATTGGGGCTGGGCGGGGCACACTGTCAGTATTTGGAGAATCCATGATTTCATGGCTGTGGGTACTGTCTCCACCAATGCACATTGCCCCTTGTTTATGCTTCAGTAGATGGTCTTCATGAATTGGCGCATTCACCACCACCCTGCGGCTAACCTGGTAATGAGGCTCTCTGAACTTAGCTAGGCGGGTCCTTGGATAGCAGACGCCCAGTCCACCGCTGGGCCCGTGCTCAGTCTTTGCAGCTCGACAGGACCTTCCGGAGCTTGCACTTTGCCTGGCGTTGCCTTCAAGAACCCAGGTCACTTCCACACTACCATGTTGCTTCAAAGGAAGACTTCAATGGAGGTGATTTTGATATTGATACTAATAAAAAAATCATATTTTTGGTACTGAAGTAAGATAGCCATAATATATTTTCTTCATCCTACCTAGCTTCCTTACTCTGAGATGACTTTCATTCTCTCTTTACTAATCTGGGCATCAGCTCCAAGGGCATATTTCAGTAGGTCTTGGGAAATCCTTGGACAGGAACCTTTGAGAAGGTTTTGGGAGAGCCCTGGCAGTGCTGTGACACCCTCCTCTGCGTTATTGGGGCTTAGTGGCTGTGCACCTGTCCTTTCTTCTTTTCTTGGTCCACTTTACAACTTTGTATGTTGTAATAGGAAGGCTTGAGACACCAGGCAGCTTATATAAGGAATTCCTTGCCCCTCAAGGATAATTTTATAGCACTAGATTGGGAACACTTAGAAAACCATGTTGAAATGCATAGAGCTTACTAGAAGTACAAGAACAGAGCATTGTACAATTCAGGAAGCTTTCTCTAATGGCGGGAAAAATAACCTGCCTTGATCTGGCACTTGGACAACTTCTATAGTGTTTTTCTTAAAAGGCCTCCCTGAGGTACACAATGCAGGAAGCATCGTCTCTGTTTTATTGTTGAGGAAGCATGTTCTCAGACAGGGGAAGAGCCTGGCCAGAGGTAATATGGTTAGTCAGAAAACAGTATATGTCATGGATGAAATGTTTGCACACAGACAGATGGCCTCCACCACTGTAATTGTGCAGTAAGATCATTACTACAAGATAAATAAACTTTGTGGTAACATGATGCAATCTGCTGACCTATTATTTTTCCTGAGATGGAAATTACAAAACTGTTCTGTGGGGGTAACTGCCCTAATAAAATTTCATCTGATGCTGAGTTTTTGTAGAAGGAATTAAATGTTAGGTGATGTATTCCTGTCATAAATAAAAGATTTTACTGTGTTTAAACAGCCTAGTAAAGTTATCTTTCTTAAACCAATTCTCTTTAGTGCCTCATAATGGACAAGATTCCTCAGTAAGTAGTTGTACAGTAATAGAGGTAGAATCCGATTTGATTATAGTGATATTGGCCAGTTTTCTTTAATAAGGCCACTGCTAGGCTCTGGCCCAAAACCTGTACTAACATGGCTTGCCTGGCATGCACACTCATTCCCATGATTGAGAAAGCCTATGGAGTAAGAACAAGTTTCTCTCCACTTCGTAGGAAATTTAACAGAATTTGTAGTTTTTGGTACAGTGTTTATGTATTTGTACAAACTGTATTGGAATACCTGTACAATGTTTAATTTTTTAAATAAAACATTATATATTCAAAGTGTTTGTGCTGGTGATTTGCGGTGGGAGAGAAGATTATTTTGTTTTTTTTTTTTTGTAAAGGATGCTTCTTGACTTTTAGTGTTCAGGCTGGTGACTTTGGTGGGAGTTCCCACCCTCAACATTTGATCCCAATATTTCTCTTGTTCTGGGGTGGGGCACCAAATTTAAGGAGGGATCCTAAGGACCCTAGTTCACCATTCCACATAGCATTGTGTGGCTTACCACACACTTTGCTCATAACTATGATCTAGCTAGATACGTCTTCCACATTTTGGGGGTGAAAAGTGCCTTGATGTAGATAAGGAGTCAAGTGTGGTTTGAACCCAGGTTCCTAATGGCAGGCCCAGAACTTTTTCTGCTGTGCCTTGCTGATGACCATATTACTGTATTGGGAGCAGAAGGAGAGAGGCCAGGGTACTGCTCAGGACAGAATGGTCAGCTTAGAGGAATATTGGGGGTAGACATGCTGCTTTTTTCCCCCTCTTGCTAATTGGTGGTACATCATTTTTTTTTTTAAGTTTTTTGGTCCCACTATTTCTTCCTATTCAGTAACTAACCTGGGTAAAGAAGTTAAAAAATTTGGAAATTGGCATACATTCTAATACATAGTATACTTAGGTAGTTAAAATGCACTTAATGATAGATGGTCTTTGAGGGAAGAAATTGTCAGTAAGTTAAATTTCTGAAATGAAAAAATGAGAGAAAACCCAAGTGAAAATTATGCCTAAATACTGGAACAAAGTTGGAATGAAACAAAATGTCAAGATTGAGTGCAAAATTATACATGAAATGATTTAAGTTCTAGTAAACCGTGTTGGGCCTCAGGTTTGGCTGTGCTGGTTTTCCATGACCAGGTTGCCATCATGAATCTTGGAGCTGGCTCCAGGGAGGCAGTCACCATGGAGGAGGAAGGAAACATGAAACCCAAAATGTGATAGAGAGGAAAATGTCATGTACGTGCACTACTGACTATCTTGAGCTTCTTGCTTCCTTCCTATTTGGGCTTTGCCTGATACATACTGGTGTTACCACCTTTCTATCTCTAACCCAAATATTTACTAACACTTTTTTAGTCTTTTACCCTACACCTTTGAAAAGAATGTTTCTGAAACATACCCAGAGAATGTTTTAACTTGTCTTTTTATAGAAGTCCTGTACCTGTGGGCGTATGAACACAACCAGTAGTCATTGTGGTAGTGGGAAGGAAGCGAGGAATAGAGCAAGAGGTAAATATACTCCTGAATTGGAAACTCTAGTATTCTGTGGAGGAATGAGCAAGAAATCTTCCTCCTACTCTGACTCATGGGAGACAAGGGTCCATCCTCAAACTAGTCCTGCGCTCTCTACCCAGCCCTAACCCTTGTTAGTTCATATACCTCACATCCCTTTTCAAAGCATGGCACTATGAAAAATACCTTGGTTCCGCCCCAGCTTTAGTAACCATTCGCCTTGTGATATTGGGCAAGTCAATTTGCGTCATAGAATTATTGATCCAGAGCTGGAAAGGAAGAGACTTCATGACATCAAGCTAGTTCAGCTACCTGGACCTCACGGTCCTCTGTTTCTAGATAGTCCTCATGTTAGGAGATTCAGTGGACTGGATTTTTTCCTCTTTTAACCCTCCAGATAGATAACACCTTCTGATAAGGCAGATGTCTACCCCTTAATAACAGTACTTAATATACTTTATACTTAGATCTCTACTCCCTTTCTCTCTCTTGGTATCCTCACTAGAGGCCCTAATCTTCTTGTCCCTGACCCAGGCATAGTAAGAGAATCGCCAGCAAATCCCCATAGTATATTGTCTTTCTTGAGGCCCTGACATCATGAAGTTATAGTCAGTCTTGATTTCGGATGAACTTAAACTTTAAATCAAGAATCTTGTAAAATCTCAGATCAGTGCAATTTAAACAGATCTGAAGTCTCACCTGATTATGCTCCATAGAATAAGGTAGATAGAATATAGAAAATATCTCTGAGGATGCTGCAGTTTCAGTCAGTGGTATATCATTTTGACACATCTCTCCTACTCTAGGTCAGGAGTACCCTTTCTCTTTGTATTTAAATAGGTGGATCACAGCTTAAATACAGTTTTGTACATGATTCCAGTGTCATATAATGTTGCCTGCTATTTTCAGCAAGCGTTTTCATGGCAGAGGAGCTTTTTTTTTTTTTAAGGTTAAATTCTATGATTAAGCATGGAGTATTTATAAATACAGTGGATCCTCTTAATGCATTTTAGGATACAACCTACAGCCAACTTACAGGTTTTACCCATGTTATATCACGTGTTTCATGTCTTAAGTTATATTTAATGGAAACAATTTTACCTGCAGTGTAACCAAGTCTGTCTCATAATGAGCTGTAGAATAGTGAGATTTCGCTGAAGAAACTGGGAAATCAGTCTCTTTTTACTCTTCTGTCAACTTCTCTGAGTCACTGGATCTCAAAAAATAAAGCAACATCTATTATTACCACTGATAGCTGTTTGTAGTCTAAAGACAAAAATGAAATACAAAATGAGTGAGTATATTTGAGTCTATTCTTTGTGCTGTGCTAGACTAATTATATTTGGACCAGTATTGACCTTTAGAACCTTTCAGGGCCCTTGAGAATTTTTCTTAATTTGTACAACTGCTTTTTACCTGGGAGGAGAAAGGTTCTTTGTTGTTTAGTGTAAGTATTCCCAACTAGTACAAGGATCTTTAGTTTTACTAAATTGCTACCATTTGGTGTTTTAATTTTTCCAATCCTTAATAGTTTGAGAGCACATAAACGTTTAGCCTACTTCTCTGACTTATTTGTAAGAATTTGGGCCCTAGGAAAAGCCTTTTCTAACTAAGTAGAAAAAAAGAAATGATCCCAAGGTTTCATTTTTCCAGATAAATGACTCAGAAAATTGTTTACCTTAACATGATATGCAACATAATATTCGGTCAATATTCTGATAACTTTGTAAATGTGTATTTCTGGATCTTGTTATTAATTTATGTAATTCAATATTGTAATATTGTACTGGCCTCATTTTGTAAACTTAATATTTTCTTACTGCTAGTAGTAAAAGCACTTTTTTGCAGATGAGGAAACTGAGACTTGGAGGGAATTGCCCTCCCTCACATTACTAATTAGTGGTAGAATTGAACTTGAAACTCCTCTCTTAACTGTGATCTCAGGGAGATGATGGTGAGGGTAAGTGAGTCACAAACTTTGGTGGGGAAAAAAACACCCCAGTGTTGTGTTCTATAGCCAGTCTGTGCGAAAACCTAGGCTCTCTTTACCTTTGCGTCCCCACTCAGAAATCTGCCCCAGGAGAATCAGGAATGGTACCTACCCAAGACACAGAAGAGGGACTTCTCTGCTTGAATTTAGACCTTGTGAAATGTTCCCTTGTGACCCATAGAAATTAGGTCCAATGATAAGATGGCATAGACATGGGCATCTGTAGGCTTCTGGTATTTATTACAGGCCTCTGCAAAAGTCTGATTCACGTGGTTTTAAATGTGTTATGAAGGTGACTTGGGTTAGGAAGGAGCCTGTGGGATGATATGCTGCTTCCTAACATAAGTTCCCAAATTATGCTTGTACTGCCCAAGTCTTGCCGTCTCCCTTCTCTCCTCGGAAACATTCACTGGCTCTTCTGCCTGTAGGATGAAATACAAACTCCTTATCTCTGCAGCTGAGCCCCACTGTCGTTGGACCATACCCTGCCTTTCCAACCTTACTTCATGTAACTCCTGTCTCTCACGTAGGTTCTGCTGAGACTGGACTTTGTGCTGCTTCCCAAATTCCTTCTGGTCCTCTCCTCATCTTGGACTGTTCAATGTAGGTGGAGTTCACTCTGTGTACAAGGCCAGCTCAGGTGCCATCTTTTCTATGAAGCCTTAACTGTGTTACTGTCTTTACCCCTGGGCAATGACCTTTCCCTTAGGGTTCCTTCTGAGTATGCTGTCTGGACTGTACTATCGTGTTATCTTTGGATCAACCTTTGTTGAATGCTGAGAGACTCATCAGCAAGTGGTTAGTCACCAGGTAATTAAAGTTATTTTGCCTCAGAGCTAAGATATGAAGAGGTTGCAGTCTGTACCAGTTAGTGCCCATATCAGTGACACTGCTGTTCTTCCAAAAGCTTCAGGGTTAAAGACCTGTTTGTCTAGAGGGTGGTCTGTATATTGTTTATAGTTTTCTTCATCAGCTCTGCAAATCAGATTTGTAAAGCACTTAATACAATGCTTGGCATGTAGTAGGCACTTAATAAACACTTGTTCCCTCCCTGTGGCTTCCCAAAATCAGTCCTTTACTTAAAAGAATTGGAGATTTTAAGGAAAGAGTGTTAGAATTTTCTATTCTCTTTGATTCCTCATTCAGTACTGAAGCTGAAAGGGAATTAGGTTTTCATGGAGGTTGCTCGGGGTTTCTCAGAAAAACATCAAGGATTCCTTGGGATATGATCTCAGCATTTCAGCCCTAGAACCAAGGGATGGCCCCTGGAAAATCCAGCTTATGCATTCTGAACGTGTGTGGCTGCATTTTTCACAAGGTCCTAAGAAATCCCACCAAGGATTGGTGGTGTGATGAAATCTTAGACTTAGATCTTACAAGGTCTCGTGAACTCCTTGGCCCCAGTTGGTGAACAGTGCAAGTGGGAAAGTCAGTTTTTAGGAGATAAGGAATAAAAAGCCACAGCAGCTTCTTTCTTTCCACATCAAGTTGTGTTTGCATTCCCTTCATCTCTAGAAATAGTTGAGGGGAAGTGCTGTCATCTTGAGACTGCTGCCACTGAGTATCTCCCAAGAACCCGGAGATCTGGGAGGGGCTTGAGATTGAAGCTACTCCATTACCAGCATGGGCTTTTAAAGTAATCTTGTCGGTTGTCATTCAAGATTCCAGAAAGAACATTCTTGTCTAGTAAAAATTTCCAACTTAAACAGCACAAGTTGTGAGACATCTTGTCCTTAAGAGCAAATTATATTGGCTCCCATTTTAATCAGAAGTACAAATTGTGTCACTCTCAAAGGTAACGTTCTTGGCACCAAGGCGGCCTGATTTGGTATCTGTGAGATAAAGTGTAGCAATGGCTACTAGGAGTATTAGACCTACCATCTCCCCAATGAAAAGGTAAATGATTTGTTTCTCTGAAAGGAAGTGAAGTAGCCTTCATATCTGATAATGTGTTTCATGCTTACAAAATAGGGATAGAGATAAGGCCTGGACCTGTGGTATCATTGGTACAAGTTGACCTCTGCCATTGGTAGTCTTGGGAGAGTGGCTGAGGAGCACAAACAAGAAGTGAAACTGCCTAAGGTCACCCGGCCAGTATGTTTCAGAGGCAGGACTTGAACCCAGGTGTTCCTGGCTCTGAGGAGGCCTCTCATTTCACGGTTCCTCACAATCTACTCCCCCATTTTGTCTAATATTTTATCCTAATAGCATTGGCATATGTGTGCCCAGCCTTCGATAAGAATGGAGTAACATACTGAGGTAGAATTTTAGCACCTTTTGCCTTGATCAAGTCACATCTGAAATGTTAGGTACAGTTCTATAGACTTTAAGAAGGATGTTCACTAATAAGTTGGAATTAATTCAGAAGAGAAAAGCCCTGAACAGAAGGAGATTGGAGACAATAATGTGGAATTTGGTGGAAGGAACTGAAGATATTTACCCTGGGGAAGAGAAGGTGGTGGTGGTGTGGGTAGGGATGGGTTGTGTATGTATCTATAACAGCTGTCTTAAAATATTTGAATGGGCTATCTCGAGAGATTAAATTTGATCTTTTACTTGGCCACCGAACTAGGAGTAATGGGTCGAAATGGTAGCAGATTTTTTTAGCTTGCTATCAGGACAAAAAAATGATAGTGATAGTTGACACCTATAATACTTCAAAGCTCACTTTACATATATTCTCTCATTTGCTCCTCTCAGCAACTCTGGGTGGGAGGAGTAGGTGTCACTGTCTTCTCCATTGTACAGATGAGGAAACTGAGGCTTCCAGATGTTGTGACTTGTCCAGACCATTGGAGTTGCCCTAAAGTTGAATGGGCTAATTTGGGAAGTAGTGGAGAACCTCTCATTGGAAATTTACATGTAGAGACTGGATGAATATCATTTTGCCAGGGATGTTGAAGAAGAAATTTCCATTTCTGGTACATGTTTTGTACCAGAGGTCTTTGAGAGATCCCTTCTGAGTCTGAGACATTGTAATAGGTGGTAGTGCAAATACTATAATGCCCTTTTTTTTTTCTTAGAAACAAAAACATGAGAGACGCAGTGATTTGTCACACAGCTAGTAGGTATCCCAGCTGGCTCCAGATTAGTGCTTTTTCCTCCAGTAGTGCTTAGGATGTGGTAACTTGCTAGATTAATTTACACTAGTGGTCTGAAGATATACCTAGGCAACAAACCATTTATTTGGTTTTGGATAGATCAGATGCATCTTTGCTTTTGTTAGATGCTGGTATTTCTTATCTAGTTAGTGATGCTTCTTAGGCAAAAATTCCTCAGCAAAGCTAATTTTAGAGGTGCATTTCTAGTCATGCTTTGATCATCAGTCTTATATTTCCTCACCGTGTGTAATTGAAGCGACCACTAGAGAGCAGAAAAGTGCCTTTGAAAATGTTTATCTTATTTACTATAGCCAGTGAAAATCAAGCAGAGCTTTTGCTTGCTATGACCTGGGTCTTTTGACTTTGAGCAGGAATTTTCCTTTCAGAGCCCAGCATTCTTCCAAAGAAAATACAAAGACTTATCTGTTTTGGAAGGCAAATTCTTGGGTTAGCCAAGGTGTATAGGACCTAGCATAAAGCTGGTGGTTTCCATGCTTATGTGGGTACTAGGTCCTCCAGTGGTACAGATTATAACTCTTCCACACCTTATCCTTTGTGAGTCATGTCCGTATTTTCCCATAAACCCATCCTCTCCATAAAAGTCCTACCCCTAATTGCTAGAGGACAGATCTTTTAATGGCGCATGGGTTGCTGTGTTGCCTTTTGTCTGTTGGTCTGACTATGTCCCTGTTTCTTACTACATGATTGGTTTACCCCTTTATTTCTGATTACACATTCCCTGGATTTCCGTTTGTGACACTTCTTGCTTCTTTGTCATTGTTGGTGATATGTTACATCCTGCTTACATTCAAACATACATTTTTCCACTGCCCTTTAGATTATCTGCAATGTTGACTCTTCAGAGAGTTGTGATGGTCTAAGGTTTTCAGCCACAGTCAAGATTCTATTTAGTTCCTGCTCTCAGGTACTGTGGTAGGTGCTTGAGAATATAGATACTACTGAACTTGGAAAGAGCTTAGGTTCTAATAAGGTGAAAGGCCATTGGTTTTCAGTTAATTACTCATAATTTTGGGGGCTATCTTTTCCTCTCATCAAGGTGTATATTGACAATGACCTTTTATTTTCTAATTTTTCAATTAACAAACATTTAGTTTTTTCTCACTTTAAAAGAAAAATAAAGCACTAACAAATACACATAGCTAATCAAAAGAAATTATCTGCTATACGTGTCCAAAAGTATGTCTCATCCTTCTTGAGTACATCGCCTCTCAGGAGGCAAGTAACATCCATCCTCATCAGTCCTGGAGTCATGGTTTGATATTGCACTAGTCAACAAGAAGTCTTTCAAAGTTGTGTTTGCTTATTTTTTTAATTTATTTTTTATTAATTTATTTTTAGTTTTCAACATTCACTTCCATAAGCTTTTGAGTTTCAAGTTATGTTTGTTCTTACAATGTTTATAACTTGTTCTCTTGGTCCTGCTCACTTCACTTTGCATGAGTTCATATAAGTCTTTTCATGTTTCTCTGAACCCTTTGGTTGTTTCTTGGGGCAAAATAGTATTCTGTTGTACTCAGCATAATTTGTTTAACCATTCCCTGACTGATGGACACTGCTTACCCCATTGTTTGTGGTTGCTGCTACAAAAAGAGATGCTATAAATATTTCTATACGTATGAGTTCTTTTCCTCTTTCCTTGATCTCTTTGGGGTGTAGGTCTAGTGGCTGGGTTAAAGGGTCACAGTTTAGTCACTTTTTGATATAATTCCAAATTACTTTCTAGAATGTCTATGCCAATTCATAGCTCCACCAGCTGTGCATTAACGAATGTTCCCTGTTTTGCCTGTCTGATGGGTATGAGATTAGTGATTTGGAACATTTTTTTTTCATACGGCTGTTGGTAGCTTGAATGTCTTCCATTGAGAACTGTCAGTTCATATCCTTTGAGCATTTATCAGTTGAGGAAAGGATTTTATTCTTATAAATTTGAATCATTTCCTTTTATATTTTGGAATTGAGACATCAGAAACTTATAGATTTTTTTCCTAGTTAACTGTTTTTCCCCCCTAATTTTAGCTGTATTTTTGTTTGTGCAATTTTATGTAACCAAATTGTCCATTTTATCTTCTGTTTGATCATGAACTCTCCCCCTATCCATAGATCTGAAAGAAAATATTTTCCTTGTTCATCTGATTTGTTTATAATAACGTGAACTTTTAAGTCACTATCTGTTTGGAGCTCATCTTGGTATGTTGTGAAATGGACAAGGACTTTTCAAAGGATATAAAATCTTTTGGTTCAAATTTCATATGACATTGGTTAAAAGGTAAGATAGCTCAGCCATCCCAGAGATTTTCTCTTCCAACCCTCTTGTCTATATCTGGGGGAGCTGAGACCCAGACAGGGGCAAGGTCCCATGAGTTAGTAGCAGATAACATAGATCATTCCACTTTTCTGTTAAGACGTCTGTGAGTATGGAGGACAAGCATGTGAATCTTCATTGTATAAAGGAATAAACTGAAGTCCAGAGAGAAATGACTTTCCCCAATATCACTTTGTGAAATAGTGAATAGGGATGTGCCCACCAACACAAAGTAATGAGATAAGCAGAATTAGAACTAAAATGGACTTAGCTTTGATGTCCAGAGGGAGAAGGGAGTTGGGATATCCAAGGCAGGGGGATCTTAACCTCTGTGTCATGGACACCTCTGGCAGTTAGTCTGGTGAAGCCTATGGACCACTTCTTAGGAGAATGTTTTTAAGTGCATAAAATAAAATACAGAGGCATACAAAGGAAACCGATTCTTTTGACATGTCAATATCAAAATATATTTTAAAAATAGATTCATGGACACCCAGTTAAGAACCCTTGATGTAAGGGAAAGTTGAGTAGCATCCTGATTGTTTAAATCTTGGGGCAGAGAAACTATTTTCTGTTGCTTAATGCAGTCTGCATTGATGATCAAAGCTGGAGCTATGCCATCAATACAGTTGATATTATACCGGCTCATCTTTCCCAAACCACATTTTGAAGAGTCCTTGTGAGATTTAACCTTCCTTTGGTAAATACATAGCCTCTCGGGCTTCACTTTCCTCATCTACAAAATGTAGGAAATTGGATTAATGACCTTTAATATTTTGGTTCTAAATCCTTCAGTCTCTCTATCTCACTATGAATACTGACACAATTTGAGAGAGACACTGTTAAATTCCAGATTGATCCTCATTAGGCTTTGCTGGGTAATTGACCTGCTTCAACCGCTGATAGAGACCCGTCTAAACGTGGTTATCCTCCATTACTTGGGGGAATGAACCAAACACCAACTGCTAGCAGTTGATGCTGTTTCACAGTTAACCAGTAATAAACCACAGAACAGAACTGAAGCAGCCTTTTCTCTGGCCAAGTCAATTACTGTTTTTCCCCTAGTTTTAATCCTTCCTGGCCTGTCCCCAGCTGCGTTTAACACCGATGACCTCTAAATTCCTCTTCGGATGTCTTCAGTGCCACGTTTCTGCTGCTTCTGTGTGCTTTGTTTCCTCCTGGCTCCCCTGCTTCCTCTTGATTCAGGCTTTAAGTATTTCCCCAAGCCTCAAGCTTAGGGCCTTCTGGTTTTCCTTTTTCTATGCCTAATAGACTGTTGTGGCGTCAGCTTCTACTCGAGGTAGCCATGTGGTACAGTGGATAGAGAGAGCACTGGATTTGAGTTAGTTAAGACCGGAATTCAGGGCCTGCCCCTCTCAGTTACTGTGTAACTTGGAATGAGTCCGTTAAGTTTCAATTTCCTGGTCTCCAAAATGGGGATGATAATAATAGCACCCATTTCACAGGATTGTTGTAAGGATCAAATGAGATAATGTATGCAAAAGCAATTTACAAACCTTAAAGTGCTGTGTAAATAAAATGCTAGTTCTTATCATTATCAACATCGTTATTGTCATTATTACCATATCCACATATTCCCTGGTCTGCTTCCATCTGGGTCTCACCGTCTTTCTGGTATCATATCTCTGATTGCCTAGAGGATGCATGAACCTTAATATTAAACCAAAATTATTCTTTTTCTTCTGTGCTGCACCCCTCACTCTTCCCCATTAGCTTTCCACTCTATCTTTACATACATAAGGCATTGCCTTATTGGTGGCCCAGCTGCAGAAAAAACCATGAGGGGAGTTTTTTACTCCCCTCCCATCCAACAGTGTATTAAACCTTGCTGATGTCCATCACGTTCTTTCCTTTTACATTTGTAAATGGTCACCATAGTCACGAGAGCAGTCTAGGATTTAACTTTTTTTCCCTGAATTACTGCAACTGCCTCAGCAGTTTGACCTGGTCAAAATTTCTTCTCATACTGATCTAGCTGATGTTTTTCTTTAAACGCTCTTTGTGAGCTCCTAAATTCACCTTTCCTGACATCACCAGCACTTAGCACAGTGCCTGGCCCATAGTAGGCACTAAATAAATGTTTTATCAGGTCAAATCAACCTTGGCATTCAAGGACTTCTATCAGATGCCTCCCTCCCGTCCCATTTCCGTTTTCCCTCACTTTTCCTTTCCAGAACTATTTACTCTTATTACTACCCAGCCTGGATCCTGCCCAATTTAACCAGCTTGTTATCTCCTACTTAAAAGTTGTTTATTTCTAGTACTGTGCCTTTGTAAGTTATTTCCTGAATGTGCAACGTTCTTTCTTTTCCATGCTTTCCTTGCTCTGATAGCAGAGTTTGCTACCCTTGAGCACTTCATTACTTTATTACCACATTGTCTTTATTGATATTTTACTTTATATGTGCCTTGTTGGGGAAGTGGGGAGGATTGGGCTCCCCAGCTAGATTTTAAGTTTCTCACAGGCAAGGAGCCTGTCCTCTTTCCAACGTTTTTTACCTCCCAAAACCCTGAATAGAATTCTTTGGTAGTTAGCAGGTTGGTGAGGGAGGACAACGGAGTAAAAAGAGCACTGGGGCAACTAGGTGGTGCAGTGGATAGAGCACTAGCCCTGAAACCAGGAGGACCTGAGTTCAAATGCAGCCTCAGACTAAACACTTGACACTTACTAACTCTGTGACTCTGGGCAAGTCACTTAACCCCAATTGCCTTAAAAAAAGAAAAAAATAAACAGAAGAGCACTGGATGGGAATCAGGAGACTGAGTCCTCCCCCAACACCACCACTAACTTACCTGTGTGACCCACAGAAAGACACTTTCCCCAAGTCCCTCACTTCCTTTCTCTGCAAGAGAGTATGTTAGATTTGAATGACCAAGTTTTTGCTGTAATATCGTGTGTAAGTGAAGTCTGTGATGTCTTAAGATTGGGTTGAAGAATAATACCTCACCAGGTGTTTTTCCCCTCTGAAGAAACATCAGCCAAATGATAGATGTGTGTGGGAGTGGAGAGGAGTGTTTGAAGAAGATTGGTCTCTTCCAAATGAGTCATGTCTGTCATTCCTAGAGTTTAGGGAGCAAATTAAAGATTGACATGGGTTGGGTTTCTCATGGCAGAAATATTCAAATTAGATAACATTTCAACAAATAGCATAGCCAGATTCACTACTTCCCCCCTCCTTTGCCCCAAATTCTGGGTGCCTAATTAAGGCTTACTTGCTTTGTTCTACCACAAATTCTAGTATGGAAAATGAATTTAGACAGTCCTTGAGTACTTTTGAAGGATTTGATCTGTTATCTATTGTGGTCTGGAGACGACGCCTCAAGTAAGCGGTCTAAACTTTTGCTGTATGTGAATTGTTGAAAGAACTGGGTGGGGGGGGGATATTTATTTTGGAAAAGAAAAGATTGGGGGGAGAAATTGTCATCATTTTCAAATATCTGGAGGTTATCAATCAATTAGTCAAAAGCATTTATTAAGTTCTTAACTCTTTACCAAACCAGATATTGTAGATACCAATTAAAAATTAAGCCATCTGTTGGAGAGGAGTTAGGATTAGGGGTCAGAGAAGGCAGATGCTAAGGGCTGCCCCATATCAAATAGGCTGCTTTGGGAGATGATGATGACAGTGAGGATGACGATAACTACATTTATATAGTGCTTTAAGGTATTTTCCTTATAATAATATAAGGAATATTATATATTATATAATATTCCTGTAAAGGAAGTGTTGTAAATATTCCCATCTAACAAATAATGGAATATAGACTAATCTATGGTCACATTGCCATTGGAGTACTCAGCCAGGTCTCCCAACTCCTAACACTCATTAGGTCCTTGCCATTATCTCATCTCTGAAGGGAGGCCGAATGATTGCTTATCAGGTCTGTTGTAGAAGGGATTCCTTCAAGTTAGGAGTTGGATTAAGTTACTTCTCAGTTCCAGCACTGAGGTTCTGTTATGTTAATTCTGGGTCTCCAGTCCCTAGGACTTGGTTCTCCTTCGTCTTCCTTGGATGTTACCATCCTCCACTTCTCTAGTCCCTGTGGGGCCATGCTTTAGCCCTCTAATTAGACTTTGGGGACTTTAGCAGTATCCTCTCCAAGGATACCTTAGGCAGGCAAGGAACTAACAAGTCCATTTTCTTCAAAGCCCAGAAGATCCCCAAACTGCCTGTAGTCAAGAGAGTACATGTCTAAGCATGTGCCTTCCTTCAGTATTACTAGGAACCTAACTTAATTGGAAAGTGACGTGCCCCTTGTTACATGGGGAGAAAATGATAGACCTGTGACAAGAACCCATGTCTTCTGGCTTCCAGACCATTCTCAAGTCAAAGCCACAGAACTTTTTTTTTTTTCTTAAAGGGAAAATGATATGAGGTCAAAGACCTAGTTCTCTCAAGACAATGATAAAGGCAGAGTCCACAGGAGTCAAATCCTGACTCTTCTACTTAATACCTGAATGACCTGGAATGGAACATGGTTCTGAGACCCTATGAAAGTCCCCTTTACACGGTATGAGAAGGAACATTTCTCATTCTGAATTCTATGGCAGCCAAGACCAGAGTCTACCTCTCTTAATTCCCATTGTGATACTCTTTCCCTATAAGTAATTGGGGTCTTGTTCCAAAAGCTACTGTAATAAAGCATAGATTTGGGAGAAATGTTTGACTTTTGCCAGGAAGTAAAACCTAGGAATTGAGGGAAATGAAAAATGTGAATTTGCTACTATCTGTTTTCCATTGTCAAAGAACATTTAGTGGGGCTAATGTAAAGAAAGAAAAGTCCCTGCCCTCCAGGAGTTCCTATTCTAGTGGGGGAGATAACTTGTAAATAACAGTGTGAACAGGGTGTACCCTGAGTAGTTGGAAGGTAATCCCTGTAGGGAAGATAGCAACCTCCTGCAGGAGATGGAATTTAAGCAGAGCTTGAAGGAAACCAGGGAAGCTGAGAGGCAGAGGTTAGGAGTCGGCAGAGCATTCTAGGGCTGGGGGGCAGACAGCCAAGGAAAGGGCCCAGAATGTAGTGTTTGGAGAACTGCCAGCGGACCAGGGTTACTTGATTATAGAGTCCATGGAAAAGTGTGAGTTGTAAAAAGACTGGAACAGTAGGAAGGGGTTAACTTAGCTTTTGAATGCTGGATGGGTAATTTGATATTTTGTCTCAGAGGCAGTAGGTGACCAGGTTAGACAGCTTTAGGAGTAAAACACAGCTGAATGGAAGTTGGAGTGGAGTGGGGATAAATGAGGCAGAACAGACAGTTTTTGTAATACAGGAGAAAAGTTGATAAGGGCCTGAACCAGGTTGTAGCTGAATCGGATGAGAGGAGAGAAGGGGTCCAAATGGAGCATTGTGAAGGGAGAATGGGATGTGGGGAGCGAGAACGAAGAATGGAGGACACGAAGGTGTGAGCCTGGGTGACTTAGAGGATGGTGGTACCTCGTACCTACCTCCAAAGGGAAGTTTAGAAGCAGGTCAGGGTCTGAGGGCATGGTTCAAGAGGAAAGATAATGAGTTCTGTTTTGGACATGTTGAGTTTGAGATGTCTCTGGGATATCCTATTTAAGGTATCCAAAAAAAGGATGGTGAAACCCACGCTGGAGCTCAGGAGAGAGACTAGGGTTGGATTTATAGATGCAGCAATTCTCAGCACGTTAAGTGGTAATGGAACCTGTGGAAACTGATGGATCGATCACTAAGCCAGCTAGCACTAAAGGAAGAGACAAGGACCAGGACAGAGCCTTGAGGGATGACACCCGTGATGCGTGGGCATGACTTGAATGAAGATCTAACAAGGAAGATTGAGAAAAGCAGTGATCTAACAAGTAGGAAGAGAACCAGGAGACAGCTGTGACACAAACCCAAACAGGAGAGTTTCCAGGATTGTGTGGTAAACAGTATCGAATGCTGCAGTGATCAAGAAGCATGAGGACCGCTAACAAGTTTTCCCTGTCCTTCCTCCTTTGTTCCGTGGCATAATCCTTCCCCCCTCCCTTTCCTGTCCTTCATTAAAATAGAACAAAACCACTTCCAAGCCCTGTGTCTTATTTAGCTCCTTTTATGATCTCTGAAGACGTAATGGTTCTGAAGGGATGCTTGTAGCGTGGGTAACTGTGGAGACAGCAGTTTCAGTGGAATGGTGAATTTGCAGTGGGGTTAAAGAAATAGAGGAAAGTGGTGTCACTGAGTACAGATAGCTCTGTCAAGCCGGGAAGGGGGGAAGACAGGATGAGAGTTGGGGAGGATAGGGAGACATGGCTGTGTTTGTAGGAAGCGCAGAAGGAGTCGGAAGAGAAGCAGAGCTTGATGATAAGAGCACTAGGATGATAGTGGACAGAAGCTTATTTAGAAGACAGGAGGGGATGGGACCAAGGGTCTGTGTAGAGGTTTGGCCTTGGTAAGGAGGCGGCCACCTCTTTATCAGAGAGGAGGGAAGGAGCACAGAAGGGGATGACATTTGTGATGGCAGATCAGCAAGCAGGGGAAGGAGGCAGAGAGAGAAAGAGAGAGAGTGTGTGTGTGTGTAAAATAAGAGGCCAGATCCTCAGCAGAGAGTCTCAGTGCACCCTTGAGAAGAGAAGAAAGGTTTTGGAACAGCCAAGATGGAGAGTAGGATAGTGAAGTGATTAGGAAGGAAGTGGATGATTGCTCTGCTACTTTCTTTTGCACTCATTCTTCCTGTCCATGGCCTTGTATTCAATTCAGCTGTGTTAAACGTGAATCAAGATTTCTCTATACAGCACTGTGAGCTGGGGTGATTTTTTTTTTACATGTTGGTTTTACTTCCTACTTCGCAGGGTTGTTGTAAACTTTCAGGCACTTGTAGACCTTGGTCAGGCTTGCTATTTAGCACCTGTTAGAGTGATTCAGAGCCCCAAAAGGTCAAACAGACAATCCTTTTAGCAAAATCCTATTCCAGTACCCTCAGGTAGAAACAGTTCTCAAGGTATTTAAAAAGCAGTTCTGGGAAGATTAAAAAAAGTAAAAATAAAAACAGCTGACAAGAGGGTTAGGACATTGTCCTGGGATCTTCTGAGTTCTCCACTGGAAACCCAAGGACTGTTTTTATCCCTTTTTTGCCCAAAGGTCTAGGCCCCACATCAATCTGCCTGGCTACCAAGATAATGCATACTGCCCCAGGGTTGCGCAGCAACTTCTTTGCTTGCATCAATCCCACCTCAAGATGCGGGAATATGGGGAAAGTGGGATTGTTATAACTCTGGCCTCCCCAGTTCCACCAGCATGCTGGTCTACAACAAGATGGGAATTGTTGCGGTTTTGGTCATTCAAGGGATCCTTGTTTTTTTTTTGTTGGTTGAGTGCTTTTTGTGTCCGTGAAAATCGTAACCCTCCCTCTGCTTCAGCAGGTGATCTTTATGAATTGCTGCAGCCTGGAATTTTTTTTTATGGTTGAGAAAGGCAAGTGTTTTCTCACTTAGCCAAGCAGGTCCCTGGATTGTATACAACCAGTCCACTGCCATTTATAAAAAGCTGGAAGCCCTTCCAGCTTGGCCAGAGCTCATTCTGATGGCTTACTTTTTTTTAGAGCTCGGAATCCCCTTCATACCTAGATGTACCAGCAGTGAAAGGGAGGTCTTGAGTAGAGGTTGAGTCTTCTGGTACTTCCAAGGATCAGCCATTTTGTGAGTGAGGACTCTCTCCACCACTACAGGTCACAGCCTCTAACTTAAAACATACTCCTGAAAGTTCCTACTGCTAAAAAAAACCAAAACAAAACAAACACAAACATGTGCTTCCGATTTGTTCTGTGTCTAGCCAGGGGACTGCTCTGACGATGGACACGGCATCTACCCCAGCCTATTCTCAGGGGCACCTGCCAGAATTGGTGCTTCAGGTATGACTTCAAGAACCCCAGGTCAACTCAGTGTCATGGTGAGGACTCTAGTGGAGGGTTGTCCTCATGTTTGCTTTGGAAGGGGAAAGAACTGAAGAGATTCTGTGACTCCTGGGAGAGGTCCTTTTTGGTTTGATTCCCTTCTGCACAACAAGCATTTATTAAGCTCTTGCTGTGTGCCAGGCTCTGTACAAGGTGCTAGGGGTACAAAGACTAAAAACGTGAAACAAGCAAACAACATTTTCAAGTGTGTACAAGATGTGTACTTGGTAAAAACAGAAGTTACTGTTATTTACTAACTAACAGGGCACTAATGACCAGCATGGGGAAGGCCTCCTCTATGTCTCAGGACCTGAGCTGCGTTTTGAAGGAAGCTAGGGATTCTGGGGAGAAAAGGTGAGCAAGGTAGAGGGGCAAAATGATAACAAAAAAAATGAGTATAGAATGCCGATGGATCTCTGATCTCTTTGATGCTTGGGTATCACTTAAGTGGAGGGAGAGGGGTTTACAAAAGAATTGATTGATGTAGGTACAAAGCCATAATCTGGGTCTCTGATTTCAAGGTTTCCAGTCTCATGGGATATCTTTGCTTTTACCTTTGTGTCAGTTTTAAAATTTAAAGTATTAGCCAACAAATTGGTAGTGTGTATTTGTAAGACTTAACTGAGAGTAAATTTACTTCCTGACTAATGGATCAGATCCTAGGATATTACAAAGGGCTTGATAGGAAGCTGAGATATCTGGGTTAGTTGATGGTCTGGCTCGCTGGTTGTATTTGGACCTTCGTTGGCATGAGGGTACCGTGGATTCCAGCAAATGGGCCTGAGAAGATTAGAGGGAAAGGCGCTTCAAAATTTTCTTTTACTTTGTGACTCTTCTGTCCTGTCTCCTCCCCCAATTCCCATGGCAGGTATTTATTGGATATTAATGAAGTGCTTTGTTTCCTATTTCTTGATTCTGCATTTCCTTCTTTTCAAAATGGTACAACAACCCTTGGAGGAGGAAACTTTGCTGGGAAACTAATCAGAGGAGATTTGGGGAATTCGTAAAAAAATAGTTTAGGATCCCTAATGCCACTGTGTCAGAATGGACTATTTCAATTCTAACTTATTTTGGGAAAACTCACTAGGAATCCTTTAGCTCTGGAATTTGGACTTGAAAATGTTCTTTCTGCCATTTATTTAAATACATTTTAGGCCTCCTTCAGTCCAGGACATCAGAAGCTTAGGGATCTAATGACTGGTAAGTCATTTTGTTTGCCTTTCATGTTTTAACTCAACTATAGAAGAATTTTCTGTTAGTTTTGTTTGCTTTTTTTCTTTTTTACTAAGACATTTCAGTCTGTTTACAGCTGTTAACAGAAGATCACTCTACTAAGTCGGAATTTGTTTAGTAGCTATCTCAGGGTGCTGAGCCTCAGAAGACAGGGTTATAGAGCACAGTATGAGGCGTATTTTAGAGGACTTAGGAAGGTCTTTTTTTCCTACTTACTTTACTTCTTTGTCTCCATTCATTCCAGAAGTTATGATAAGCCGTGTATTTTAAACATCAGCAATAGTAGATGTTTTAAATGAACTTCTCTTGTATTTCCATGAATGTGGTACCAAATGTCTCAATGAGAAATACCCAGAATCATGACTTTTTTTTAAAGATCAGAAAATGCTTTCATGTCTTAAAAGGGAATGCTTCTGATCTGTGTTCTGTAAGAACCATAAAAGAATGGGAGAGCTATCCTGGGACCTTCAAACCTACTGGGAGGAACTTCAGCTACCACCTAGTTCAACCAAACGTCTTCTGTGACAGAGGAGGAAACTGTCCCCGAGGGGGACAGGTGTTAGATGGAAGTTCACAAGGTCAGTTAAAGGCAAAGATTTGATTAGAACCCAGGTCTCCTGACTCCCAGTCCAATGCTTTTCTATCATGTTCCCAGTGATCATTTGATCTTAAATTATATGTTCGAGTCTTGGATTATTTTAAGTCCGAGTGATTAGCAAAGCTTAATTTATGCAAGTTTATCTTTCTGTGTATTTTTATTTTGGCCAAAAATACGTTGAACCACTAAACTAGTTATCTTGCTAGTTTGAAGATGAGATTAAATCTTTTAATACTAAAACTATTTGGCTGTTCTGTCAATGACTTCAGTTGTTTGGTTGCAGTTTTACTAAAGTAGATATTAACAGAAAACACCTGGTTTAATTCATATAGAAAGAAGGACCCACTAACTATATGAGATTTAGCTCTTAGAACTCTGGAGCTGGAAAGAAGAATCTTAGAGATCATCGACTCCAGTCATTTATCAGATGTTTAGGGCCAGGAACCATTCATATCCCATCCAGCTTTGCTGATGTCCTTTCTTCAAATGTTTTTCTGTTGACTTAGAACTGTGATTTGCATTCTGATACAGGAGTGTAATGGAAGACCCTATGGTAGAGATTTATACCTTAAGGTCCATGGAGTCAGTGAACTTGTATGTGAACAAAATGACATCTTTATTTTCATGCACCTCTAACTCAAATTTAGCATTAAAAAATATTATCTTGAGAAGGAATCCAGATTGCCAAAGGGGTCTGTGACTCCTGAAAAAAGGTTCAGAACCCAGGCCCAACAGGGCCCTGATCCTTCTACTCCAGTCTTTCCCCTCTTGAGTTGTTTCAAAAGATTGTATAGATTAGAACATTTATTTTTACATGTAACAGATTCACCACTTCAGTACTTTTCATGGTATACCTTACTTGATGTAGTCAAATGACACGTCTCCTGACTTCAGGGTTCTAGGATTTTCTCATGAGCATCCACAGCACTCCTATTTCAGAGGTGGTCTGGGAGGGTTATTATGTCAGAAAAATTTATTACTGTGAAGCCACCTTCATGACGAACTTCTCCCCACATTAGCTAAGGTTAGTTCTTGAAGAACAGACATTTCCTGTCACCATTCTGCACTGGGAACCTTTCCAAGCTTGATGTAGCATCTGCTGTGGCTCTTTGGTCTGGCCATTGAGAGCTCAAGGTCAGTGCTGCATCATGATAAGGCATCATAGCAGGACTTTAGTGGACTTTTTAAAAATTAAAATTAATTTATTACCACAAATTTTAGCACATTTTTACATCAAGGAAATAATCTGAAATTTAAATGGTTTTAAAAAAACAAATCCTGGAGTTGCTAAATGAGAAAATTGTTTGACTATAGTTCATTTAGAGTAGAATTTACTGGTAGAAAAACAGAGTGTCTCTTAGGAGAAAGAGGGTGAAGTGGATAGAACACTGAATTTGGAGTCTTAAGACTTGGTTTCAAAGCTTGGCTCTGCCATTTGTATGATGTTGGACAAGTTCCTTCTACTCTATGGGCCTCTGTTTTCTTGTCTTTAAAGTGATTGGATTGTCCTCACAGGTCCCTTCCAACTTAAGATCATATGATATAAAGAAAAGCTGGATTCTTTAGGAGTTATTGGAAAATACATATATATGCCTAAGGTAGCATTTTTCTTTTGTAACTCCTTTGGTTTCATGTAACATGATATAGAAACTTAAAAGGACCTTGGAGATCATGTAGTCTCTCTCACTCCCTTAGTTTAAAGAGAAAATGACTGAGGCCCAGGAAAGGGAAGTGATTTACCTAATGTAGCTACTGACTGGCAGGAATGAGAACTGGAACCCAGGAACGTGTTATTAGGTGCCTGTTTAAAGTCATTCAGGAGTCTCTGATACTCACACAATGATGATGACATACTCCCCTCCTCCCCTTGCTTAATTAGACTATCACTTAAAAGTTGCTATAGTTGAAAATTCATCTGTCTCCCAGGTGACCAGCCTCTTTGGACTTAAGTCAGATGACAGATGCCATCAACAGATGTGTCCATGTCCCCACACCAACAAGAATCTGAAGCTTTTCCAGTTTAATAGAAACTAAGCTTGGACTACACTGGCCTTGACCCGGGGCCACATCCACACCACAGAACATAGATGGGGTTTGGAGAGTGGGGTAGTGGTTGGGTTACATTCAGAAAGGATTCTCCCAAGGATCCTTTGGATAAGGCTTCCTCAGTCTGCTTAAATGTCATCTTACATATTTTAAGGGAGAAGATAGAGGTAAAGAAGTAGTGATTGCTAATTGAAACACAGTCAGAAATGAAGAAAAGAAAAAAAATCTTAGAAATAACCTAATTTGGTTTAATACAAAGTGAATTTATACACACAGCTATTAGCCAAACCTTAACTGCCACATAAAATGAGAGAAACAGTGGCATAGGTGATTGATGAAGATTATATCTGTCCTGGCTTGGGTTTTCTTGCTTTCTTCAGTGACCTAATATTGCATCCCTAAATACAGTAGATGTGGCCACTGGTGACATGGGGAATGAGTGAGAGTATTAGATGGGTAAGGACACAATTCTTCACCTCTGTGAGAAAAAGAATTCACATATGGGGCCAAGGTATCATCTTTAAGTAGGTATTGACCCTGCCTACCCCTTTTAATAGTGCTGAACCTTGGGCTTAAATCAAATTACAGTATATTTACTACTTCTCTGTTCTTGGAATTACTGTAATTTAATGCTTCGATTGGTCTGCATTCTCCTATAGTTCTTCCCTCCACTGGCACAGGGATCAAATCCCCATTATGCCTCCTCACCCTGTGTGATCCTTGTTCATGCTTCCCCATAGGTGTTCTAAGGGGTACCTGCTGGAGACCTTCCCTTCATTTTTTCAACATCTTAAAGGTACTTTTGGTCAGTCAAAATCTGTCTCATTTTGCTGTTATGACCAGACCTGTATGTCCAAAGTAACCCCTTTATGTTACTTCTCCACAAATGATTTTTGTGATGCAAGATCTAAATACATAAATATTAAAAATGTATGCTTAGATTTACTTGGAGGAACTGTCAATTTCGTGAGGGCAGATAATAACCTACTCTCAAATATTTTACAGTGATGGAAAAGAAAGTGTAGAAAATCCTCAAAGCCCCTTTAATTGACTTTGGAATATGTTTGAAATTTATTTTGGAGTATGAATGATGCCATTCCACTAATGTTCTCTAGACAAAAGATGAAACTCAGACCTCAGGGACCTAGGAGACTTCATTTCCCCCATCTGATACTTGATGAAGAAAGCAGACTTTCTCAGACCAATGCAAAACTCCTCACACAAACCTCTGGAGTAGGGAAGGTAGTCTTTCTACCTTCCTCTTTTTTTCTCATTCAGAGTCAGTGGAGCCTGTCAAGATGTCAGCAAAGGTGTGTGATTTAGCAAATGAAGTGCTTTCCTTAGTGAGCTTGGAAGCTCAACAAAGCATGTGTTTGGAGAAAAGGAACTGTCACTGAGTATGAAAATTTGTTCTGGAGAATAACACACATTTCACATTTACAAAGTACTTTTCCTCATGACCCTGTGAGGCAGGGAGAAGACTTCACACTGTTCTAGAGAATGAACCATTTCAGACTGAATCCCTCATTGCATCAAACTTTGTTGAAGCTACAGAAAATACGCTCTTCAGGAGCCTTCTCCAGTGCCCCCTGAGGTTCTCAGGACACTCTTGCGAAGGAAAAACTGGCACATCCCAGCAGGCTGGAGGACCTTGGAGTAAGGCTCTGGCAATGTGTCTGTCCTTGGACTAGCCTGACTGAGGTCACATGCTCTTCACCGAGAGGTTCACCACAAACTGATGCTTTTTTTTTTCCCCAACCATTTAGTAACTTGTGAAGTTGTAGAAACCCTGGGAAGGGGGTCATGAACTGTGTTGGGAAAAGATTGGACAAAATCACGAATCTTTCATATAGAAAAAATAGAATGCATCAGAGCAAGAAAGTCTACCAGGTCTACTCGTCAATGCTCCTTTGTTTGGGACACAGTCCGAGACTGTACCTCATTTATACTGTTCGTCTTATTTAAGCCAGGTGATCAGTCTGTCCCATGCCCTGCTTGGAGAGTGACTAGAGAACTCCCTGTTAGGAATGGAAATGTGAAAGGGTGACATTTTGGTTGCCTTTTGTGTTTTTCTATAGAACTGTGGATCTGGGAGGGATCTTGGAGTATGGAATGTTAGAGCAGCAGGGACTTCCTTCTAGATCACCTGGTTAGAGATCACTCCATCATTCTGCTGATGAGGAAATGACCTGGGAGCAAGGAAGGTCAGGATCTTAACTGCTAGTTAGTGGCAGAGCCAAGACTGGGACACAGGCCTTGTGACTCCCATGTATGGGCCCGTCTTCTTTTTAGAGCTTCTCTAAGAATTCTGGTGCTTTTCTCATCATTCCTTTACACAGGGTTGTGGGAGAGGGGTCTTTTTTTATCTTTTCATATTGTTTACCTTTTTTTTTTGTCCTCGAACCAGGTCCTAGTTTTTCTGGGTTTTTTCTGTGTTTTTTTTGTTTGTTTTTTGTTTTTAGGCAATTGGGGTTAAGTGACTTGCCCAGGGTCACACAGCTAGTAAGTGTCAAGTGTTTGGTCTAGGGCTGGATTTAAACTCGGGTCCTCCTGACTTCAGGACCGGTGCTCTATCCATTGCGCCAACTAGCTGCCCTGACCAGGTCGTATTGATTGGTTATTCTTTGAACTTGGTTTTGCTTTCTTTCCTTTTGAAAAAATAGGTTAATATGAACCTTTTCCTTCCCCCTTCCCCTTGTCCTTCACCTAAATCTGACACGAGGAGCAGATTTTACTGAGTTCAGGACTTGATTCTCCCCTCCTCTGGATAGGAACAGAAGGCAGAGAGGCCTAGAAGTTTTATTGAAGAATAGAGTATAAGACAATTCGCTGGGTTAATAATTATAGCTTTGAGGGTTTTGGATGCCCTTTACATTCATTATCATTTCTTGCCTGGGACATGCATACTGGATGACCTCAATAAGCCTTTTCTCAAGGCCTCAGTTTCTTCATGTGTAAAATGAGACCATTAAATTGGACAATCTCTAAGGTCTTTCTCAGCTTTGACGTATCCGACCCATGCTTTCCTGGTAATTCCTGGCTGTGGCATTACATGTCTTTCACATTTATGAACTGCCAGGCAAAGGAGAGTAGTGGTATAGCATTAGATAATTGGGGGATGGGGGTATGTGTGTATGGAATGAGTCAGAAAGAGAAGGGATAGGAGTAGGCAGCATCTCAGGACTAGACTTTCCATCTTTTTTTTTTTTTTTTGCTTTTAGTTGAATCATTGTGGCTCTGATTAATATTCTGCCCAACTTCCTCAGGCTTATGAAAATGTCACCAAGCCCATAGCTTCAGATTCTCCTGAGGCATCGATAGTTTTATAGGCCAATATTATTTCCATTTTGAGCTGCTGGCTAAATTCAGGTGAGATAAACCCTCTAAATTGTGCTACCCTCCCTGTTTCATCCTTCACTGCTAATGGTGGCTGTAATGAGGTAGAGGAAGATGGCCTTCTGACCCCAGGATCAGTTGAGCTACCTGACTCCATGATCCAGAATTGCCAAACCTAGGGCAGACAACTTTGTGTACCCATGTTTCTATCTTCTTTCATGCCCTTTCAGGAAAATAGTTGACTATGGAGCTTTGGACTAGTAGTCAGGCACTCTAGGTTCTAGACTTGGCTTTGCCACCAATTTGCCTTGGGACAAGTGAATCACTAGCTCTCAAAGAGCCCCCAAAGGGCCTCTGGTTTTTTCTACTTCCTGTAAAATGAGGGCCTTGAACTAGATGAGCTCCAAAGTCCCTGGTTCCAGCTCTAAATCCTGCATGCTCCGAATTTCTTCCAGTGCATCTCCTCTGCCCCCTTTGTAGTCCCCAAACTTTTGCTTCCTCTGAGCGTAAACATGGTCGGTAGTTTGTCAGTAAGTGAATATATGAGCTGGGGTCAGTAAGGAATGAAATAATTTTTCTTGGGGTCTTCATTAGCTGTTAGGAAAATGGGTGTTGCTCTCCCAGCTGACCTTGCCCTTGAATTTGTGTGAAAGTGAAGATTCTTCCTTTAAAAGCATAAGGACTTCTCTCTAGATCAATGTAGGAATGCGGTTAGGTTCTCATGACAAAAGGAATTCTGGCTGTTTAGTTAAAATGTGGAAAACAGGATTCTTGCTGCTAATAATCCAAAGTCAGAGTATCCAGATTTCTCCATTAACAATTCCACATTGTGTATTTGTTTCTTCCCTTTTCTCTGTATCCAAGCCAAGGTTTTAGAGGCCACGTGCTGCTATGGAAAGAGAAGTGAATGAGGGATTAGGAAACCTGGGCTGCAACCCTAGTATTGCCTCTGAAAAGATGTCTCACTGGGCAAGTCTCTTCTCCCAGCTCTCAGTTTCCTGCAAATGGGGCTGAGCCCCTTCTGGCTTTGATTGTCAGTTCAGCTCGGCAGAGCAGAGGGCTGGGCCTGGGAGACCTGGCTTCTCATCCTGCCTGATGCGCTTAGTTAGCTGCATGTGACCATGGGCGAGTCACTTATGCTGTAAAAAGCTCTTATTTCTTCCTGTATGAAAAGGAGATGATACTGGTATACTTGCTTCACGGGGTTGTCATGAGGAAAATAACTTTGTAAATCTCAGACATTCACCTAAGTCATAACTGCCTCATTCATTCACTCACTCTCCCTTCCTTCCTTTCTTCTTTCTTTCTTTCTTTCTTTCTTTCTTTCTTTCTTTCTTTCTTTCTTTCTTTCTTTCTTTCTTT
>NW_020954637.1:2077540-2133932 GCF_900497805.2 Vombatus ursinus
TTTCTTTCTTTCTTTCTTTCTTTCTTTCTTTCTTTCTTTCTTTCTTTTCTTTCTCTCTCTCTCTCTCTTCCTTCCTTCCTTCCTTCCTTCCTTCCTTCCTTCCTTCCTTCCTTCCTTCCTTCCTTCCTTCCTTCCTTCCTTTCTTTCTTTCTTTCTTTCTTTCTTTCTTTCTTTCTTTCCTTCCTTCCTTCCTTCCTTCTTTCCTTTCTTCTTTCCTTCCTTCCTTCCTTCTCTTATTCATTCATCTATTCATTTTTTCATTTATTTTGCAAATAAGGATACATACATCTAGTAAGTGGCTGGACCAAATCTTGACCTTGGGTCTCCTGAGTCCAAGGCCTGTGTGCTTCCCACTGCCCTGACCGGCATCCCATGACCAGTTCTGAGAGCTGACAATATGCCTGCCTACCCAGTTCTGCCCTTGCCTGTTTGTTGTGTCTGACCCTCAAGATTCCCAAGACAGATGCTGCAATGGGCAGCCGTTTGGCCAGTGATTTGGAAGAAGCCTTCTGAAAAAGAGCACCCAGGGCGAAAGAAGGGAGAGCACGGTTTGAGTCTTCCTTAAGCCTGCTTGGCCTCTCAGTCACTACATGGATGAGAGAAGGAAACAGCGCTCACAGACGTCCCTGGCCAAGTTTCCACACGTGCCTGCAGTGGTCTGGGAAAGCTAAACAAGGTAAGTGAAAGGTTTGTTTGAAGGGAATAGTCTGTCAGAATTTTAGAATTATTTGGTTCCCTCTATGTGGGCAGCTTCTGTATTTTCAGCTGCAGTGACTGTCACCTTAGAAGAACTCTTATTAATAGCTGGGAGGGTTGAACACAGTTTTTAATGTCATGGAACATGCAGGCCTCCCTTGTTTCTGCTCACACTGAATCCTGTCCTTGTTCCTTAGATGCAGCAGGTTAAGGCTGTCCTTCATTTTTCCTGTTTTGTCCCCCAAAGAATTATCTTGAAAAGAAGGGAATTGGGTGGGAGAGTGGAATGCCTTTTAAAAACTTAACGAAAGGATGAATTTGAAGTAGAACTGAATTTGCATCAATTCATATATATAATCAGCTTCCCGTGTGGGTACTGCCTACTTCGATGCAAATCTCTTTGACTTGATAGACCTTCCTTGTGGCCATTCTAGTGATGATGCTATCCAAACCTAGTTAGTAGCCTGGCCCTCAGAAGACAAGCGTGCATAGATTTGGTAACTCTGGGCCCATACTTGAGACTTCTAGCCTGATGGGATCTTTGAGGCCTGGGGCTCTTTTGCCCTGGCCCCTGAGAAGCAAAGATCGCTTCCTCCCCATAATATGGAGTCCCCCCTCCAATGCCTATGGTTATGTGTTTTGAAACCTATTCTCTAGTGGCATGTACCTAAATTAGCTCTTACTGGTCATTGCTTTGTGCTCCCTTGAATAAAATTTAGGCAGAATGCTAATTTATGAATCCCGTTAAAGCATCTAGTATGCTCCTGTGAACCAACAGGCTTCGAGAATCCTAGTTGGCTGAGAAAGACAAAGCAAATTCCATTTGAGAAATCCTAGATAAGTGTGTGTGTGTGGGGGGGGGTGTGGGTGTGGGTGTGCGTGTGCGCGCCCGTGTGTGCTTGGAAGGCACTCCCCTCCCCATCTATTCTGCCTGTTCAGTGAAGGTAGCTCCTTGGCATGATACTTTGTGTATAGTAACTATATTTCGACTACCTAGAGAATGTTAAATTTTCATAGTAAAATTTGATGTGCTTTTCAAAAAAGCAAACCCCAAACCTCCAGACCCAATTATACAAGTTGTAAATACAGGCTTCATGAAGCAGGGAGAATGAATGTAGTCACTAAGGAATCACCCGTTTCCAAGTAACTTGGCCTTCTTCTCTCTTTCCTGCTCCAGACTTCGTTTCTAAACATTGTTATTTGTAGATAGGAGCCAACTTGCCTCATTATGACAAATTTCTAATGTAACGGTGTTTGTCTTGAAGTATCAATAAATTGCACACATCACGTGATCATATGGACTTTCCGTGTCCTCATCTGTAAACCCAGGGAATCTGCCTGAATGATCTCTCAGATTCTGATCAGCTGTGACATTCTGTGTTTTAACCTCTCTAAGTAAGTACATTAAAACAGGAATCTGTCTGCTTTCATCATTTTCAGCCTGTGTTAAGTTTCTTTGGCCTTGCTCGTGTTTGCCAGTGCTCTCTCCTCGACCATACTCAGCATTCCCCTGATGTGGGTGATAATAGTACTATTAATATAGCACCTCTTATGGACCAGGCACTGTGTTAAGCGCTTTACAAATATTATCTCATTTGATCCTTAACAATGCTCCTGGTAGGGGAGGTAGGTGCTGCTGTTATCCCCATTTTACAGTGGAGAAAACTGAGGCAGACAGAAGTTAAATGATGTGTTCAGAGTCACATAGCTAGTAAGTGCCTAGGGCTAGATTTGAACCTGGGTCTTGCTGACTTTAGGCTCAGGGCTCTATGCCCTTGTACCACCCAGCTGCCATACAGAAAAGGGAAGGTAGACCCCATCAACCTCCCTGCAGCTCCTGTGACTGATGCCTTTGCGGGGTATGGGCTTGAACTGATGAAGCCATAAATAACAACCAGTAACGGTAATAGTAGCTGAGATGTCGGTAGTTCTTCACACGTGGGTGGAAGCGTAACTTCACGTCTTGTGTCTTGTTTGGTCCTCACAGCAGCTCTGAGGGAGGCTGGGGAGCTGTTATCCCCACTTTACAGATGAGGAAACTGCAGCCCAAAGACTTAAAATGATGCTTGCTGAGATCCCCAGGGATTCCTGGGCAAACAAGGCAGACGCTTAGTTATCTGCACCCAGGTAGGTGATGCCTCCTGTCCTCGGCGCAGCACGCTTACACGCTGTGCTCCTCAGGGACCTGCTTTGCGCCACCTCTTTTGTAAGTTGGAATTTTGTTTTTTAATAAATTGGTTTCTAATGCGAGTACTTTCTGTCTTATTTCCCATCAGACCCTCTGCCACCCTTTCACAACATTGTCATACCCCTCAGAGTCACTTGTTCTGCTAAGGCATCTGTTGCACGCTTTTGTGCCTAGCATAACGTTAGGCTCCATGGAGGAGACATGAGGACCATAGACAGAGACACCTCCCCCTCATTGGAAATTAGGGGGAATAACAGCCTTGCTAAATTTTAAAAAATGAAATGATTGGAAGGGTGTGCCAAGGTAATTGGCAGATAAAGAAACTTGGGCTTAGGTTGTGACATAACTCCTGAGACTCTCCCAGAAGCACCTATTGCCTGTCCAGATGGGTCAGGTATTGGATTAGAGAAATGGTTTGTGAGGTCACAGATTTCTAACATCATCTAGGCCAGGAACTCTTAACCTGAGGTCTGTGAGCTTTTTAATGAATATTTTGATAACATTATTTTAATTGAATCACTTCCTTTGTAATCCTTTGTGTTTTCTGCATTTAGAAACATTGTTCTGAGAAGGGGTTCATAGACTTCCGCAGACCGACAAAGGGGTCCACAGCACACACACCCAGAAAAGTCTAGAAACCTCTTGATTCTGTTCTGCCCCCTTTGGATAAGGAAGGCGAAATCCAGTGAGTGGAGGTAACTTGGCCAAGGTCCTCCAGCTAAACCGAGGAAGGATCGTGAACCCAGGTTCTCTGCCTGGCTCTTGGATGGTCTGTGTGCTTCTGAGAACTTTGAAGCCAGAAGCTTCCTGCTTTGGGTTAGAGTTTGGTCTCCATTCAGTTCAGTCCATCATAAAATCTCTGCCCTCAAGAGGCTTTTGTCCATTGAGGAGAAAACATGGGGTCATATTACTAAGACACCACATAGATCATGACTGCATAGAAGGGCACAGACTTGGATGTTTGAAGCTTAAAGAAGGAGACACACTACATTACGATAAGAGCAGCTAGCGTTTATATAGCTTTTTCTAAATAGCTCATTTGATCCTGACAATGGGAGATAGTGGCTATTAGCCCCATTTTACAGATGGGGAAATGGAGGCAGGTGGGTTAAGTGACTTGCCCAGGGACACACAGCTAGTAAGTGTCTTGAGGCAAGCTTTGAACTTAGGTCTTCCTGACTCTAGGCTTAGTACTCTATCCCACGTGCCACAGACACGCTTGAAGGATCCAGGATTTCATCTAAACCGGTAACTTCCCCGGCTGACACAGCATCCTCCCCCACTCCCCATTTCTTTCCTCCCTGCCCCAGGTACCTTGAGTGTTGCAGCAGATACTCTTCATGTGTTATTGTGGCCAAACTTTCAGTGGTGTGGCATGATCCTCTGCATCTTGAGGACGAGCCTTAGATGGACAGCAGACACCTTTGGTTGTTGGCCCACCCTCAAAGCCTTTTCAGGTTGTTGGCAAATTCCAGGACCTCTACTCCAGGCATAGCCTTGGATGACAGGGTCACCCCCTATCATTTTATTGGAAGAGGACCCTCTGGAGAGGCTCAACAAACCAGTGCTTAACACATTCACTGCCTTAATCTTGTTTACATGTCGATGCTTCACATTAGGTGGCCAGCTATTTAGAAGCTAGTCTGAAATGATTTTTTTTTTAAACTTAGAAGGACATGGTCCTTTCTGAAATGAAGGGGATGGGGGATAAACAGAGGGGGTGAGGGCCTGCGGTAGTAGAAGATGGCCTGACCTGTGGAGTCGGGAGGCTTGGATTCTAGCCCTAGGTCTGTCACCAGCCAGCTCCAAAGACAATTCAAGCAAGTTACTGTTCTGGGCCTTGGCTGCCTTTGCTGTAAAAGAAAGTAGTTGGACTAGATCTCTGAGGTCCCTGAAAGCTAATGGCTAACTCAGTGCCTGTCCTCTGCAGAATCTGAGATGCTAGGAGGAGGGCAGGATGAAAAACAAGAGGGAGCTTGCAGCCTAGTAGGAAAGAATAAATAATAGTGTCTAACTAGCGCCTACTTTGTGCCAGGCCTTGTGCTAAGCTCTTCATAAACATCTCATTTGATCCTGACAGTTACAACACTGGGAGGTAGGTCCTATTATCCCCATTTTACAGATGAGGAAACTGAGGCAAACAGTGGTTAGGAAATCTGCCCAACACAGCAATTAAGTGAAGCTGGATTTGAACTCTCGTTTTCCTGACTCCAACGCTCTGTGCACTATGGCGCCACCTAGCCAAAAGAATATAGAAATGTACAGGTAAATGGTGATGCAAGGTAAAGATTAAAATGCAACATCATATACAAATACCTAATTTGATTTTCAAAATGAGGAAACTAAGGCAGATAGAGGATAAATGACTTTCCTAGGATCACACAGCTAGTAAGCCTAAGAGGCAGAATTCGAACTTGGGTTATCCTGACTGCCACGGCTGGTGTGTTCTCCCTGCACTACCTGGCCATCTCTGAGTTTAAAGGAAAAAGTACCTAAGAAGCAGAAATACAAGATGGCCTGGAGCAGATAAAGAAAGCCTCCCTAGAGCTGGGAAGGTGAGAGATCTTGGGGCAGGTGCTTGGACAGGGGCTGGTGAAGACAAAATGTGTTGTCTTTGGGGCACGTTGCCTGCTGATTGCCTTTTCAGCACCATGTGTTGATCTCACATTTTGCACTCAGAAGTCTGACAGTTTTACCGTGACATCATGGTGGTGGTGGGGGGATGTGGTTTTTGGTATTGGTGGGGCAGGAGGCTCAGCATGCATGGTCAGTCATTCCAAAAACCAAACATAATAAAAGTCTTCCCATTGATTGACCAGCTTCTCTTAATCACAACTCCAATTGTGTTGTGTGGTCATTTACTTTGGCTTACTAATTGAATTTCTGCTAAATAAAGAAATCCTCGTTTAGTTGATTAACAGTGACCCCACTTAGAGTTTTCTTGGCAGAGATACTGGAGTGCTTTGTCATTTTCTTCTCCAGATCATTTATAGATGGGGAAACTGAGGCAAACAGGGTTAAAGTGACTTGCCCAGCTAGTAAGTATCTGAGGCCACATTTGAACTCTATCCACGTTGCCACCTAGCTGCTTCTAAATTCTATCCAAGCAGTACTTTGAGTCCTGAGGTCTTCCAGCATAATTCAGGCTGATTTCTCTATAACATGCCTACAAATGAGACTAATTTTAAATATGGGCTGGGACCAAGTGAGCAAGTACTTTACTTAAAGCAATTGCAAAGAAACCCAAGATGTTGTCTTGTATTTTTTTTTATAGGTTTTTATTTTTTGGTTTTCTAAAATTAAAGTTATTTTCTAAAGAAGGGTTTATCTTTCCTCCTTCTCACCTCTCTCCACCTCCCTCTCCACACACACAGAAAAGAGAAAAACAAAACCCTAGTAGCCAATTCTTAAAGCCTTTAGAATGGCAGCATGATCATCTTCGAAGGAAATAATTCCTAAGCCATGTCAGACACTTGAATGTACCTGTGGATCTCCCTGACATCAATGTTTCTTCGCCACTCATCCCTACCTGCTCATTCTATGGGATTCTTGTCTGTGCCCTTCAGTCCACAGAACATTCCATGGTCTGCCTTGGTTTCTCTATACCACAAGGATCAGTGCTTACATGCATGGTATAGATTATAAGTAGTCTACTCCAGACACAGCAGAGAGGTTCAGGAATGGAGGAGTCCAGGACCAACTGGAAAGAACACTGACCTGAGAATTGGGAGACCCCAAGATCTGTATCCATAGCTTGATGCCTTTATCATCAAATATCAATTCCACAATGAATACACAGTGAATAGCTAAGAAACCCCTTTATCCAAATCAGCAGCAAAACTAATCAGAGATAGCATATGTATGAGAATATATATATATACACACACCAGATAATGCAAAGTGAAGGATTTTTCCCATTGGGAGCCAGATAACTCAGCCCAACCAAGAGAAAGATTCCTAGACCTCTCTCAGGGGGAAGCTACCCGAAGGTTCTAGTGAAATAACTAGAGGATGGGGACGTGATGGAGACAGCCCTCTCCTCTCAGTCTTCCTTCAGCAGTGTAGAGTGGGTTTGTCCTTGTCCATTTTCCATCTTGAAGCTGGGAGCCAGAAGTACCCAAAGTGACTTGGAGTCTCCAAGAAAACTGAAGAGAGCTGGACCTCTTCTGGTCTCACCAACTCTACCCCATTTCTCACAAAGGGTAGAGTGTTCATCACTCCCAATGAGGAGAGAGTCCTCATTTGGGATTTGGGACCAGGGTTACACGTAAAATAGGGGTAATAATAGCACCCATCTCCCTGGGTTGCAATGACAAAATGACATTTGTAAAGTACTTTGCAAATTTACATTTGTAATAGTGCTTTGCTAGTTAGTGTCATCAGCTCTTCTAATTCTCTCACATAACCTGAAAACAAATCAGAGCATACTTGGCATGTGGTCATCCAGCCTTTGCTCGAAGACCATTGGTGAGAGGGAGCCCACTACTTCTTGAAGTACCCCATTCCACTTGGGAAAGCCATCATTGTTTTTGTGAGAGTTTTGGATTTTGGAGTTCCTCCCAACATGAAAGTCAGGTTTGTCTCTTGAACTCACACCTGTTGTGTCTAGTTTTGTCCTCAGGAACTGAAAGAATAAGCCTGGTCCCTCCCCATGACAGTTACCTTTTTTTTTTTTTTTTGCGAGGCATTTGGGGTTAAGTGACTTGCCCAGGGTCACACAGCTCTTAAGTGTCAAGTGTCTGAGGCTGGAGTTGACCTCAGGTCCTCCTGATTCCAAGGCCGGTGCTCTATCTACTGTGACACCTAACTACCCCTCCTTTGACAATTATCTTGCCCCAGTCTTGTCTCACAACTAATTACATTTTGGAATGGTTTGTCTGGGAATCAAGAAGGCATTTCAGGGTGCGGGAGACACCTTCGGCAAAGATGGAAGACATAAGCTGGGGAGCAGTGGTCAATAGGGTGGAGTCTGATTGTGGGCTATTTTGAAAGCCAGATAGAATTCAGATTTAATGCGATAAGGAATATCGGAACCTTTTTTGTTTCTTGATTTGGGAAGTGTTTCACTTGAGTCAACAAACATTTAAATGCCATTTACTATGGGTAAGGCACTGTGCTAGACGGAGCCTGGAGACATAGAGACATAACCCAAGTGTGAAGTCTACAAGCATTTATTAAGCTCTTGTTATTTGCCAGGCACTGTGCTAAGCACTAGGGAAATAAAGGCAAAACCAGTGCCCACCCTCAAGAAACTCACAATCTAGTGGGAGAGACAACATGCAGACAACTATGTATAAGCAAAATATGGACAAAATAAATTGAAGATAGTCTCAGAAGTTATTAGCATTAAGGGAGACTTGGAAAGGCTTCTTGCTTGGGATTTTAGCTGAGCCTAGCAAGAAACCAGGAAGAATGGGAAAGGGGAGGGAAGAGGATAAGAACATACATAATGATGTTTATTATTAATATAGTACAGCTGAGAGTGGCATTTGCTTTAAGGATGCATGGGTTCCAGTATGTGCCATCAATATGTGCTAGGCACCAGGGATACATAGAAAATTAAAAAAAAAATCAATTTCTGTCCTTAAGGCACTTATTCTAACTTGATGTGTAACAAATAACTGGGTACCTGTAAGGCATATACAGAAGAAAGGGAAGATAGTCTCAGATGGTAAGGTTCCAATACCTATAGGCGACCAGAAAAGGGTGATTCGAGCTGAGTCTTGAAGGAAGGCAGAGAAGCTAAGATTCGGAGTTGGGTAGGGAGAGCATTCCAGGCATTGGAGATGGCAAAGGTGCAGAACATTTCCTATTGAGTAGATGAGTGTCGCTGGATCGGAGAAATGCTTATGGAGGGGAGCAAAGTGTACGAAGACGGGAAAGGCAGGCAGGAGGCAGGTCGTAAAGTCTTTCAATGTCAAATGGAGGGCTTTATATTTGATCTTGAAGGTAATAGCCACTAGAGTTTATTGAGTAAGGGGTGGGGGAGCGGAGTTGGCGCGGTCAGTCTTGTGTTTTAGAAACATTTCTGTGATTCCTGATAGGTTCAGCATCTTCTGGAAGATAAATGTCCAATGATTTGTCAACCTTGTTTTCTCTGCATCTGCAGTGCCTCAGAGTATACGCTTAATGAACGTTTTTTTGTTTTGGATTGAATTGGAACCCGTCACTTCCTGAGTGAATTCATTCATCCTACTTGCAGCTAGTCTCATTAGGGAGATTTTTCTCTTATCCAGTTGCAATTTGCCTCTCGACTAACATTATGGAGGTAGCAGCGGGAATGGAGATGAAGGGAAAACCGTAGATAGACACGCTAGCAGGAATTCTTAACCTGGAGCCCATGAACTTGTTTTAAAAATATTTCGATAGCTGTATTTTAATAGAAATTGCTTTCGTTTGTAATCCTATGCGTTTTATTTAATTCGTTTTACAATTTCATGCTGAGAAGGGGTCTAGAGGCTTCACCAGACTGCTCGAGGAGTCCAGGACACACAAAAAGCTAAGGCCCGCTGTCTAAAGGGACAATTAACATGGCTTGTGATAGATCAGGTGAAGGTCAGCGCGTCATCAAAGATGGCTACCGGCTTTTAATGCTGAGAGAACAGTCTAAGTCACGGAATCTAGAAGTGGAAGGCATGATTCAGAGCTAGCGTGGCCCTATCGTTAAAAAAAAAACCCAAAAAACAGAAGTAGAGCCCAGGGAGGTGAAGTAATCTACTGAATCACGCAGGTAGTGAGTAGAAGTGGGATTTGAACCCAGGACCTCCTACCATTAAAAGCTAGATAGAAATGGAGGATTTGAGCCAAGGAAGGTTTGGGCATGGATGGATTTCTAGTGATAGAACATTTAAATTTAAATTCAACAGATACTTATTAAACGTCTGCTATGTGCACTATGATAAACACTGGAGAGACAAAGAATGAAATCATTCCTGCTGGAACACTCCTGCGTCCCTTAATCAACCTTATAATGGAAGTAGTACAAGTGGCATGCCCATTTTACAGATGAGGAAACTGAGCCTCTGAAAGGTCATATAGCTAATAAGTAAAAGAGCTGGAATTCATTTTCCTCTTTTTACTGTTAAATTTCGGAAAGAGTAATCTAACCACAAAAGTCATCAAACTTCATGCTATTAAAAAGAAACCCAACAAGAGGAGATAGAAAAAGGAATTCAATTAAAAATAACCTTAAAATTCATAGCTGTGGGTCAAACTACCAAGACATGCTAAGGACTTATATAAATACTACTATAAATGGCTTTACAGAAATAGAGTAGGGCAGACTTGTTAAGCAAGAATCAAAAATAGTTTTATTAGCCCACTATTTGGTAAACCCCAAAACATAAATTACTTAGGACTCCCTATTCAGTAACATCTGCTAGGAAAATGGGAAATCAGTTTTGTAAAAAGCAAGTTCCGATCAGCATCTTATATAGTACAACATGATCCAGATGGATATTCAACCTAAATATAAAAAAAGATAGTATTTTTTAACCAAAGGAAGGCAGTACCTCTCTGCCTTTCTGTACAATTCTGGCTAGGAAAAAAAATTCTTAAGACATAAATTTTGATGACATGAAATTAAAAATATTTTGCACTAACAAAATTAAGCTAGACTAAGTAGGGCAACAGTCATTTAGAAAAACGTTTTCCATGAACTATCTCTGATAAAGGTCTGATATTGATGATATATAAGGAATTAACACAAGTATTTTAAGACCAGCGACACTCATCTACTCAATAGGAAATGTTCTGTACCTTTGCCATCTCCAATGCCTGGAATGCTCTCCCTACCCAACTCCGAATCTTAGCTTCTCTGCCTTCCTTCAAGACTCAGCTCGAATCACCCTTTTCTGGTCGCCTATAGGTATTGGAACCTTACCATCTGAGACTATCTTCCCTTTCTTCTGTATATGCCTTACAGGTACCCAGTTATTTGTTACACATCTTCATTATATAAGTGGTCAAAGAATTTGAAGTTTTGGAAGAACTGCTAACTAATAAAAATTATATGAAAGATTGCTCCAAATCTCTAAAAGTAAGAAAACAGCAAGTTAAAGCAGCCCTGAGGTTTCATGTCACACTCAGCAAGTTGGCAAAATTTTTAAAAAAAGGGAAGTAGTCAATGTTGAATGGGATATGGGAAGACAGGTGCTGTTGCTGGAGCCGTGGATTGGTCCAGTAATTCTGGAAAACAATTTGGAACTGGGCAAAAATAAGACCCAGCAAGTGACTTATATACTCATAGCTCCTGACCCATACAGCTCAGTGCTAGGTATCAAGGAGGTCAAGGACAAAAAGAATAAGTACCAAAGTATTCTTAGTAGCACTTTTGTGGGAGCAAAGACTAGGAACAAAGTTGGTGCCCATTAATTGGCAAGTGGCTAAACAAATTATTGCACATAAATGTAATGGAATATTATTGTGCCACAAGAAAAATAGTAAATATTAGGAAATCAGAGAAATGGTAGGAAGAGGAATGAACTGATGCAGAATGAAGTGAATAGTACAAGGAAAACAGTGTACACAATGACGTGAATGAATGATAAAGCATTTATTAATCTCTTACTATGTCAGGGAGTATACCAAGTACTAGGGATAAAAATGGAACAGAGTAAGACATTTCTTGCCTTTTAGGAGTTTGCTTTCAAATGGGGAAGAAAAACACATAGGAAAGCTAGGAGGCGGGGTACAAAAGTATCACGGCCATGGGCAGAAATGGCCCCTGGAATGGTATAGTATCCTGATTCTGGGAAAAATAAGGTGAAAGCTCACCTTTTAGAGCCCAAAGTGGTTTTGTGATCAAGAAGATGAAGACTTGAATAATAATTATTCATGGTTGGGCTACATTAGTATGATAAAATTATGCTAATTTAATTTACAGATTTAGTGACATGTCACTCAAACATGACTAGAACTAGACAAAATAATAGAATTTACCTAGGGAAACACAAAATCAAGAATCTCAAGAGAGAAAAGACAAATAAAAGTAAAAATTAAGAGGGCGTAATACTACCAGATCTCAAACTATATTATAAACCAATAATTACTGAAATTATTTGGTATTAGTTAAAAAATAGAAAAGTTGATCAACAGAACAGACTAAGCAAGCAAGATCTTGAAGCGACAGATAGAGTAGCCTGATTTTGGATAAATGGAAGAACATAAGAGCTCCCTTATTACTAAGAACTACTGGGAAAAAGATACAGTAGACTGACAGAGATTAGGTTTAGACTAACCTCCTATATCATCATAAGCTTTTGTAGAATATGAAACATAACCAAAAGAAATTAGAGGAAGATAGAAGGAAGTACCTTTTCATGGCTATAGCCCAGGGAGAATTAATTCCTAAGCAAATAAGGGATAGAGGTAAGAAATAAAAGGTGAAATAGACTCTTGATTGCATAAGATTAAAAAGGTTTTGCATTCATAAAATCAGTCCTGTTAGAATAAAAAGAAGTTGTTGATTGGTGGAAAAAAATCTTTGCAAAAAAAGAACTTTGCTAAAGCTCTAATATTCAAGGCATTGATTGATATGAATACATAAGAACAAGGCCTCTTCCTCAATGGATAGATTGTCAAAGGGTATCAACAGTTTTCCAAAGAAATGCAAACTCAACAACCATATGAAAAGTAAAATTTCTACTAATAAAGTCTTACTTCATATTCATCAGTTTGGCAGTGGTGACTAAACACAAAAATGGTTGATATTAAAGGACTGTGGGAAGACAGACACAGCAATGCCCCTCTGGTAGAAGCTGTGAATTGGTGCCACCATTTTGGAATTAATTCAGAATGGTTAATCAATTGGCAGTTCTATTAGAAAAGTCACTGAACTGTACCCTTGGACAGGCCACATACCTGGAAGGGGGCAAAGACTAGGGAAAAGGCCCATATGTGCAAAAGTTATAGCAACACTTTTGTGGGAGTTAGCAACTGACTCATCCATTCTTCCAAATTATAGTGTATGTGTACGTATGTATATATTTATGTGTGTATATATATATATATGGCCACCAGGTGGCTCCACAGTGCATAGAGTGCCAGGCCTGGAGGGAGTCAGGAAGACTCATCTTTCTGAGTTCAAATCTGGCCTCAGACAGGAACTGTGTGACCCTGGGCAAGTCACATCACCCTGTTTGCCTCAGTTTCCTCATCTGTAAAGTGAACTGGAGAAAGAAATGGCAAACTATTCTAGTATTTTTGCCAAGAAAACCCCAAATGGGGTTATGGAGAGTCAGAAATAACTAACTGATGTGTGTGTATCTGTATATGTATACGTGTGTATATGTGTGTGTGTGTGTGTGTTACACACACACATTAAGAATTTAGAGAAAGGGAGAATTTGGAGGAAGAATATGAGTTCTTTAAGACTTTACCACTTTTTGTAGTAGTAGTAACAAGAAACAAAGTGGGTGACCATAGATGAAGAATGGCTGAGAAAAAGTGTTGGTATATGAATATGATTGAATGTTATTGTGTCATTAAGAAACAATAGATATGAAAAGTGTGGAGAAACATGGGAAGAACATGAGCTCTTTAAGACCTGTTTTTGCCCATTTATTGTACCCCCAACATTTAGAATGGTGGGCAAAAATAAAACCCAGCAAATGACTTAAATGCTCATAACCACTGACCCATTTAATAAATGTGGGTTGATTGGCTTATGTGAACCGATGCAAAGCAAAGTAAGTAAAACCAGGAGAACAATTTTCCTGATAACCATAATAATGTAAAAGAAGATAACATGGAAAGATATCAGAACTCTGATCGGTTGCTGCATTGGTGTTTTAGGGGGGTAAGAAAAAGAATTACGGGGATCCCAGAGTAGGGGTCCCCAGCAGCCTCACTCCCAGCCCCCACAGGGTTTTGAGTTTCCCTAAAGGAACACTTGCTGATTCCCACGTGGATCTGGGAACAATATCAGTTCCCCCTGTGGAATATGTTACCATGGCAACCTCAAGTTATGCGGGAGTTGTGAAATGATAGAGAGTAATCAGCCACACAACCCCCCAAACACTCCATAATTGTCCCTGGGGAATAATGAGGTGTAATGTTTTATTCTTAGATGGGGGAGCTTCTGTGCTTTTGTCCTCCAGAGAGCTGGAGGGAGACAATAATGAACAGAGTGAGGGGGGATGTTGGTTCTTGGTACTTAAGACAGACTCTGCTCTCGTGGTCATTTGAAAGAACCCCCACCCTTTGCCCCCCTGAGGCCAGGGTTGTCAGAATCTGCAGAGATTTGAGCTGGCAAGGATCTAAGAACTCAATGTTCAATTCAACAGTCATTCATTAAATGCTTATGCTGAATGTTGGGGTTCCAAAGACAAAGAGAAACAGTCCCAGTGCTCGAGGATCTTACCTTCTGCTGGGTCTTATACAGATAAAGGCAAAGTAATTAAGGAAGGGAGAGAATTCTAGGAACTGATCAGATCAGGGAAGATTTTCACAGAAGAGGTGAAACCTGAGCTGAGCTTTAAAATAAAGGGTGGTGCCAGGAGAACAATTTAGATGATATGAACAACATTGAATAGACAAACAACTTTGAAAGATGTAAGAACTCTGATCACTGCAGTGGCCAATCACACTTCCAAAGAATTGATGATGAAGCCTGCTCCCCATCTCCTGACCAAGAGGTGACCAGCTCAAGAAGCAGAGTCAGACACATATTTTTGGATGTGGTCAATGCAGGAATTAGTTTTGCTTGACTGAATATTTGCTATATGGGTTGTTCCTCCCGCCCACCCAGTTGGGGGTTGGGGGAGGAGACGAGAGAGAGAGAGAGAGAGAGAGAGAGAGAGAGAGAGAGAGAGAGAGAATGAATGCTTATTAATTGAATTTTTAAAAAATAAATGAGGATTTAAAAAAGATAAGGGTTATGAACAGCTGAGATGAGGAGAGCGTGAATCCCTGGCACGAGGAATGGCTCGTACAAATGCATGGAAGAGAGAGGTTTGGAGAACAGTGAGTAGTTCAGTTAGGCTGGAATATCTAGTTCATTAAAGGGAAACAGTGCGAAATGAGGTTGGAAAGACAAATTGGAGTCTGATTGTAAGAGACCTCATACAATAGGCTGAGGATATTGTATCTCATCCTAGAGGCAATTGGGAGTCTGCCTTTGAGCAGAGGCATGACTTGGTCAGACAACATTGTCTTTGGAAGATTATTGTGGTAAGTCCTGTGGGGAATGGTTCAGAGAGAAGAGAGACCGGAAGCAAGAAAACCAATTGGGCAGACACTAATCTAGTCTGTGAGAGAGGTTTGAAACTGTGTGAGTGGAACGAAGGGGATACGAGAGATGTCATGGAAGGAGAATTAATGAGACTGGTAACGGATTGGATAGGGAGGGTGAAGGAGAAGGGAAAAGCCAGGGTGAGGGAGGTTAGGCATCTGGGTATTTGGAAGAGAGAGAGAGGAGATGTTTGGGAAGTTTGGAGGAGGGATAGATCTAGGAGAAAAGATGAGTTCCATATTGGGAATGTGTTTAAGATGCCTATAGGGCATCCAGGCGGAGCTGTCCAACACGCAGCTGATAACATGGTCCTGGATAGAATTCAGGAGAGAGATTAGGGCTTGACATAATAACAAGCAGTAATGATAGCTAAGGCAAATAGAGAGGCTTGGTGAATAGGGAACTGGCCTTGAAGGCAAGAACACCTGAGTTCAAGTGTTACCTCTGACACATACTGGTTATGTGACCCCAGATAAGTGACTTAACTTCTTAGTACCTTACCTAAGTCTCCCTGAAAGTTGCAGAGAAGGTGCAGATCTGCATTGGAAGAGAGAATTTCCTCACCTGGGATTTCCCCATATCGAAGAAATCATAGATCCAGTCCCTATCCCTAACACATATATAGTTCTTTAAATTTTGTAATAACTTCATATGTCATATATATATATGTACATATGTGTGTATAATAATGTGTGACCTCATTTGGTCCTCACAATAGCCCTGTGAGAGGTAGATGCTATTAGTGTTCCCATTTTACAGATGAGAAAACTGAGGCTGAAAAAAGCTTGCCATTTTTAAATCATTTGTGTAGAGATGATAATTGACTCCATGGGAGCTGATAAGCTAACCAAAGGAGAGAGAGCGAAATAAGAGGAGAAGAGGGTTCAGGCTAGAACCTTGAGAGACTCAAATTCCTAGGTTTGGGAGATAGATGACAATACAGCAGAAGGGACTGAGAAAAGGTAGTAGGGGGCAGAGAACCAGGAGAGGGCAGTATCGGAGAAGACAAGGAAGGAGAGAGTGATTGATAGTGTCCAGCCAGGCTCAGATGTAAAATAGGGTGCAGACTGAGAAAAGACTTGTGGATTTAGCAGTTGAGAAAGCAGTTTCAGTGTTGAGATTTGGAGCCTTAAGAACACAGAATGTCAGAGCTGGGAGGGCTCTTGGAACACAGAATGTCAAAGCTGGGAGGGGCCTTAAAACATAGAATGTCAGAGCTGGAAAGGACCTTAGAGACCACCTAATTTAACTTCCTTTATCCAAGTCATTGATAAAAACAAACAAACAAACAAAAAAAAACAAACAGTACCAGGCCAAAGACAGACCCTTGGTGTGCTCCACTGAAGACTTCTTTCCTAGTTTGCATTTAATCATTAATAACTAACTACCCTTTCCATCCAGCCATTGAATAAGTTATGAATCTACTTAATTGCACTATTGTCCAGCCTCCATTTGTTTTTCACAAGAATAGCATGGTGGGCTGTCCAATTCTTTATTAAAATGGTGACAAACTATATCTATAGCATGTTCCTGGTCTACCAGTCTAGTACCCTTGTCAGGAAAGGAAATGAAATTAATCTACAATGACCCATTCTAATTGAGGCCACATTAGTGATATACCCATTTACAATGACTCTCTTTTTAAGCAGTGGTTCTCTTGGCTGCCGATTTCAGGAGTTTATATTAGATAAAAAGTTGAGGACGATCATAATCACGATGAATCCCTAGATAGGAAAACCCCTTACAGTGAGAGGTTTGTCTCTATCTTTACTTACATTTATAGCTATCCCTGGCCTTTTTTGTGGTTGAGACAAAACTCAGGTTACCTGAAGTGTTTGGGTAAATTAGAAACAGTGCAGTATTTTATAGTATGTGTTGATAGACAGCAGGGGAGGGGAAGTTGAAGAAAGAGCTTTTCTTGGAAATTCCTTCAGTCTTGACTTTTGTCTTGCCACTGGATTTCCATGACTCTGGAAGAGAGAGTGAGGCTGATGACTTTGTACAGTTCTGCCTCCCTGAAATCCAATTCATGTGCAAATCATTACCCTGTGATGTCATTGGTCCTCTTTAAAAATGAAGGACGAATAAAAACAGTTGGTTACGCCTGGTGGCATCAGCCTGAATCTTCTGCTCCAAGATGTCTATAGATCATATGTCCCTCTTCAGTATCTCCCTTTTCTTCATAGCTCAGTCCTATTTTCTCCCCCTCTTTTCATTGACTGCCCCTGGACTATCTCTCTGGACTCTTGAAATCCCTCCTTTGCCAGATACTCAAATAACCTGGGCTCAGGAGTCTTCTATTTTAAGCAGCTAGGTAGCTAGCGTGACTTGGAGTCCAGAAGACTTGAGTTCAAATCTAGCTTCAGACATTTATTAGCATTGTGACCTTGGGCAAGTAAGTCACTAAAACCTCTATTTATCTCAGTTTCCTCAACTGTAAAATGAGAATGATAATAATAGCACCTACTTCACAAGGTTGTTGTAAGGATCAGAGATAATATTTGTAAAGCACTTAGCACAGTGCCTGGTACATAGTAGTTATTATATAAATGTTGGCTATTATAAATAAACCACAGGCTATGACTAAGTTTCTTAAAGTAATCTGAACATTCTCCCTGTTAAAGGTCACTCCAGTCCATCCAAGGACTTTTCAGACTTAATCTAAAGTCTTTAATTGCTTGGTTGAGACTTGTTTTTACCTGATAAATATATCAGGGCATGTTCTCTTATAATTTACATTATTATTATTATTATTATTATTATTGGAGGCAATTGGGTTTAAATGACTTGCCCAGGGTACCCTAGCTCGTAAGTGTCTGAGGCTGGATTTTAACTGAGGTCCTCCTGACTCCAGGACTGGTGCTCTGTGCACTATGGCATCACCTAGCTGCCCTTTATCATTTACTTTAAATGGGTGAGGAGTGACCATGGAACCCCCCCAACCTTACAGAATTTTTTTTGTGATCAAAACTTTCCTTTCTAAATATTTACTAATCATCCCCTTAATAACAATGCAGGCATATAGTAAACATTTAATAAATGATTGTTGACATTCATCATAAATTCCAGATTTTTGCCAGGAATCAAGATTAAAGCTGACCTCTAGTTTGCAGACTTCCTTTTCTGCCTTTTTATGAAAATGGGGACATTTGTACTTCTCCAATGCTATGAAACTCTTGTGTTTTTCAAGATCTTTCAGTGATCACTAACAGTTTGGCAATGATGTTGACCAGACCTACTGAGGAGGTAGATCAGCTAGGCTTGATGAACTGAACTCATCAAGAGCTGAAAAGTATCAGCCAGTCAATCCAACAAGCATTTATCAACCACCTACTGTGTACTGGAATTGTACTCAGCACTGGGGATACAAAGAAAGGCAGGAGACAGTTCCTGCCCTCAAGGAGCTCATAGTCTAATGGGGGAGAAGGCATGCGAACAACTATGTACAAACAAGCTACAGACAAGGAAGGTGCTATCATTAAGGGGGATCAGGAAAGGCTTCTTGTAGAAGGTGAGATTTTAATTGGGACTTGAAGGAAATGAGGGCGCCAGAGGTGGAGATGAGGAGGAGAGAGCCTTCCAGGCATGGGGGACAGTCAGTAAAATGCCCAGAGTCCAGAGATGGAGTGTTTTGTGTGAGGAATAGCAAAGAGGCCAGTGTCACTGGCTCTAAGAGTACTCGGGGGTAGGGAGTGTAGTGTGTAAGAGGACTGGAAAGGCATGAGGGGTCCAGGTTATGAAGGGTTTTGAATGCCAAACAGAAGGTTTTTTATTTGGTTCTATAGGTGAATAAGAAGCTTGTTGTTCAGTTGTGTCTGACTCTTCGTGGCCCCATTTGGGGTTTTCTAGGCTGTTACCTTCTCCAGTAAATTTTACAGATGAGGAAACCGAGGCAAGCAGGCTAGCACAGCTAGTAAGTTTCTGAAGCCGGATTTGAACTAAAAAAGATGAGTCTTCCTGACTCCAGGCCCCATACTCTATCCAATATGGCGCCCCCAGCACCCGAATAGGGAGCTACTGGAGTTTATTGAGTAGGGATGTGGCATACATGGTCACACCTGCATTTCAGGTGTTCTCTTAATATCCCTCTGCTTCTAGTACAGGGTATAGTCTTCCTATTAGCCATCTTTATTCTGTCTTTTCCAGTCCAAAGATCATTATTCTGTTGACGGAGAAAAGTAAAGTGGAACAAAAATGGAGCATCTCTGCCTTCTTTCTGTCATTCATCCTCCATTATCCTTTCCCCGTTGTCCCCCAGAGATCAGGTCTGTTCTTTCTTTGACAGTCACCTCCCTCTGCCTTCTATCCCCCCAAAGCTCTCCATTCCCCATCATCTTTTGATGCCTTTCACTTTCTCCTCAGCCTTTGCTCACTTGGGTCTTTGGGTCTCTGGACAGTCTTCTGGGGCCATGCCAGGTTTTGGATTCATCCCCCATTACTACCCTCAATCGTGCCTTTTCTATACATCTTGGTCAAGTCTAAGGGAGGTTGCCCGTGCATCCAGCCCACTGTGTGCAAAGCAAGGTGTTAGTGATACACGGGAAAAAAAAAATAACATTGTCTTTGCCCTCAAAGAGCATATGATACATGCAACAAATATGATAACAGATAGAATGTGAAAAGAAGGAAGGCAAGGCCCTCATCTCCTAGACTATTGCCCTCTGACTTGTCTCCATAAATACCTGGTCATCTTCCCAGTATACCATTATCATCAAGTCCTTCCTGTCCTCAAAAATCTTCAGTGATTCCCTATTACTCTCCAAATAAAGCTTAAACCACTGATCCTCGAATTCAATGTCCTCTAAAATCTGTCTCTAACCCTCCTGTCCAGCCACATTTCCTATTAGTCCTCTTCTCATAGTCTGCCTTTGAGATGGCTGGATTCTTCTCCAACCCAAACAGATCATCACACACCTCAGACATGTTCCATCATACCATCCTCCATGCTGGAAATGAACTTTCCCCAATCGTTGAAGTGCATCTTTTCTTTCAAGACCCAGTGCAGGTACTACTGTTTTTTTTTTTTTGTTTTTTTGTTTTTTTTAATGTTCTCCCTTCCTCCAGTGAGAGAGATTTCTTTCATATCTCATTTCTCATGCACTTGCCTGATTCTCCTTTGTGCTGAATGTGGAGCCCATTGAATCATGGGACCTAAATTCATATCTCAGTTGTACCACTTAATGATAATAATGGTTTAATCCTCACAGCAATCCAATGAGGTAAGTGCTATTATTATCCCCATTTTACAGATGAGGTGAGGCAGACAGAGGTTAAGTGACTTGCCCAGGGTCACACAACTAGTGTTCTATCTACTTGGCCATCTACCTGCTTTAGTAGCTATGTGACTGTGAGCAAGTCATGAAACCTCTCAGAGCCTCAGTTTCCCCATTTGTTAAATGAGGGTGTTGAATCTGATCACCCCTTAGGGTACTTTCCAACTCTTATGGAACTATCCCAAAAAGTCTTCTCTTCCCTCTTTCCCCGACTGAAATGCCGCAGCTGAGAACATTATCTGAGAACAACTCCTGGGGTTTGGGTCACCTCCATCCCACTCCCAACATCTTCCATGAGAGCTGATGAAAGGAGGTGGGCCTAGTGGGGAGACCTAGCTTCTCCTTCCACCTCTGCCCTGATTGGCTCCATCACCTTTGCCAAGTTGCTCTCCTATTCTGGGTCTCAGTTTCTCAGCCTGTCAAATGTGTGTGCGCGTGTGCGTGTGCGTGTGCGTGTGTGCGTGTGTGTGTGTGTGTGTGTGTGTGTGTGTGTGTGTGTGTGTGTGGTGGGGAGAGTTTCGATTAGATGATCTCTAGGGCCCCGAACAGTCTATGATTTGCTGAACATCTTTACTCAGCCAAGGAAAGCGTTGGGAAAGTCAGTCTGACAGGATGTGAGCACAGCGCTCCACTTAGCGCAAATGGGAGTAGGAGCGAGATGTATTTCTGGGCCGACATCTGAAACGGAGGCTTAATTGCTGATAAGTGGCTGACAACTGGCAAATGCATTTAGGGGAGAGGAGAGGAACGAAGTCTATAATGGGCTTCGGAAGCTGCTGCAGAAAGTTGGGCTTTCACTGAGGACGTGGGTGCTCTGCAGGTGCCGGGGAGAAGGGTGGAGCCCCAGCTCGGCACTGGCTTCTGCGTCCAAGTCCGGGAGCGTGCCTGGAGAGGCACTTCCTTCTGCCCAACCTGGTCGGGGAGGGACAGGGCGGAGATGGGCTGAGGGAGATGCAGGAGTGCGCAAGGCAGAGTCAGGACTGAGATGAATGCATTGGCTAGTCTCGATTCCGGAAGATGAGATCTCTCATACCTCCTCTAGGAGGACAGCAACTGTGAAACGAGGCTAAACTGTCAGAAGGGATCGGTGTGGATTGCTTTGCCATACTTCTTTGTAAAGAGAGTAACAAAGTGTTGTTCAACCATATTCGGTCGTGTTCAACTCTTCATGACCCCATCTGGCTTTTTCTTTTTTTGATTTATTTTTTCCTTTTTTATTTTTAGGCAATTGGGGTTAAGTGACTTGCCCAGGGTCACACAGCTAGTAAGTGTCAAGTGTTTGGTCTGAGGTCATATTTGAGCTCAGGTCCTCCTGACTTCAGGGCCGGTGCTTTATCCACTGTGCCACCTAGCTACCCCTTTTTGGCTTTTTCTTGACAAACATACTGGAGTGCTTTGCTATTGCCTTCAGCAGCTCATTTTACAGATGAGGAAACTGAGGCAAACAGCGTGAAGTGACTTGCCCAGAGTCACACAGCTAGTAAGTGTTTGAGACCAGATTTGAACTCAGGAAGATGAGTCTTCCTGACTCCAGGCATGGTGTTCTATGAATTATGGCACCATCTAGCTTGTCCCCTAAAAAAATTACATTGTACCTATTTTGTGTCTCTCTCCCCCAGGAGAGAGTAAGGGAGCCCTCATGATATTGTGGACACACCTGGATTAAAATCCTGCCTCGAGTACTTACTCATATGACCTTAGATAAGTCACTCCCCCTCCATATGAGGACATTGGTTCCTCAAGTTCTAGGTCAGCGGTTGCTTAGGGCAGTGACTCACTTTTGCCTTCGTGTTCCCATGCCTGCCGCATAGTAGGCACTAAATGAGTGAGCATTGGTCTATCCAATCTTAGGAGGGGGCCGGTGGTATGGTACTGACAAGTGACAGCTGTGAATTTTTTTTTTTAAGCATCAGTAAAACATTTCTTAAAAAGAAGATATGATTCATCCGTGGTCTGGAGGAGGTTGTTGTATAGAATCACAGAACATTTGATTTGGAAAGGACCTTGAAAATCACATAGGCCAACCTGCTTTATTTATAAAGGAAGAAAGAAAGAAAAGAAAGAAGGAAGGGGAGAGAGGGAAAGAAAGAAGTAAGAGAGGAAGAAAGAAAAGGTAGGAGGGAGAGATGGAAGGGAGGGATGGAAAGAGAAAGTGAAGGAAGGAAGAAAAAAAAGAAACAAGCATTTATTTAAGTGCCTACTACGTGCCTGGCACTTTACAAATATTACGTCATTTGATCTTTGCAACAACCCTGAGAGATAGGTGCTATTATTATCTCCACTTTACAACTGAAGAAACTGAGACGTACAGAAGTTAAGGGACCTGCCCAGAGTCACACAGCTACTAAATGTCTGAGGTCACTTTTGCACTCAGGTCTTTTTGACTCCCGACCAGGTTCTCTATCCACCATGCCACCTAGCTGCCTCCAAGAAGGCAACTGAGGGAGCTAAAACCCAGAGAGGAGGAAAGATTTGCCCAAGAACTCACAGCAAGTTTGTGGCCCAGTGAGAATTCGACCCTGGAAATGCTGTCTTGCAGCCTGTCACATCCAGCAGGCTCTCAGTGCAAACTCAAGGTAGCATCTGATGGCGTGCCAGGTTCAGTCAGTCCCTAGGGGCTGTTAAGATTGAGGGGACTTATTCTTCAGACCATTAGGCAGGGAATTAGGAAAGGGCTTGAGAGAAGAGGGATATGGAAGCTCATACACACACACACAGCCAGACATCCCCTTGGGGCCTTTTTTGGTGTCTGAGAATTTTTTTTTTTTTGGTGGAAGGTAGGGGAAGAGAAGGGAGAAGGGAACAAGCTTTTATTAAGCACCTACTATGTGTTGAGCCCTGTGCTAAGCATTTTATAATAATGATGTCCTTTGACAGTCTGGTGAAACCTGTGGACCCCTTCTCAGAAGAACGTTTTTACATGCATAAAATAAAATAATAGGAAATTAATTTTATTCAAAATGCTAAAAGAGAAAAAAAAAGTTCACAGCCTCCAGGCTAAGAACTGTCACCGCATCACACAAAGGCCTTCTTCTCCCCACTGGCCTTGCCTAGAACCCTCTCAGTTTGTCTTTTGCTTTTTCCTTTCAGAGGAATCACATTTCGTCTGGATACAGATGTTGGGGGGAGCAGGGGGCGTGGTTTGTCCCCAGTCGAACCCTCTAGTCTAGCTGGTCGGACTCCTTGGAAGTCAGTGGCTGCCTGCTTTCAGGGAAGCCCCCCTTTCCCCCTTCCCAAAATATAACCACCACCTGTCACTGGGCCTGAAATTCCACCTTTCATGATTCATTCCTTTGGCGTTTGAAGGCTTTTGAGCTTCCGGAGCTGTCTCTGAAGTAGGAGCAGACTGGTTGAGTGTAAAGTATACTGAACTAGGGAGGGAGAGTCTTGGAAGAAAGTGGGGTAGGGAGAGCGATGCTGGGAAGTCACTGCAGAACACTCTCTCATAGGACTGAACCTGGGTTGGACCACGTGCATGGGTCCAGAGTAGAGAGGCCCTTAGGGAGAGGGGATGGACATGGAGCTCCAGCCCTTTGGGTCCAGAAGGAGTTCCTTGATATTAGATTATGAATCAGGAAAATGGCAGGAAGAGGGTGGGAGAGATTGACAAAGGGCTAAATGGGTCAGAAGAATGTAGCTCCAGAAACAAGAGCACATTAGAGGGAGAAAGGGAAAGAGCCAGTTAAAGATGAGCATCTTCTAACTTTCCATTTGGTCCATTCTTATTGTGGTCTCCATTTGGTCCAAGGGGCTTACCTTCCTAATTGGACTGTAAGCACTTAGAAGACAGAGATCTTGTCTCCAAGGATGCACAGGACTGGTCACAGAGTATGGTGGTTGTCCTTTGTTCTTGAAGAGAACCAAAATGACATTGCTATAAGGAGCATTTATTAATCACTCACTTTGTGCCAGTCACTGCCCCAGGCACTGGGGATACAAATGGGAAAAGTCAGGTGGGTTCTGCCCTCTAGAGGCTTACATTTTATTTTATTTTATTTTATTTTCTTGACTGACATCCTCATGCTTTTATTTATTTATTTTCTTTTTTAAAATTTATTTTGATTTATCAACAATCACTTCCATATGCTTTTGAGTTTAAAATTTTTCTCCCTTCCTCCCCCCTACCCTCCCTAAGATGCCACACAATCTGATATAGGTTCTACATATACATTCCTGTTAAACATATTTTCACATTAGTCATGTTGTAAGTAAGAATTAGAACCAATAAGAGGAACCACCAGAAAGAGGAACAAAACACAACAGAAGAAAAAAAAACAGCAAATAACATGCTTCGATCTGCATTCAAACTCCATAGTTCTTTCTTTGGATGTGGATAGCATTTCCCATCATGAGACTTTTGGAGATATCTTAGATCCTTGTATTGCTGGAAAGGGTTAAGTTTATCAATATTAGTCACTGCACAACGTGGCTGTTATTGTTAGAAGCTTACATTTTAATAATAAATTAAATTTATTAAATTTATTTAATATTTAATATTTAATTTAATTTATTAAATTTATTAAAATAATAAATTTAATAATAAATAAAGACATTTAATAATGTCTTCCCTTTAATAAGGGAAGACAAGGCCTATAGGGAAGTGGAGGCCAGGGAGGGAAGTCACAATGATGGTGAGTGGAACCATAGGGCCATATGTTGGCTTGCCCTTTCCATTCCAGGAACGGTAGTGTGGTATGGATTGATGTTCCCAAAGCAAGAGATGGAGAGGTGGGTTGGGGCAGGGATGTGGCTGGAGTGTAGCATGGTATATCCAGGGCCAGACAGCTTCGGTAAACTCTCACCAATTAGGGGAGCAAGGCCCCAGGGAGCTGTTAGACTAGGTTGGAGGTTAGCAGGGACCTGGTGGAAAGATGGCCTAGGGACTTAATAAAATCTATTTGACTTACCTTGTCTTTAGCTAAAGGACGTAGATGGGGGTAGGGGCGTTGAGAAATAGGATCAGATCAGCAGAGGAAAAAAGGAGAGGAAGAGGCTCTCTATGTGCGTAAAGGAAGAAGACAAAGCAAGAGTGAGTCTGACACTGGGAGGAGGGGAAGAAAAATGGGGGAGCCAGGACGGTGAAGAATCGTCAGAGCCCATCAGAGCTCCCTCCTGCCTCTTCTCTGAATTCTGCTCCCCTTCTTCAGCAGGCAGGGCTCCCCAACCCCTGCAAAGCATGCTCTCTGAAACAATTTGTCGGAGGGTCCCCGTTGGCGGGGGCGTTGAGCAGCGGTACTGACCAATGGCAGAACATGGGATGAGCCACTCTGCCTACAGCCTGCCCAGGCCTCAGGACCCACTAATGAATGAAACTGCATTTAGTGAGCATTTACCACATGCTGGGCTCAGTCTATCAGACCTTGGACCTTGAGTTCTGTGAGGCTGGGGCTGGTCTTTTGCCTTTCTTTGTAGGTCCAGTGCTTAGCACAGGGCCTGGCACACAGTAGGTGCTTAATTAATGCTAATGGGCTGACTGACAAGTGCTGGAGATACAAATTAAAAAGTCAAGACAGGAATTCACACTATAATTGGAGGAGAAAATACATGAAACTAAGTTCAGTTTCAAGAGAGATGGAAAAATCTCAAAGTCCAAAGGGCACAGCAGGGCCATAGATGGTAAGGCCCAGGGATTATTAGGTAATGCCAGGAGATCTTCTGACAGGTGCACAGGTGTGCAAGTACACAAGAGTTCAGGAATCGGGGGAGGCCACTCCAGGTGGGTGACCCTCACCAGCCACATCTCTGTCCATGGGTTGGGCTGGACCACCTAATTGGAGAGCCCCTCTAGGGACCTCCTGAATCTCTGCCCTATGGACATCCTGGGTCTGTCACCCCTGAAAGGTTGATATAGTCCAGAGGATCTCAAACCCAGACCCAGATACCTTTTAGGGGGAGAAGGTAGCACCCATCCTCTGTTGGTATTGTCCATGGGAGCTCCATCATCAGCTTGCTGAACTTAGGTCTCAAGTATTTTCTGTGGGAACACAAAGAGAAGTAAATGGGAAAGTTCTTTTCCATATAGAAAACTTCCCAATGTCTTTATGCAGAATCCGAGGCCGTTCAGTGCAGGATCTGGAACCAGGAAGACCTGAGTTCAAGTCCCACCTCAACTACTAGTTGCATAACCTTGGGCAAGTCACTTCACCTCTGTCTGCCTCAATTTCTCATCTGTAAAATGGAGATAATAATAATACCTACCTCCCAGGGTTGTTGTGAGGATCAAATGAGACAATATTTGCAAAGCATTTAACAAATCTTAAATAAATACTAACTCCTGGCTATTATTATTACCAATAACTTTTCAAGAGCGGTCTTATTTTATGTATTGAAGGACACCTGTTCTGGTGCAACCTTGGCATAGTTCTCTTGCTGAATCTTGCTTCGCTGTGTTTTACAAAGGATCAAGCTTTGGGAAGGTCAGGCTTGTAACTGAGAAAGGGATTCGGTTGCTTTAAAAACCAGAGAGCAGACGTATCTGATCTCATGTGTGATGGTTGTCATGGAAACATTTCGATGTAAACTTTTATACTATGGCAATGCAAGCTAAGTAATTGGTCAGGAGGGAGTGATGCAGAGTGCGGAGAGCGATTTTCCTCACAAAAGAAATAGAAAGTAAAGAAAGAGCCAGTCAGACAGGCGGGGAGAAACCTTTTCCCAGTTGGAGAAAAGACGGTCGTGATTTTGGTTCGTGATTGGTGAAGGAGCACATGCACATGTGTCATATCTAGCATCTTTCTTTGTGTTTTCTACCTGTAGACAGAGGGATAGCAAAAAATCTAGGTGCAGAAGATCCAGAGGAAAGAAGTCGGTTGGAAAAATTGGAAGGTTTCAAGTCATGGTATAATAACCTCAGACATAGAAAGGACTGCAGACGCCAACTATCTAATCCATTTGTGTTACCGATGAGGAAATCAGAGCCTCAATGGGTGAAGTTACCTACCCAAGATCATGCACAAAATAAGGAGCTGAGAGACAGGGTGTGGTTCAAAGTCCCCTGCCTCCAACCCAAATATTCTTTCCTAGGCACTATGCTGCTAATTAATAACCCAGAGAGGACTTGGGTTCAATGAGCTGCACTAGCCAAATAGAGCTCATGGCTGGGAAGGAAGACTGTTATTGGAGTGTAAGCTTTGTGAGGTTACTCATGATGGAATTTTCCAACTATGTATCCCCAGGATCAAACCAAGTTGTGTGTATATAGAAGGAGCTTAATAAGTGGCCACTGAATTTAATTGAATTAGAAAACTTGCTGGAAAGAGCTTCTTTGGATGTCCCGCTGCCCCAGAAAGTCCTGCATATGCCCCATGGAGCTTTTGATTTAAGGGATTGACTCAAATTAATAGATTCCAGATTGAGTGGAAGGAAATAATCTACTGCCTGATAACAGTTAAAGATTGAGAACAATCAATCAGTCATCAAACGTGTATTAGGCACCTACTATGTGCCAGGCACTAGGGGTGCAAAAACAACTGTCTGACTTTCAGGAGCTTGCATTTTATCAGGTAAAATAGCATGTATACATATAAATAGGTACAAAATATATTCAGAGCTAATACGATGTAATTTTGATGGAAAACCCTCAGACTGTATATAGGTATGATCTAAATAACATCTCTTGTGAATATGAAGTGGAAGTAAAGAATGGATTTAAGGGATCACAGTATTTCACCGCAAAATCATCACAGATTTTATGCCAAATTTTTTTGCAGAAAAGTGTGATATGGCCATTTTGTGAAGCTTTTTTAAAAATTGTACCGTTATTACTTAAAAATCATTTATTATTAAACTGTCTTTGGTGCAAGATTAAGATGCATGGAATACTTGTGAATATATGTTAAAATTGGGAAGATGCAAGTTTTACCATACCATGTGACTTACTTCCAGGCAGCTTTGCCTGCCCACCTGCTCCCCTTGTACCTAGGCTCTTCATTGGGTTGAATGACAATACTGTTAGTACTGCAGCTCTCTAAACAAACCACACAAGTCAGCTTTAAGAAATATACTGACAATGAGTGTGCACTGAGAATTCTAGGCTTGCAGCTCATAATGCTCGAGAGATAAATGTCTATCCATATGCCACTGAGAAGTACATTGCTGCTCTGTTTACCTTTTAAGTGGCATGACAAACAGAATTATACCATGTGGTGATTACACAATGAAAGGTTAGAAACCAATTTTTGAACTGAAAAAACAGGGTGCAACGATTATGCAGTGGCAACAATTATGCAGTGAAATACAGTACATCTGGCAGATAGAGTGCCTGAAGAACCATGGACAGAGGTTGGCAATATTGTACAGGAGGCAGCAACAAAAACATCCCAAAGAAAAAGAAGAGCAAGAAAGCAAAATGGCTGTCTGATGAGGCTTTACAAATAGCTGAAGAAAGGAGAAAAGTGAAAGGTAAAGTAGAAAAGGAAGGATATATCACTGAATGCAGAATTTCAGAGAATAGCAAGGAGAGATGAGAAGGTTTTCTTAAATGAGCGATGCAAAAAAAAAATAACGAAAACCAAAAACAACAGAAGAGGACAAAAGAATGGGAAAGACAGGATATCTCTTCAGGAAAATTAGAGACTTGGAGATGGAGCCAAGATAACCTGGTAAAGGTAGGGACTCACCTGAGCTCTTCCCCAAACCCCTCCAAATACCTTTGAAAATGACTAAACAAATTTCAGAGCAGCAGAACACATAAAAAGATGGAATGAAACAAATTTCCAGCCCAAGACAACCTGGATGGTCAATGGGAAAGGTCTGTTGTACCAGGATGAGAGAGGAGCATTAGCATAGGTCCCAGCACAGACCAGGCCCCAGCAAACCCAGAGCAGGCCTTGGGAGTGACTGAATCAGCAGTGGCAGAGGCAGTGGCAGCAGCTGCTTCCAGAGCTCTCAGCCCACAGACAGTAAGGGAGTCAAACAACTAGTCAGAAGAAAATTACAGGGGTCTCTTTGCTGGCACTGAGGCAGGATTCTGTTTCTTTGCCCATACTTGGATCTGGGTCCCAGTACTGGGTGGCAGTCCTGGAGCAAGGAGGAACTTACATAGCAGAGCTTGTAGCCACAGTGGAGGGGGGGGGACCACTCCTCACAATTCCAGGGCAGAAAAGAGTGCTTGTGATCACTCACAGACCAGAGCACAGGCCAGGAAAATAGTGAACACCTCTTCTTAGATCATACCACCTTGGAAAAACTGAAAACTTATAGGGGCTTAGAAGTATTTCTGAAAACAGCTACAAAAATTCCTGAAGCTTGAGACAATATACCCTCCATCCTGAAAGCAGAGCCCTACCTTAACAAAGAATTAAAAAGTCAAGCAATAGGCTGGGAAAATGAGCAAACAAGTAGAGATATCATGGGAACATTTCATGCAAAAATGGGCATGATAAAAGACAAAAATGATAGGAACTTAACAGAAGCAGAAGAGATTAAGAAATAGCAAGAATACACAAAAGAACTATACAAGAAATATCTAAACATCACTGAAAACCATGATAGTGTGGTTACTAATCTAGAGCCAGATATCCTGGAGAATGAAGTCAAGTGGGCCTTAGGAAGCATTGCTAACAATAAGGCTACTGGAGGTGATGGAATACCAGCTGAGCTATTTAAAACCCTAAAAGATGATGCTATTAAGGAGCTGTACTCAATATGCCAGCAAATTTAGAAAATTCAACAGTGGCCATTGGCTTGGAAAAGATCAGTTTATGTCCCAGTCCTAAAGGAGGGCAATGCCAGGGCATGTTCAAATTACTGAACAATTGCATTCATTTCACACACCAGCAAGGTTATGCTTAAGATTCTGTAGGCTGCTGGGCAAGTCACTTAATCCCAATTGCCTAAAAATTAAAAAATAAGAAAAAAAAGATTCTGTAGGCTAGACTTCAGCAATATTTAAACCAAGAATTACTGGCAGAGCAGGCTGTTTTTTGAAGAGGCAGCGGAACTAGAGACCAAATTGCCAACATTTTCTGGATTATAAGAAAGCAAAGGAGTTCCAGAAAAACATCTACTTCTGCTTCATTGACTACACTAAAGTCTTTGACTATGTGAATTACAACAAAATGTAGTAAGTCCTTAAAGAGATGGGGATACCAGATCATCTTACTTGTCTCCTGAGGAGCCTGCCTGTGGGCCAAGAAGCAACAGTTAGAATTGAACATGGAGCAACTGATTGGTTTAAGATTGGAAAAGGAGTACAACAAGGCTGTATATTTTCCCCTTATTTATTTAACTTATATGCAGAATACATCATGCAAAATGCCAGGCTGGATGAATCAATAGCTAGAATTAAGGTTACTGTGAGAAATATTGGCAATCTCAGATATGCAAAGGATACCACACCAATGACAGAAAGTGAAGAGAAATTAAAAGTCTCTTGATGAGAGAGTAAAAGTTAACATCAAAAAACAAACAAGTAAGATCTTGGCAACTGGTCCTTTATCACTTCCTGGAAAATAGAGGGAAAAGAAATGGAAGCAGTATCAGATTTTTTTATTCTTGGACTCAAAGATCACTGTAGATGGTGACTGCAGCCAAGAAATTAAAAAAAAACACTTACTCCTTGGAAGGAAAGCTCTAGCAAATCTGGACAGCATACTAAAGAGCAGAGACATCACCTTGCAGACAAAGGTCCGTATAGTCAAAGCTGTGGCTTTTTCAGGAGCAGTATATGACTGTGAGAGTTGACTATAAGAAAAGCTAAGCACCTCAGAATCGATACCGTCGAATTGTGGCACTGGAGAAGAATTTTGAGAGTCCCTTGGGTAGCAAAGGGATCAAATCAATCAATACTTAAATAAATGAATTCATGCTGTTCACTGGGAGGTCAAATAATGCAGCTGAAGCTTAAATGCTTTGGCCACATAATGAGAAGACAGGATTCATTGGAAAAGACCCTGATGTTGGAAAATAGGGAAGGCAAAAGGAGAAAGGGATGACACAGGATGAGATGGATGGATAGTGCTGTGGAAACAATGGATATGAATTTAGACAGACTTTGAGAGATAGTGGAAGATAGAAGGGCCTGGTGTGCTATGGTCCAAGGAGTCATGAAGAGTTGTACATGACTGAATGACTGGACAATAACAACAGCAACAATAAATGTTGATGGAGAGATACCAGCAGCTATGAAGATGAAGAAAGACTTCCTGTAAGAGGCAGCATTAGAGCTTGACTTTTGAGAAAATTATACCTTCTAGGCATAAGACACAGCCTGTATAAAGGCATAGATATGGGAGATAGGATGCCACGTGTGAGGAACGGCAAGAAGGTCAGTTTGGCTGAACCACAGAATGAATGAAGAGGAGTAATTTGTAGTAAGTCTGGAAAGATAGGCGAAAGCCAGATTGAGAAGGGCTTTACATGTCAATGGAGTTTATATTTGAGGAATGGGTAGGTGAGAACAATTGGTTCCAATTGCCACAAAGGTGGATGAAGCAGGTGCTGTGGAGCTCTTAGAGCCTGGCCAGGGAACTATTGGAACTTCTGGAACAGGGGCATGACATTGTCAGATATTACTTTCCTAGCTGTGTATAGAATTGATTAGCAAGGAAGAGATGGGAAGCAGAAAGACCATTTATGAAGCTACTGCAGTAATCCAGGTAAGAAGTAATGAGGGCCATGGGCAGGATCCTTTTGAGTGGAGAAAAGATGAATGGAATGAATGTTATTGAGTTAGCATCTATGAGATGTCACAGAGGAGTGGATCTGTAGGCTGAGGAATTGTGTTTCATCATCCGTTTATTTTTTTTTATTTTTGAAGTTTTTATATAGTTTATTTATGCTCTGACGAAAAATTATCTTCACAGATAAGCATCATCCATAGTGCCTTTTATTCCTTTTTTTTCCAGCACTGACATTGGCTTTTGCAGTACCCCTGACTTTCTTCATTCTGTTCTTGCGTTCTTTTCACTGTTTTCTTGATGTCTTTTTCTTCTCATATAGACCATGCCTTGCAAGTATGTGCTTTGGTTAATTTTTCTTTGCATAGTCAAGGGAATCATAAATCATACCAAAGCCTGTTGTTTTGCCACCACCAAAATGGGCTCTGAATCCAAAGACCAAAATGACGTCTGGAGTTGTCTTGTACGTCTTGGCCAGTTTTTCTCAAATTTCAGTCTTGCTCACTGTGACCTTTCCAGGATAAAGGACATCCATAATCATCTGTTTATGCTGAAGAAGTCTGTTTGTCACGAACTTCCTGGTTCTGGTGGCTACAGTGTCATTCGTGGTGGCGGCCAGCTCCTCGAGCAGAAGGAGAGGGAAAGGGTCATCGTCCATTTTCAAAGAGGATCAGTGACTTCGTGGAGTGATGTCTTGACTTGTGCGTGAACTGGATTTAAGTGAGGAAGAATCACACAAAGTCAGCAGCTTTGCTCTCTCCTCCTGAGTCATTAAAGTCCAATGGCAAGACAAAAATCAGGATGACTGGCAATGCCCTGGATGCAGTGAATGACCTTGGTGTCTTCCATGCCTGCCCAAGCTCTAAGTACTCTGCAGCACCTGCTTCAGCCACCTTTGTGGCCACTGGAACAAATTGTTCTCACCCACCCATTTTTCAGGATGAAGTCTTCACATGCTTGGGGTAGACATCCCCCTAACATCACGGGTGGGGAACCTGCGGCCTCGAGGCCACATGTGGCCCTTTAGGTCCTCAAGTGCAGTCCTTTGAATTGATTCAGCCAAATGGCCTCACTTGAGGACTTAGAGGGCCACGTGTGGCCTCGAGGCCGCTGGTTGCCCACCGCTGCCCTACCTCATGAATGGCTTTGAGTCCTGTTGGTTACTGAAGAAGGGTTAGGAAGGGTGAGAAATAGTAAAGAGTCAAAGATGACTGCGAAGTTTCAAAGCTGGGTAACTAGAAGGATGGTGGTGCTCTTGGCAGAAATAAGAAAGTTAAGAAGGCTCGGTTTGAGGGCAAAGATAATGAGTTGGATGAGTTCTCACTCAGGCTGAAATGCAGGAGCTACCCCCAAGCCTAATCCTGCTACCGATGGGCACAGAACTGTGACCTGCTCCATTTGCATCTTGGTCCAGTTTGCTCCTCATTAGGTAACCTAGTGGACCCCCAGGACCTCGATATCAGACTTTGTGCAGACATTTGGTTGGCTTAGTCCACTGCCACTTAGAAGAATTCCAAGTTCAAGAGATCTCCTGGAAAGAAAGATTACAGGCATGTACCAACACAACTAGCTATGAGTTCTATTTTTGATGTGTTGAATTTGAGATATCTATGGGTCAACCAGTTCGAAATGTCCAATAGTCATTTGGTGGTGTGGGGCTAACACTCAAGAAACAGATTAGGGCTGGATATATAGATTTGGGAGTTACTTGTATCGAGATGATGATTGAGCCAATGGCAGCTGATGAGATTGCAGAAAGAGAAATAAGGGGAGGGTAAGGAAAGAGGAAAAAAGAGAGAGAGAGAGAGAGAGAGAGAGAGAAGGAGGGAGGGAGAGAGGGAGGGAAAAGGAGGGAGGGAGGGGGAGGGAAGAGAAAAGTACTTTGGGGTACACCCACATGTAAGCAACAGTACTTTGATGATCTAGCCAAGGAGACTAAGGGGGCAGTCAGACAAGTAAGAGGCAAACTAGAAGAAAGTCGTGTCACAAAAACCCAGAGAGGAGTGAATATACAAGAAGATAGGGTGATCAACAATGTCAAAAAGATTATACTGAGGTGTTTAGATTTCTTTAATTTTTTCTTGTTTGTTTTTTTGCAAGGCAATTGGGGTTAAGGGACTTGTCCAGGGTCACACAGCTAGTAAGTATCCAGTGTCTGGTCTGAGAACAGTTTTGAACTCAGGTCTTCCTGACTCCAGGGCCGGTGCTCTATCCACTGCACCACCTAGCTGCCCTGATTTCTTTAATTCTTGCTGTTATTATGAATAAGCTTTCTAAAAAAAATACAGTGTTTCAAGGCTTATGTGTTGCTGTTCCCCAAAATCATCTTTTTGCAAATATGATGCAAATAGTATTGTGATAAAGAGTACTAGACTTGAAATCAGACTTGGACCTTGATAGTAGCTTCCAACTCTAACAGGAAAACAAAAGCAAAAAAGCAAAAAACACTTCTCTTTCTCCCAAATATCTATAGGAAGCTTAGCTACTTGACTTATAAGGTCACAAGCAAAGGCATAAACATTTGCACATTGGCAAGTGTTAGAAGTTTGCTTTTTCCCATAATTTGTAGCTAAAAATTAGAGGTTAGGATTTGGGATTGCTGGCATAAACACCAGGTCAAGTGCTAATCTATGCCCAATTAAGATTCCAATTACCATATTACCATGATCTGTTTCAAGATTAGGAGTCATTCTTTTTTCAGGATTTTGCTTTTAAAGACTAGTTTAATTTTTTATCTTATTTAAAATTTTTTCTTTTTAATTATTGCAACTCTAATTTTATCCAAACCAGGTGGTTTCCTTTAAGGCAGACCTGTGATGTTTCATGTTATGCTGCATATGTGTAAGGAAACATTACTCCTGATTGTCTGAGAGACCTCTGATCCCATGATGCTGGGACTTTGAAATGGCAGACTGGAGAGCTCCTTGAAGCTACAGAGAGGTAGGAAACCAGCCACTTTTAGTCCTACAGACTGTGTTAAGAGCAGACTCCCTTGTGGAGACCATTCTATTTCTCCTTGGGGGAACTGAGATCTTATCATCTTATCTTGATCCCAACTGAAGAGCTCATTTAATTCTATATTCTTTCAGTCAATTGGTCAATAAACATTATTAAAAGCCTACTATGTGCCAGGCACTTTTCTAAGCACTGGGGATAAAAAGAAAGTCAAAAAACAGTCTCTGTCCTCATGGAGCTTACAATCTAATTCAGGAAGACAATATATAAAAGAGAGTAGAAAAGGCAGGGAGTGGTAGGAGAAAGGACCCAGCATAGGAGCATTAAGTCCAGAGGAAATGGAGAGATGGCTGACCTGGGCTCTCTCCTTAAATGGAGGTTCTGGGAGGGAAGGTCTCCAATTAGAGGAAGGGAAGGATCCCATGGACAGATGATACTGATGAGATGTGATTTCCAGGGCTGAGGTATCTTGAATGAATGAAGAAGTTCTAGGGGTATGATGAAGTCCAAGAAAGCAGCCACATGAGAAATGAAGACTGTTCTAGTCTGGATAACTCCCCCAATTTCTGTTATTGCTTACTTTGATAAGGAGGTTTATTAGTAGGCATTTTTGATTCATGATGGTCTTTTGCGGAATCAGTCCTTGGTGAGAAAGAGCTAAGTTGGTGATCATAAGATAAGTGTTACTCATCCCTTGAAAATGATCAAGGAAAGTGTCTTCTATTCTGAGCATCCTACATTACAGGTATTTGATGTATTATTGATACCATTTTAGCTCGATATCTTTGTTGGAGAGAATAAGGAAGACCACCCAGCTATGGATATCTCTGACCTTGCCTGTTTCTCCCTCACTAGGCTGCTTGGGGTGCTGGCATGGCCCTCCTCTTACTCCCCACAAAGGTAGCAATTACAATCTGTGAAATGGAGTGGCCAGGTCCCAGATCCTGTCTATCCATGTGACATGTAAGTCAGCTCTATCTTTTAACATTTTAAAATAAATTTTTATTGATAGCTTTTATTTCTATATCACTGGAATTTCTCCCATCCCAGAGAGCCATCCCATATGAAAAAGAATGCTTTTAAAGAAAAGAGATCGCCTTTTTGTTTGTTTCTTCTTTCCCATGCTTCCTCCCATTGGTTCTAACTCTTCTTTATAACATGACTAAGATGAAAATATGTTTAGTAGGAATGTATATGTAGAGCCTATATCAGATTGCACGCCATCTTGGGGTGGGGAGAGGGGAGAGAGGAGGAGAAAATTTGGAACTCCAAATCTTATGGAAGTGAATATTGAAAATTAAAAATAAGTAAGTTAATTTTTTTATAAAAAGAGAAAAAAATCAGCAAAATTGATCAATATATTGAAAAAAAACTGAAGGGGTAGCTAGATGGTACAGTGGCTAGAACACTGGCCCTGGATTCAGGAAGACCTGAGTTCAAATCTGGCCTCAGACACTTGACACTTACTAGCTGTATGACCCTGGGCAAGTCACTTCACCCCATTGCCTCACCAAAAAAAAAAAATAATAATAATAAAGAAAAAACTGAAAACACATGCAAGTTTCCACAACCATTGCTTTCCCACCTCCGCAAAGGAGTGGGGTTGGGAGAGTCCTCTCATCTCTCTTCTTTGGGGCCATGCTTGTTCTTTGTAAATTTGCAGTATTTATTTTTGATTGTTTTGTGCTCATTCTTTCCATTTACATTGTTAAAGTCATTGTGTATATTGTTTTTTTAAACTAGCCTTATTTTTATATTAGGTAGCTACCACATATGTCTTACATTATGAACTTAACAAAAATCAACAACATGAAACTTTCATATATAAAGCACAAAAAAGGAGAATTGGCCATGAAACCATGAAACCATACTCTTTTATGTATGGCTTATTTTTAAAGTATACATTAAATTTTTCATGATGGTACTAACACTTCTCTATTTACTTGTGTCTCCTTCTGCTCTTTACTTCTACTTTATTTTCTTCTGTATATTTTCAATGATGCTTTCTTTTTCTTTTTTATCTTGCATCACTAGCACTCTCTAATACTATCTCCCATATGCTCCCTCACCAAAAATAGATAGAGTTGAGCAAAATGAATCATGCACACTGGCTATGTCCGAAAATGTATGTGTTATTCTGTACCTGCAGTCTGCCACCTCTCTGCAAGAGGTAGACAGAATACTTCAGCTAGATAGGCATAGTGGTGGCACAATAGAGAGAGTGCTGGACTCAGATCAGGAAAGCAATGCTCAGACTTTGCCCTAGATCAGATTGCTTTGGGAAGACTGAAATCTTGTAACTGTCCCTGACATCCTGGAATAACATAATACTCAAAATTCCAAGAAAGTAGCAATAGGAACCAGAAGGATACATCACAGGACCAATTACAGTCCAGCAATTTGTTCCAGAAGGCCCTAAAACCAAGTCTAGAGTAGGGAAAAAAGAATTTAAAAATGAGAAAAAAAAGAACCTAGACATCTTTTTTTTAAAATCAGAAAAGAATGTCCCCTCGATCTCCAATAACCATAAGGCAAAGTAAAAATAGAAAAAAATATATTGGTCAACTTCTAAAAGAACCCCCAACATAAAAATTCCCAAGAACATTATGGCCAAAATTCAGAGCTTCCCAGATCAAAGAAAAATCTATAAGCAATCAGAAAGAAAGAATTCATATATCAAGGAGCCACAGTCAGGATTGAACAAGATTTAGTGGCCACCATTATAGAGGATCAGAAAGTATGGAATAAAATATTCCAGAAGGCAAAAGATCTAGACTTATGACCAAGAATAACTTACACAGAAAAACTGAATATAATACAGGCGGGAAATGGACCTTTGAGGAAGTAGAGGACTTTCAAGCAGCCCTGATTAAAAAATATCAGAGCTGCATAAAAACAACAACAACAACGAAATACAAACACAAGAATCAAGAGAAAAATGAAGGAGGGACAGGAAACTCTAATCAACACAATGACCAACCACAGTTCCATCAGATTTGTGCTGAAACATGCTACTTACATGCTGACAGAAATGCGATGAATCCAAAGTGCAGATGGAAACATCTGTTTTTTTGTTGTTCATGGCCAATGTGAAAGCTCATTTCTTTTAACTGTGCATATTTGTTACAATGTTTTGCTTTCTTTATTTTTCATTGGTTGGGGTAGGGGGAAGTGGGAGGAAGAGAAAGTGGATTTTCCTCAATTAAAAAAATAAAATTAAGTTTAAAAAGAGGCTCTGGGTTGAATGCAGCTAAGATTGGAAGGGAAATAGCTAATCAGAAAAAAAATCTTTGCAGTGTTTCTATGATTCAAATTTATAAGAATATGAGTAATTACCTAATTGATAAATGGTCAAAAGACCTGAACAGGCAGTTTTCAAAAGACAAAATCCAAGGTATCAATAGCCATATTAAAAAAAATACTTCAAATCATTAGTACTCAGGGAAATGCAAATTAAAGCAACTCTGAGGTTCTACCTCATACCTATGAGATTGGCAAAGCTGCCAAAAAAAGAAAATGAGAAATGCCCAAAAGGCTGTGGGAAAACAGTTACATTAATGCATTGTTGACGGAAGTGTGAACTGGTCCAAACACGCTGGGAGGCAATTCAGAACTATTCTCAGAACATCATAAAACTGTGTGTTCCCTTTAAACCAGTGATACCCCTTGCAGGTTGATACCTTAAAGAGACCAAAGAACAGGTATGTGCAAATATCTATGGCAGATTTTTTTTAGTGGTGGCGAAGAACTAGAACTGAAGAGAGCTTCTATCAATTTCAGAATACTGAATAAATTGTATTATATGAGAGTAAAGGAAGATCATTCTGCCCTTCTTGTTTATCCTTCATTCTCAAAGAGGACCATGACATTAGGGAGATGACGCCATGACATGAAAATGAATTGGATTAAAGTGAGGCAGGGCTGTGCAAAGCTACCGGCCTCACTCTCTCCTCCAGAGCCATCTGGGTCCAGTGACCAGATATGGATCAGGATGACTGACTGGAGATGACCCAGGATGCAGTGGGAGACCTTGGCCCTTTTAAGTTGATGTCTTTTGAGGCAACACCCATTCAGTGATTAAGGCTAGGTAAGAAATGAGCCAAGGAATGGCTCCTTTTACCTAATGAAAAAAAATCAATCTGGGAGGGGAAGACTTTAGGGTTTCTGGCTACAACAGAAACAATTACTATTTACATTCACTCTGAGCCTCAGGGCCCAAACAATGACCACTAAGTAGGGCTTGGGCTGGGACCTATTGTTGGCCAATAAATGAGAGCCAGCGAGAACTGGGTTTAAGGCAAGGTCTTTGAGAAAGAAATCTAACCTTGGGGCAACTAGATGGCAGAGTGGAAAGAGCACCTGCCCTGAATTCGGCCTCAGACCAAACACTTGACACTTACTAGCTATGTGACCTTGGGCAAGTGCTTAATCCCAATTGCCTAAGAAAATAAAAAAACAAAAAACCAAACAAAAACAAAAGAAACAAACAAACAAAAAAACCCCCAGAAATCTAGCCTTATACTCCAGGATATCTTGCTAGGTTTCTGCCATCAAAATTTGGACTTATAATTTTGTCTGGGCAGAGAACTTCTTGGTGTGAAAGCTCTTTCTCCACTGATACAGATCAGCAACTCCTCTCTACCTTATAGTCTTAGAGAATTGCCTGGGACACCGAGAGAGTAAGTGATGTTCCAAGGCCACGTAGCTAATTTGTATTAGAATCAGGACTTGAACTCAGGTCTTTCTTACTCCAATGCCACCAGCCCTCTAGGAGCTGTTCCTGCTCTATTACTGTGCACTGGGGATAAAATAGATTATCAGTTTTAGAGTCTGAGAGGGCCCTAAAGAAATCATCTAGTCTGACCCTCTTATTTTATAGATGAAGAAACTGAGGCTCAAAAACAGGTGGGTGGCACAGCAGATAAAACGCTGGACTTGGCATCATGAATTTTTGGGTTGGAATTCTGCCCCTGCTGCATACAACCTGCATGGCATGGGATGAGTTGCTTCTCTTTGTAACTTAATTTCCTCAACCAAAAATGAGGAGATTGGACTTGATGATTTCTAAGATATTATTTTTTTGGCTCACTTTGTATCCCTAGCATTTAGCACAGTGCCTGGCACATAGTAAGTATTTTATAAATGTTTGTTGACTGACTATTGATTCTAAGGTCCCTTCTGTCTTCACTATTCTCTGTTCTAAGTGCCCTCCCAGCTCTGACATCCTGTGTTCTAAGGGCCTCCCAGCTCTGACATCCTAGGTTCTAAGGGCCCTCCCAGCTCTGACATTCTGTGTTCTAAGGGTCTTCTCAGCTCTGCCATTCTGTGTTCTAAGGGTCCTCTCAGCTCTGACATTTTCTAAGGGCCTCCCAGCTCTGACATTCTGTGTTCTAAAGGCGTCCCCGCTGTGACGTTCTGCGTTCTAAGGGCCCTCCCAGTTCTGACATTATATATTCTCAGGCCCCTCCTAATTTTTACAGTTTATGAGCTAACATTCTACGCTTTATTATTTTTTTGGCTCAAGTTCTTATGAGTGTGATACCAACTTCTTTCTTTCTTGACCATCTTACTGCCAACAGATAGCATGCAATCTTATATGTCTTCATTCTCTAATTATCTGTTGTATGGGCTCTGTCCTCCAAGCTAGACCTGAAGGTCTTTGAGGTTAGAGACCCTTCTCTGGTTCCTAAAACAGCCAGGTTCCAAGGGAAGGAAGACAGTCTCTGCTCGGTAAAGAGTCCGATGATCCCCAAAGTGTAAAACTGGAAGAGAATGGAGAGCATCTCCCATTCTATAGAGAAGAAAATTGAGGCCCAAAGAGAGACAGGGACTGGCCTAAGGTCACACACCTTAGAACTGACAGCTGTAGAATCCTAGCCCACAGCTTGCCCCAGGAGGCCACTTCTGGTGATGGATGGGCCTCTCTGTGTGCCTGGAAGGTAATTAAAAGAGACTGGGCATTAATAGCCTTTGTGATTCGGCCAGTGAGCAGATGACCCAGTTCTTTTTGAAATAATTAATCGTTGTGCTTGTCTAATCTCACCCGAGGTGTGAGGAGAGGGAGGAGGGGTTGCTGCTTCCACCAGCTAAGGAATTAGTAAGATTATTTTTGAATCTATCCCAAGAGACAATGCTGAAACACGGCTGCTATCCCCATGCCCGGCAGCCTAGAACTCCTAAGCCAATTCTGCTGGATTGACCAGGTGTCTTGGGTTTTCAGAGGCTGTCATAGAGATGCCTGTTTGCTCACAAAGAGCTATGTGCATTCGAGCACACACACACACACACACACACACACACGAATGCTCAGCCTTTTATAATCACACCCAGACCCAGTCTCTCACACAAATGCACAGAGAGCCTCCCCCTGTCACACACACACAATTGCCTACCTTTGTTCAATGATACAAGTAGAGGCATAACTAAGGTGAAGTCATCAGAGATTTGCCCTAGGGTGCCCAAATTGAGAATAGTATGCTTCCTCTCTTCTTAATATTCCAACCCAGTTTCCCTGGGATTCTGTTTTTTGCTGGTTCCACATCACAGACTTCTGTACACTGGATACAATCACCTCCCTTCTTTTGCTCAGGCCACATCCCCGACTCTAATTGTTCTGGATCCAATGACCTACTCATCCTAGGCCACCACTGGGACCTATTTCTATTGCCCTCTGTTCCAACACACCCCACACGCTCTTGAGGACTAGGGGGAGTGGGGGATGAGCTCAGAACTGGACAGAATCATCCTGGTGTGGTGGAAAGATTACTGAATTTACAGTCAGAGGACCCGGGATCAAACGGAGGCCCTGCTACCAATTCAGCCCTCTGGATGGTCCTCTCCAAATCTAACATTTTGTGTTCTGAAAAGCCTTTCATCGAGGACATTCACAGAATCATAGAGTCATGGATTGAGAGCTGGAAAGGACCACAGAAGTCATGTTGCCCATTTTATAGATGAGGAAACTGAGGCCCAGGCAGGTTAAGTGACTTGGCCCCAATTCCCCTAATAGTAAGAGTCAGAGGTGAATTCAACATTCTAATATTCTATGCTTGATTATTCTGTGTTCTAAGCCTCCTCCCAGCTTCTGACATTGTATGTTCTAAGGTCACTCCTAGCTCTGACATTCTGTGCTCTAAGGGCCCTCCCAGCTCGTTCTCTATTCTACCGGCCCTTCCAGCTCTAACAGTTTATATTCTAGTATTCTAAGTCCCACTGTCCCTTCTAGCTGCAAATCTATTGATTCACTCTGAGCATTAGTAATTCATGAGTCCTTTTCTATTCTTCTCCATATTGTTTGAACACTTCTCAACATCCATCCAAGTCCTCAGAGAATTCTGCACTTTCTCCTTCCTGCCAGAAAACAAAGCCCCTGAAAGATTAAAGAAAGGACCACAACTTTGTGTTTCTGCTCATACAGCCACCACAGGAGTGAAGGCCCTCACCCCCTTTGCCTGCTCTTTTGCAAGACCCTTCTTTTTCAGTCTCCTTTGCTGAATCTTCATCTAAAAGCTCTGTCCTGGGCCCTCTTCTCTTCTCCCCCAATACTGCTTTCGCTGGGTGATCTCATCAGATCCCATGGATTCCATGATCATCTCTATGCCGATGATTCTCAGAACTGTTTACTCAGTCCGAACCTCTTCCCTGACTTCCAATCGCCTGTCGGACATCTCCGACTCAACACGTCCAATACCGAACTCGTTGTCTTTCCTCCCAAATCTTCCTCTATTCTGGTTCCCTATTGCTGCTAAGGGTATGGCCACCCTCCCAATCACCTGGGCTCACAACTTAGGTGCTGTCCTCAGCGCTCTCTCTTGCCCCCCTCCCATCCCATCTTTGCCCAGTATTGTCAATTCAACATCGATTGTATGTATGCCCTTTTCTCATCTGACATTTCCAATGCCCCTGTACAGGCCCTCAACATCTCATACCAGGACCATTGCTATAGCCTCCTGGCTGGTCTCTCTCCACTCCAGGTCATCCTTCATTCAGCTGACAAAGCCATCTTCCTTAAGGTCAGGTCTGATCACATTACCCCCACACCAACACACACTCAATAAGCCCTAGTGCTTCTCTGTAGCTTCCAGGATCAAATGTAAAATCATATCCAGCTTTTGAAGTCATTTCGTTGTTTGGCCCCATCCCATCCTTCCAGACACCGGTCTTCTTGCTGTTTCTCACCTAACAGTCCATCTTTTTGCTCTGGATGCTTTCTCTGGCTGCCCCTCCCCACCCCCTTGCCTAAAATGTTCTTCCCCCCTCATCTCTACTTCCTGGCTTCCTTCAAATCTCAGCTAAAGTTCCACCTTCCCAGTCCCTCTTAACAATAACGCTTTCCTTTAATTGATTACCTCCAATATACACTGTATGTATCTTTTCTGTACTTAGCTGTTTGTCATTTTTGTTCTTCATTAGACTGTGAATTCTGCAGGGCTGAGGCTGTTTTTGTCCTTTCTTTGCATCCCCAGAGCTTAGCACACAGTAGGTGCTTAATAAATGTCTGTTGACTTGACTTGGTCTCTCTGACTCCATTCTTTCCTCCCCCCAGTTCTTCCACTAGCTAATGATAAAAGCACCTCTGTTGCCACATAGTTCTCTCCCCGCATTGGTCCTGCTGCCTACCTCAAATAACTTCTATCAGAGTTTCTCCTTTAGATGAAAGGACTCGTTGTCTCCAGAAGACTCCTGTGGAAGTGAATATAATTTTTCATGTAAAAGAATGTGGCGCAATGGACAGAGAACTGGACTGGGAGTCAGAAGACCTGGTCTAGGTCCCAGCTCTGCCACTAACCACCTGGGTAAGTATAACCTTTGGAAAAGTCACTTCTCTTTTCTGGTCCTCAGTTTTTCCAACTGTAAAAAGAGTATGATAAATACTTGAATTACTGAGAATCAGATGAGCTAACCTATATTAAATGTCATAGATATGGAAGCTAGTGTTAATAGATAATAATAGATTCTCAAGAGGAAGGATTCATTTCCTTGGCTTTCTTTTAAATTTTATTGATGTCATCGTCTTCTCCTCCTTCTCCTTCTCCTTCTCCTCCTCCTCCTCCTCCTCCTTCTTCTTCTTCTTCTTCTTCTTCTTCTTCTTCTTCTTCTTCTTCTTCTTCTTCTTCTTCTTCTTCTTCTTCTTCTTCTTCTTCTTCTTCTTCTTCTTCTTCTTCTTCTTCTTCTCCTTCTTCTTCTCCTTCTCCTTCTCCTCCTCTTTCTCCTCTTCCTCCTCCTCCCACCACTGTGAATTCCCATATTCCTACCTAATTCCATTAGATTTTAAACACCTCCAAGGCAGGCACTGTTTTCTCTTTCTTTGTATCCCAAGTACTTAGTATAGTGCCTGGCATATAGTAAGTAGGTGCTTAATAAATGCTTACTGACTAATCAGTGAATATGAACAGACTGACCATAGAATCCTTCTTTCTACCAAGTAAAGACAGTGAAGTAAAATGGATTGATACATTGGTCATGTCTAAAAGTACGCTTCATTCTTCCCCTGTAGTCCACCACCTCTCTGTCAAAAAGGGAGAAGTGTATTTCACCATCGGTATTCTGAAGTCACAATTGGTTACTGCATTATTAAAAGTAATGAAGTCTTTCATTGTTATTTTTGTTTACAATGCTTTCACTGGCTTTCCAAAGATTTACCAGCTGAATCCCTTTCTCATTATCCTGTCTAATGCAGGAGAGCTTCTGGCTGCATCTCTGGGGACAGTCATAGAACCATGGCATGTCATGGATAGAATCAGACTAAGATAGGCACACTGGTACATTGTTGGTGGAACTGTAAATCAGTACAACCATACTGGAAAAGAAATTTGGAATGACAAATAAAGTTGCTAAAATATCCATGCCATTTGACTAAGAGGATATAATAGGCTTACATTCCAGGGAGGCTGTTGATATGAAAAAAGTTCTCATATACACCAAAATACTTACAGCAGCACTTTTTGTGATGGCAAAGAATTGGAAACAAAGTAGATGCCCATTGATTAGGGAATAGCTAAACATGTTCTGATATCTGAAAGTAGTGGAATATTATTGTTGTAAGAACCAACAAATATGGCAACTACAGAGAAACATGGGAAAGACATGTATGAACTGATGCAAAGTTAAGTAAGCAGAACTAAAAAAATAAGGTATACAATGACTACAACAGAGTAAATATAAAGAACAATGACTATAAAACAATTGAAAATGCATGTTGGGAAATTATAAACAACAAACTTAGTCCCAAAGAAGAAATCTAAGGAGATATTTCTTCTCACTCCTTTGCAATGGTCCATCTATACATGTGGAACATTGCATACTAAGTGAGGGTATTTTTTGATGTGTTGATTGGTTTTGCTGGATTTTTTTCTCTTCTTTTTCTTTTAAAAAATGAATGCTAAAATTGTTTTTACGTGTAATTGGTGAAAAAAGTAAAATATTAAAAAATTATTTGTTATAATAGATGGCTCTATGGGAGTGTGCAAGGGGAAGGAAGAAATCTAGGTGATATAAAAACGTAAGATATTAAATAAATTAAGGAATTTTCCCACAGTCATAGCTAGTAAACGTGAGAGGCAGGGTTTGAACCCAGGTCTCAGGTCTTCAGAGTGCAGGTCCAATGATTTTAGAATATTCAAAGATTAGGTTTTAGTGCTAGAAGAGACCTTAAAGACTTTCTCTTCTACTCTAATCCCCATTTTATAGATTGGAAAACCGAGGCCCATAAAATGGAAGCAATTTAGCAGACATTAAGTGAGTGTTAGATTATCGAATGTCTTGGCTCTTCAACCAATGCTCCTTCTATTGCACTTAGGTGGCCCTGGGCTGTGTGCGCCCTCTGTTCTCATTGGCAGGGAGAGGGCCAAGCTGGTCTTCCCCTGCTGCACCATAGTGATAGGGGCCTGGCGGTGGGAATGTCCTGACTGGGGCAGAAGGACACCAGCAGATTGATGGCCTTGCCAGCTGCCTTGCTCCTGGCTGGTAACCCCCTGAGTTCCGAGAAGCTTGCTCAGACAGGTAGGTGCATGGGCTCTTTGCCTTCCCCACATCTAGGTTTGCTGACTGTGTATTTGCTTGGGTTGGTTTTTATTTATATGCTTGTCCCACATGCAGTTACTTCCTCCACCCCCAGCCACCCTTCCTCCACTCCCTCCCACCCCCACCCCCACTTCCTGCAGTGGAAGCAGATGGGCACATTGTGCCTTCTGTTGAAGAGTAATTTACCACCTTCTTCAAAAGACTCTCTATCCCCTGAACATGGCAGGAAATGCACTTGTGAGCTGCCTCAGAGAGCTGGTGCTCATTGTGGGCATCACAGTTTGTCCGGTACATCTTGCGTTCTGGAGGTGTTGCTCTCCAGGGTCCCACTGTTCCAGAACCCCGGGGAGACATTCAACACTACCAAGCCGGGATGAATCTGGCAACCTTTCTTCTACCAAGAGTCACTGACTCGAGGGCAAGGAAAAGGAGGGGACAATCAACAGAAGACAACAGATCAGACCCTTCCAGCTCCAACAGTCCACGTTCTGGGGACCCTTTCAGCTCTACAATCTATGTTCCCAAGATGTTTTTAGCTCCAATACTCTAAAGTCACTAACTCTAACATTTCATGTTCTAACATTTTATATTCCAAAATCCCATTCTGGGGGACAGCTAGGTGTCGCAATGCATAGAGCACCAGCCCTAAAGTCACAAGGACCTGAGTTCAAATCCGGCCTCAGACACATAACACCCAGTAAGTGTGTGACACTGGGCAAGTCACTTAACCGCAATTGCCTCACTAAAAAAGGAAAAAAAAAAAGAGAAAATACCAAAATCTCATTCTGCTTCAACGTTCTAGGGACTCTAGCTCTAATATTTTTTGTTCTAGGGACTCTTCTAGCTTTGACATTCCATGTTCTAAGGCCCCTCCCAGTTATGCCATTCTCTGTTCTAAGGGCCCTCCCAGTTCTGACATCCTGTGTTCTAAGGGTCCTCCTGAAGGCGGGGGTTGGGATGCTCCTAGATGCACAGAGGCACCCCAAGATCACGGGAAAAAGCCCAGATCATGGTGTGGATCTGCCTGAATGAATTCAACCCAGATCTTCTTGCAGCCAGAGAAAAAGTTTATTAAAAATGAAGCATATAGGCCAGACTCCAAAGGAACCCAAACATCAGTGATCTAAATGGGGGCTAAGGTGGTCAGGCCAGGTGATGCTTGTTATGAGTGTGGGGGGTCTCAGCCTCTAGGGGAATGAGAAATTCCTAGCGTCTGAATGGGGGCTGGGGTGAAACTTAAGTACAGAAAGACTGGGGGAGGGGTCTAGGAGTGGCCAAGTAGTTTGGAGTGACAGGAGGCAGGACCTAGGGAGATCTGGATGGGAGTGGCCAGCAAGCTGGGGTGAATGGAACTCCTGGGTCCCGGACCTTCTGGCGCCTAGCTAGGATTAAGGGTGGCCAGAGGAAGGGGGGTTGGTTGGGTCCGTTTGGAAGGTAATAAACAATGAGAATAGATAATGAAGGGCACTGAAAAGGGGGGAAAGTTTGCTTTCAAATGGGAGATGAGGAGAGACAAACAGAGGGAAATAAGGCAGATTCTAAAACTTTAAGATTTTCCTGGGACCTGTAAACAAACTGAAGCCAGGTTGTTTTCAGGGCCAGGGAGGAAAGATGTCAAAGAAAGATAAGTGAGTCTACAAGGAATCTAAAAGTTTTAAGGTTTTTCTGGGAATTGTAAACAAAGGAGCCAAATTCCTTTTGACGAAAAGGGGTGAAGGGAAAAGGGGCAAAGATAAACTTCTTCACTCCCAGCTCTGACATCCTGTGTTCTAAGGGCCCTCCCAGCTCTGACATTCTGTGTTCTAAGAGTCCTCCCAGCTCTGACATTCTGTGTTCTAAGAGTCCTCCCAGCTCTGACATTCTGTGTTCTAAGGATCTTCTCAGCTCTAGCATGTATGTCCTAGGATTCCTTTCAGTTCTATCACTCTATAAGTCTACAAATATAAAACCATTACCCACTTTTTTAAAGAGTAGGGATGAGAGAATTAAACTAAAACTATAGATAATTTAAAAAATTTTTAATTGGGTGAGTTCTTTGTAGAAGTGAGGAACAATGGGTATGGAATATTGTCTACACTGTCCGATGTGGTTGATGTGGTGGCTGTTCTTACTGACCCATTTTTTCTCTCTTTTATTTTTTGTTACAAAGGATGGCTCATTAGAGAGAGGAAGAGAGGAAATAAACATTCTTTAAGCACCTACTATGTACCAGGCACTGTTGTAAGTGCTTTACAAATATTATCTCACTTGATTTTCACAACCCTGGGAGATAGGTACTATTATTATCCCCATTTTACATATGAAGAAACTGAAGCAGGCAAAAGTTGTGACTTATCCAGGGTTATATAGCTAGTAAGCTTCTGAGGAGGGATTTGAACTCGTAGCTTCCTGATTCCAGGCTCAGATTCCATGAAACCACCTAGCAGCCTCTGAGAGAGGGAGATAAGACATATTCAGAAATATAAGAGAAAGAAATACAAAAGGCATCCACTTAAATCAAATTTTAAAAAATTAGGCGAGAATTCCAACAGTACTGACGAGTATGAGACCCATGGATTGAGGGTAGAACTTCTTAAAGGTGAGGCTTATATTCTCTATTATGGCCAGTGAAAGAGGAAAGAAGGTTAGGGGTGCAGGGTGAGGGGGAAAAGAAGGAAAGGAGACAAGAGGGAGAAAGGGGAGGAGAGAAGAGCAGAAGGAAGGTGGGGACAGGGGGTGGGGGAGGAGAGAGAGTAACAAGTAGGGCCATCAGCATTGTTTATGCACTTCTTAGGGAGCCAGAGGCAACCTCAGGGCCGGCTATGTAAATGTGGGTGCTTGTGCATGCCAGTCGGTGCCTGGGCAGGAGCAGCCAAGCTGTGGAGATCTCCTATGACAAGGGCCCAGGGCAGCTGGCTAAATAGAGGAAGAGACAAGTCTGACCTAGGACACCTTAGGAGAAGGGAGAACAAGCAGTATGGAACTAGGACCTTGGAGAGAGAAAAGCTATGAGCTGTGGGTTCTTAATGAGGACAAGCTCTTGACCAAGGAGGGCAGGGGAGGTAACTAAGGACAAAGGAGACTGTTGACCCTGGGGCCTGGGGCTGGGTCTGAAGGGATGCCTAGCTGACTCCTCCTGAATTCTGGGTAGACTAGTGAAAAGAGATTGCTCCTCTTCAGTAATTAGGGAGATAGCATTCAGGCTCTTAGGATCGTTCACACATATAGAACTGTAAGGGCCCTTACAAGTCCTCTGGCCCTCATTGAGAAAGGGAATTGAGGACCACAAAGGTTAAGTGACTTGCTAGAGGTCACTCAGGTAGCATAGCCAGGATTTGCAGCCAGATCATCTGACCCTAAATTAGTATCCCATCTCCCTCTCTCAGAAGCAGCTGTTGATTCAATGGAATCTGTACGTAGAATCAGAAAAACTTCAATTCAAATCCCATGTCAGATGCTAACTGGCTGTGTGACTCTGGGCAAGTCATTTAATTTCTGCCTGCCTCAGTTTCCTCATCTGTAAATTAGGGATAATAACAGTACCTATCTCTCAGGGTTGTGATGATCAAACGAAACAACATCACAATATCCAGAGTCCAAGCCTGCACATGAGGCTTGGACTCTGGAGGGGCATGATTCAATTCCATTCAATCATCATTACTTAATCAAGCAAAAAGCATTTCATTAAGCATCTTCCTGGGCCGAACACCATTCAGCTTTGCCAAGTTGCAAAGCACTAGGTCTAGGCTCTGGACATGGAAAGGCAAAAGAAGAATTCCTGCCCTCGGGGAGTTTACTTTCTTTTGAACTACAACATTATTTACACAGATTATTTGAGAAGGGAGATCTTGCTGTTGTTCAATTGTTCAGTTGTGGCCGATTCTTCATGACTCCATGGACCATAGCACACCAGACCCTTCCATTCTCCACTATCTCTCAAAGTCCGTCCAAGTTCATGTTCATTGTTTCCATGATACTATCCATCCATCTCATTCTCTGCTCTTCCCTTTTCCTTTTGCCATCAATTTTTTCCAACATCAGGGTCTTTTCCAATGAGCCTCATCTCTTCATTGGGTGGTAAAGTACTCTTCCTGATTCAAATCTGATTGGATTCTGTCGTAGTAGTCCCCTATGTCACAAAAAGATCGGAGAAATAGTCTTTTCTTAATGAAACTCATCTTACTTTTGACTTTACGGTCACAGAAATTTTACATTGGAAGTTGACCTTGGACTTTGAGTTAGGAGACCTGGGTTTGGATCCTAGGTCTGCCACTAACTCATCTTGCAACCTTTTGCCATTCAGTCCCCCTCTCTAGGCTTCTGTTTCTTCTTCTGTAAAATGAGGGGTTTGAATGAGAGCATGAGTCTTTAACTTCCCTGGTGTCCCCATGCACCCTCCTTGGTAGTCAGATGATCTATGGATCTCTCTCTGGAATTTCAGAACATGAAATGAAATACATCGGGTCACCAAGAAAACCAAGAATATATACAGTTATCAAAATATTTAAAAAAAGAAAACAATCCCCCAAACCACAGATTAAGAGCCCTTGGATTAAATGTTCTGTAAAGCCCCTTCTAGTTTTAGATAATTTGAATCCAACCCTATTATGCAGATGAGGAAACTAGAGTATTTACCCCAAAGTCTCAAATTTCAAAAAATAAATAAAAGTTCACATTCACTTGTAGTTTTAGGTGCACCCCAGAAAGTTTCTAAAATGTAATTGACAACCTCCATTGTGTCTGTCATTTTATTAATTATATGTAAAATTCCTCTTGTCTTTCAAAAGTCTCTTATCTTTGTTCTCTGTGCAATAAGGGCTGGTTGCCTTATTTCAAAACCCCTGAAGGAGACATCTGGAATCACCCTTTTTTTTCTGACTTTAATACCTTTTCCTTTGTTTCACTGAGTCCTGGTGGATCTGGCTAGCAAAGTCTTCTTTTCACTTTTTTTTTAAAGCATCAATCTCCCCATCCTCAGTTTTTTCATCAACTATTCATAACTTCCTCTCTATCCCACTCTACTACCTACCAAAGCCTTACCTATCACCCCTGCTACTGGATTCCCCACCCCATCCCAACAACATGGTACTTCTCTGACCAATCATAGATTCACATTTACAAGTAGCATAGAGAAGATTACTGCCACATAGCAAGGGGAAGCCTGTGACCTCTATTGTATACAACAAGGATGACTGTCAAGAGGGTGACCCCATTGATCACTCAACAGCAGCCCTTTTGTATCAGAGGTCCACTGGCCACAACTATGGACCTCTGAAGGGGACCACCCTCTCCTGTCTTCAAGAGCAATATTGGGCTAGAATGACATCTATTCACGATGACTCATATGTCTCTAAATCTAGAAGGACAATACTTTGGGAGTACCCAGGATGCCACTTTCCTTAATCCCTCTCAAAAGAGAGGATAGCCCTAAGCTTACATTTACTAGCTTATCACTTTCCCACCACGTACTGATCAGACACACACACATCTCAAATTAGTAGAGTGTACCTCTTTATCAAAGAAAACAACAAATAGAAACCATAAACATTACGCAGATTAGAATGCAGCAAAGAGGATATATACAAGAGTAAATTCATTTTTCACCTGGGAGTGAGAGAGGATGATCTCATTGAGATAGGGTTCTCTCTGAACAGTCTCTGGGGTTGCAAGCACTGGAAATCAAATAACTTGATGCTGGCCGGCATCTTCTATATGTCTTTCCCTCCAAGGCTCCAATCCACTATTCAGAAGTCTGCAGCTCAAAGCTCTCTGGATCCATCTCTGTTCTTGAGGTCCTTTCTCAAAGCATGACCAACAAATCCCTCTGCACTACTTGGTGCTCATAGTTCTCTCAACCAGTCAGGAATCGTGTTTCCTTCCAATTATGCAGCACCCAAGTCACAGGGCTCCAGTAAATTTGCCCCAGACTTGGCCAGAAGCAGGGTAAAAAAAAATGAAATAAAGCTAGAAATCAATTCATCACAAATGTTTCTGAAAATACTTACTATGCCCACTGGGGATACTAAAAAAAAAGTGAGACCAGTTCCTGCCCTCAAGGATCTTACATTCTAATGGGAAGACAACATATATGTAAATGGTATATCCAAAATACATTCAAAGTAGCTGAAAGGTAACCTTTGAGGGGAACTCACTAGCAGCTGGGGAACTGAAAAAGCCTCTTGTCCAAGGTGGCATTTGAACTGAGTCTTGAAGGAAGCCAGTGCGCGATGCTAAGAGTAGAAATGAGGAGGAAGAGCCCTGTAGGCATGGAGGATGACCAGTGCAAAGGCATGGAGGTGGGAGACAGGATATGAGTGTTGTAGTTGAGGAACAGCAAAGGCAGAGCCAAATGGAGCCAGATTGTAGAATTGTTTTTATTATTGTTGTTTATGACTGAAATGACTAACTTTCATCTAATTGGTCCAAATGGTCATAAATCTTATCTCATCACAGTCTGGCTTTAGCCTACTTTTCCACTTTACAAATTCTCCATTCCACTCTGATTGGCCTAATAGCCGCTGTTCATATTCAGCATTCTATCTCCCACCCCTTTGCCTTTGCCCAGGTGTCCCTCAGGCCTGGAATGCCCTCCCTTCTCCCATCTGTCTCTCAGAATCCTAAGCTTCCTTCAAGGCTCAGCTCAGATTCTATATCCTATAAGAAGTCTTTCCCAATTCCCTTTGTTATTAGCTCTCTTCGTGCTCCCTATCGTCAAATTATATTGTATTCATTTATCTGTCTACACATTTTACCCTTCTTCTTCTTCTAGGAGAATGTAAGCTCCATGGGGTCAGGTTCTACCTTTCCATGTGCTTGTATTTGTGTCCCCAGAACTTAGCGCACTGCCTGACACATAGTAAGATCTTAATAAATGCTAGTTAATTTATTGACTACCTTAGGTATTTCTTGGGCAGCAAGGTGTAACAGTGCATAGAGTGTGGGGCCTATAGTCAAGAAGACCTGAGTTCAAATCCATCTTTAGACGCTTACTACCTGTGTGACCCTGGGCAAGTCACTTAACCTTGTTTGTCTCAGTTTCCTCATCTGTAAAATGAGCTGGAGAAGGAAATGGTAAACCATTCCAGTATCTGTGCCAAGATAATCCCAAATGGGGTCATGGAGAGTCAGACACAACTGAAACAACTGAAAAGCAAGGCATTCCTCACTCAGGTTCTCCCAGTGGCCCCCAAACTTTTTTGGTCATGCACCCCATCAATAAAATATTTTTGAACATGCACCTTCAATATATATATATTTATCTACTTGTAAATTATGTATTTTTACTACTATACCAATAACTATGTACATTATAAAACCCCAAAATAAAAGCTTTAAAAGGATGCAATAAAGATTAAATAATACCTGATTCTAGATTCCATAGAAAATCAAGGGAGTTTGTCGGAATTAGGGGAGCGGCATGGTCATACCACCATTTTAGGAAAACCATGATGGCAGCTCTTTGAGTGAGAATTGGGGAAAGGGGTGAGACCTGAGTCAGGGAGGCCAATGAGGGGTCCATTGCGATAGTTGAGAGGTGATAGGAGTCCACTTTGAATACCCTTGATCTATCCACTAGGCCATGCTGCTTTGCATGTAATAGAAATTTAATCTAAAGGGAACCATTATCTAAAAAGACAAAACAGCCCCGGGTATGCCTACGATTAACTCCTATCCACAAACCCTCTATCTCCCCAAGATGCCCTATGGAACTCCACCCAGCATCATAGGGATCAGAAGAGGGGGCTGAGCACAACAGGACCATCCTCGTCTCTTCACTGGTGATCTGAAGACCCTCCCTTTAGGTTGTCTGAAGGGGTGAGCAACTTTAAAGAAAAGGAAGGTTTGTAGGGAAGGGTCATCTCTTAGTGTACCAACCCAACCTCCTTGGGCTACATTTTAAAATTATTACAGTTTGACTGTTTCTGAGACCTGGAGAAATAGGGAATCCTTCCCCTTTATCTCCTACCAGCAAACATCACCTGCACTCTTTTTTCATAGATTTTATAAATATCTTTTGTTTTCGTACTGCTTAGATTTTCTCCTCTCTTCTTCCCCCTTCTTCTCCCAGAGAGCCATCTCTTAAAACAAAGAGTTGTTTTAGAAAAGAAAAAGAAAGAAGAGGGAAAATTTCCAGCAAAATCAGTCAACTCATAGGAAAAAAAAATACGATATCATATGCAATGCTCCACATCCATAGACCACCCACCCACTTCGGCAAAGGAATAAGGCCGCCCCCAACTCTTTTTTTTAATTAAATTTTTTATTGATTTCACCTAAATTTCTGCCTGTATTCCTCCTCCTATTCTGTCCTCCTAGAGAGCCATCCCTTATAAATGAATATTTTCAAAGAGAAGGATTTAAAATACAACCCAACTGATCAATGCATAGAAAAATATCTGACAATATATGCAATACTCCTTGTCTATGGACCCCCACCTCTGCAAAGGGGCAAGACGTCCTGGAAATTCTTCATTTATAGACTGGGCCTTGCCTTTCTGGGGACAGACAATCCTTTGGGTTTCTGCAGCTGTCCTACCTTTATTTACTAGCAAGCTTCCCTGGGAGATAAGCATCATTTTTCCAACATTCATTTCTTTCTGGTCTGAAGAGAATTTCCTGTTGGTCCCCTTCTTCCCAGCAGCAGCCCCTCCTTAGACTCCAGACTCTTTGGACCAGAGGAAATTGAAGCGGGGAGTTAAACCTATCTGTGGTGTCGGCCTGTGCAATGCATCATTTCATCTTTTCAGGCCCAAGTGTGTGTTTCATTCTGGTCAGCAATGCCTGTCATTGGGCTGCAGTCATCAGTTCCTACCTATGCTGGGCTTTCAGAAAGGAGGGAAGAGGGGTAAAGGAAGGCAGGAGGGAGAAATGCTTAGGCTTCGGGACTTCTCAAGCCGTTTCCTCCCAGCAGCAACACATGTGGGAAGGAAAGCATGTGTGGCTACTCTTAATTATACAGAGGGGGAAATTGAGGGCTAGCCAAGGAAAGTACCTTGTTAAGAAGGGGCAGAGCCAGGACTCCCAGCCAGGTGTTTCGATTTCAGGTTTGGTATTCTTTCTGATACACTGACTTCTCCCAAGTCTCATCCTTTCTCTATGCCTCAGTTTCCCTTCTGTAAGATGAAGAGATTAGGACAAGATGGCTTCCAATACTGTTCCAGTCCTAAAACTCTATGTTCTAAGGCCCCTCCCAGCTCTGACATTCTGAGTTCTAAGGTTCCCTCTCCGGTCTGGCATCCTGTGTTCTAAGGGCCCTTCCAACTCTGACATTCTATAGTCTATAGATAACTGGACTTGGAGTCAGAAAGACCTGAGTTCAGTCCTATAACTGACACATACTTGGCTGGGTGACCCTGGGCAAATCCTTTAACCTCTCAATGCCCCCAGGCAACTCTCTCTAAACCATAGCTTGAAGAGCTGAAGCTGATCTATGGACGGCTCCCGCCCAGAGACGGGAAGACTCATCTTCCCGAGTTTAGATCTGGCCTCAGACACTCACTAGCTGTGTGACCCTGGGCAAGTCACTTAACTTGTTTGCCTCATCTTCCTCATCTATAAAATGAGCAGGAGAAGGAAATGGCAAACTACTCCAGTATCTTTGCCAAGAAAACCCCAAATGGGGCCACAAAGAGTCAGATAAGACTGAAAAACAACTGAACAACAACAAAAGCTGATCTGCATTGGTAGGAGGAGTTTTGAAATTAAAAGTCTGGACCAAATAAAAGGCCCCTCCCAGGCCCAGCTCTCTGCTCTAATAGTCTATAGTCAGAGGTCCCTTCCAGCTGTCACCCTATGAATTCTCCTCCAGTCCACGTCCATGCCCTCTAATGGCTAGACCGAGGCTGGGCACATAACATGTGCTCACTATATCTTTCATCAATTTCCAGAGGCTCCTGTCCAAGAGCAGAAGAGTTCAGCCAGGCCCGGATTCTTATTCAGATGCTATCTGCATTCTCCACCGGCACAGAACTCCCCTCTGTCTAGACAGGTGTCATCTTGGGGAAATTACAAACTGTACCCTGCTGAACAACAGATTCTCCCCCAGATGCTCTGCCTGAGGTTCTTAGAACCCCATTCTGTGAAGGAGAGCCTCCTATTCCTGAGGCCAATGGTTGTTCTAGGGTGGGAAAGTGGGGGAAAACCCACTGAATGGGGCAGAATTCATGGGCTCTTTTCCCAACTTTGCCACTGACTCAAGGCATGATCTTGGGTAAATTGCTTCCCCTGTCAGGGCCTCAGTGAAGCTGAATAAAATGATCTCTAAGGCTTCTCCCAGTTCTGACATCCTGTGTTCTAAGGGCCCTCCCAGCACTGACATCCTGTGTTCTAAGGGCCCTCCTAGCACTGAGATCCTGTGTTCTAAGGGCCCTCCCAGCACTGACATTCTGTGTTCTAAAGGCCCTCCCAGCTCTGCCATTCTGTGTTCTAA